>NW_027526203.1:366205059-366722559 GCF_048455015.1 Haemaphysalis longicornis | reverse complement strand
CCATGGTCTCCCCTATTTCGTCCCCCGATCTCTATTCGCCCGAGTCCGTCGTGTGCCCCCTCCACGCGCTTGCAAACAAAGTTGTAAGAGGGGGGGGGGGGGGAGAGAACATGGAGCCAACTACGATGACATCCTTTTTGATTTGAATTTTCTTTCCCCATTGTTTTCTTTTTCTAGTTGCAATCAGTTTTGTTGGAAAAGGGGGATCCCGACGCAGTTCATTTGACACTTCGCGTTCGTGAAAAGCCGATTAAGTGGCGACTGCGAGCGCAAGGCGCGGTCGGGAGATAGTCGATCGTTCGCAGTACCTGTGTTACACCTTCGCGCCAGTTCAGTATATCTGAAACAAAATGCCATTGCCTCAATTCCTGCTGTGACGTCATGCCGCGTGCGCATGTTGTAACCGAGCGTTCCATATTAGGCCGTTATAAGTGGGCTCGTCTACAAGCAGCGGCCGCAGTGGTCTCATCGGACCACTCATTGCTTTTCGTCGAGTTATCCGCAGTCATCAGCACGAGTCCCCCGGTCTGCGCGGAACAACCTGCGCCTGGCACGTCAAACGGAACGTGCCCTCTCTTGCCTGAACCGACCCCTTGCTGACCGGCGCCACTACGACCACCTGTTCCCGTAATCCTTCATGCTGTCGGCAAGCCAACGCCATCGACATTCTCAAGCCATCATGGACACTACAAATACCACCAGCCATGCACCACCCACCTCAGTGGGCACGGGAACGGAGCGGCGGCAGCAATGGTCTCATCGAACCACTTTTTGCTTTTCGTCCAGGTTGGTCCCTCCTAGTATTAAAAGTCAAAAAGGACTAGTAACTATTGTCTGCTGCTGTTCCCATGCCCAAAAGTGTTGCTTGTTACAATGACAGATTGTGTTCTTGTATTGAAAGCACTCCTCCTTTGCGGGGACATTGAACAAAACCCAGACCCAAATCGCGAAGTGCTAGACGCCATCAAGAATCTAACGACGCACTTAGATGAACGTCATGACAGCTTACGGAAGCTTATGAACCAACTTAAAGAAAATCAGTTACTACTTGACTCTAAAGTAACATATCTAACCACTCGTCCAACTGGGTTTGAGCAAACGGTTGAGCAACCTAATTTTAAAGAAAAGCTTTCTACCTCTACCCCCCAAGGGTTCTTTCGCGACCGTTGGTGTCAACAGAAAACTCCCGCGAACAAATAAAAGAACTGACTGGCACCGCCAGGAATCGATCCTGGAACTAATAGAATAACGAAGCGAGAGCCCGTTGTCTAAGCGATTTAGCTACGAGCCCACGCGGAGACGGGGAAGGCAGGTGGTTCACTCACCGAGCACATATGCGGGTTGACCCCCGGCGTTCTCGCGGAATGCCACGTGATAGCGTCACGCGACCTCTCGCGCCACTGTGCGGTCCGCGTACGGCACGTCTAGCGGCCCTGTGCGCGCTTGCGCATGTGCTAAGAGTCACAAAAACTAAAGGAACCCCACACCAACGCATGGCATCTCACTTGTACGCCAATGTGATAAAGCCTGTGGCCTCCAGTGTTCACGTAAAAATCACAGCTCCATGTCGTCCGCCCTCACGCCAAACGACATATCAAGGAACATATTCAAATACTCTTTGATGGCCAGGCCATCCCTCCAAGCCCCAGCATCAAGATTCTGGGCCTAAATCTCCAGGCCAACACCAAGAGTGATGTATCCTTGCAGCGCCTCAAACAGAGCACCAATCAAATCATACACATGATCAGGCGAGTTGTCACCAAGAAGCGAGGCCTCAAGGAATCCGATACCTTTCGATTAATTCAAGCTTTTGTCCTCTCGAGAATCACTTACGTCACACCCTGTCTTCTTCTTGGCAAGGAGGACAAAAAGATGCTTTATATAATGATTAGAAAGGCGGTTGACCAGGCCATTGGTCTTCCCATGAGTGCGTCCACAGAAAGGCTGCTTAGCACGGGGCTCCACAACGCGGTGGAAAATCTGATAGAGGGCCATCTTTCTAACCAGAAGCTCCGATTGAGCAGAACTGTGGCAGATCGCCGCATCTGCACCAGATTGGCTTGGCAGCACAGAATGTCACTCCGCTTGATGTACTACCGGACACTTGGCGACAAGAACTAAAGATGCTCCCTTTGCTTAGAAATATGAACCCCTCACACGACGAGGTTCGCCGACAAGCACGGGCTCAAGCGCTCAACACCACTCTCGGTGGGGATCAGGCAGTGGGGATCTGCAGTGGGGATCTACAGTGGGGATCTCGGTGGGGATCTACACAGGCGCCTCCCAACATCGAGGGCAGCAATACGCCATCATCGTTGCTACCTCCGGAACCTACGTCCTTGCATGTACCTCACCCAAGACCCAAGAAATGACGGCAGCAGAAGAGGCAGTCATCGCCATGGCTCTCCTCAACCAGGGGTTCAAAAGGTAGTCACCGATTCCCAACAAGCCTACCGGAATTACCAGTCGGGTTTGGTGTCCCGACCTGCACTGCGTGTGCTAAAAAACCACTCCCAAATGGTTCCATTCAGTTCATCTGGGCACCTGCTCACGCTTCCACGGAGGGCAACGAATATACGCCCACCAAGCCTGCATTTTACTCCCCGTGCTATGGAGCTGCACGAGCACAGTAACCTGCTTGTCTCGTTCAGGGACATAACCAAGCATTATCGACTTCAGAGACAGACCCTATCTTCGCCTTACCCTGACCTTTCCAGAGAACAACTAACTACATTACGGCTCATACAATCCGTCTCCTTCCCACTCCCGACGCGTCTTCACTTAATGCACCGAATCGCTACGACGCTGAATGTAAATTTTGCTTCGAAGTAGGAGCACTCTGCCACATAATCGGAGTGTGTGACTTTATCCCTGAACACTCTCCTCTCTTTCCGTTGACTACCGAACAAGGGCAATGGGAGGTGCTGCTGTCCAGCCTTTCTCTGCCTGCCCAGCTTCAGCTGGTGGACTGAGCACAGGCGGCGCGGACTGCATATGGGCTCCAGTGAAGAAGGTATCACTCCCCTGGGCCGCACTCTGGGCCGTTCAGAAATCCGAATAGAAGTATTTCCTCCTCCTCCTCCTCCTCCTCCTCCCCCTACGTCTATGCCACCGATCTCGTCGCCTCGGCCCGCGGCGGCAGAGACGGAAAAATGATATCATCTAACAGCGGGTTTGAGATTCCTTTAATTTTATCAAAAATTGATTGATTGATTGTGGGGTTTAACGCGCCGACGCAACGCAGGCGATGAGGCGCGCCGTAGTGGAGGGCTCCGGATTAATTTTGACCACCTGGGGATCTTTATCGTGTGCCGAAATCTCGTACACACGGGCGTTTTTGCTTTTCGCCTCCATCAGAAAAGCGGCCGCCGCGGCCGGGAATCGAACCCGCGACCTCGTGCTCAGCAGCGCAACGCCTTAGCCACTGAGCCACCGCGGCGGGTCAATTTTATCAAAAAGTCTTTCCATTCATGTGCTACACCAATCCAACTCAACAAACCACCGTTCATGCATCATCCATTGATTTAACCTTACCAAGAATATCACTTTGAAGTAATAAATGGTGTGGTTAAGTGCATTTCCCTCCTTTCTGGTTTCACTGTTCGTAGAGTGACTTGAGGCAATTTAAGTGACGTCGCATAGGTAATCGCTGTGGGTGCCGTTTGCAGCTTTGCTTTCCAACCACATTCACACGGTGGATTGGAGCGATTATTTTATGGTCTATCGGATTCTGCCTCAGAAACATGGCCTGAATCTGAGCTGAAAGTTCGAGAACTCGTGTCTGCGACTCTAAAGCTGGAACTGCCTGATGAGGCCATCTCCCGTACTCACAGGCTTGGAACGTTAGTACAGAGCAAATGCCGACCCGTTATTGTTCGTTTCAGTTCTTTTAAAACAAGGGAGAGCGCCTTTTCTAAGAAATCGATTCTTCGTAGCAAACCTGTGTCAATTAGCGAAGACTTCTCCAAGGCCACTTGCAAGATCCAGAAAAAGCTTCTAACCTTCTCGAAAACCACCGGACAGCCCTCCTTCCTAAAGTACAACAAGATTCTTATTAATAAAAAAGGTTATGTTTATTGCCCCGTCACCGTTCGTGTAACTGAGGCTGGTCCAATCTACGATAACCCCGTGCACATTTCCCAATTAAACAATACAGATACCTCAGGGATGACTGTGGCTCTTTCTCCATAGCAGCTAGACAGGCCTTTTCAAGCTCGGGAATACTCTTTTCTGTTGTATAACACTACAAGTGTGAACAACAAGCCCGATGCTTTATCTGCTCTAATATATACATATGAGGCGGACGTCGCTGTCTTGACCGAAACTTGGCTATCCGCGAAAATTGAAAATCACTAGATATTGGCCTGTGCAAAAAAGATTCTTTTTTACCCCTGTGACCTGGGTACGAGGTCCGGGGGTGGCGTACTGATTGCTGTTAAAGACGGCCTCAGGTCGTTCAGTGTGCCTGTTGTTTCGACGCTTGAGCTTGTTGCGGTCTGTGTTCGTATAAACCCCAAAGATGTGGCTTCTGGCTGCTATCGGCCCCCTAATCTTATTACCGGCTTTTCAAATGAATTACACGATCTTCTAAAGCAGTTGTGCGTACGGTTTCCGGCTGCTCCTTTACTTCTTCGTGGTGATTTTAATTTTTGTAATCTGTTTTGGTCCCCCCCCCTTTCCTAACAATATCGCCAGCTTCGCCCGAACGCACGTCTTTTCTTAGCGTGTGTTTAGATTTCAACCTTATTCAGCTAGTTAATAAACCAACCCGCACTACGTTAGCTTCTTCCACTGGTACGTACGTGGTACTAACCACGCATCCTGAGCTAGTTAAATCCCTTTTCGCTATACCGGGCGTAAGTAACCATTTTGCTGTTCACTTTAACATCACGAAAACAGTCGGGAAAACCGAAAGCCCAAAATTTTTTAGGGACTACGAAAGAGCTGACTACGCATCAATTAATGGTGAGCTTCAGGGTTTCCTGGGTGATTACTTTTCTCATTTTGTGGAAAGGCCCCTGCAAGAAAACTGGAATTTGTTTAAATGCAAGGTACACGAGCTCACTAATTGTTACATCCCGCTCCGCAGAATTAGGCAAAATACAAAATCACCTTGGTACACGCCGACGCTAAAACGACTACTCAATAAGAAAAAGCGGATGTTTCGTCGAGCAAAACAACAAACAGCGCAGAAAGATGGTCCACTTATCTTTATTTAGCTGACGAATACGCACGCGCCCTATCTTCCGCAAAAGAGAATTTTAACGTGATAGCGTTATTAGGCTCATTTTTCGATTCCACCGTGGCGCCCAGCCGTCGGCTGTCAGCCGTGCTCGTCAGGCATCCACGGAACTACGTCCCACTGCCACCCGGAAGCTACGACTGAGGCAGCAAGATTAGAGGGCTCCGCTGAACCTGTAATGTGGCGCTACAGCAACAGAAGTTGGAAAGGAGTGCAATAATACAACGCCAGATACGAAAGAAAGGATACGAGTTTTCACCACGCGCCGCGCCAGCGCGGTGAAGTTTGTTCTATGCCCATTTGGTGGTAGCATACTCGGGAGACACGGTCTCAAGCCGTGCCCGCAACTTACGTCATCCCACCAAAGCAGGTGTGCACCAGAAGAGCAAAAAAATTACCCCATCTTCCCGAGGGGAACCCTGAGTAGGATGCGGAGCATCAGGGGGTTCCGTTGCGTTCCGTTGTGTTAATAGTTGGGTTTGGGGGAAATTGTCGAAATTCCGGTACCGCCGCTCGACGTTCTCGAACCGACGCTGCTTGACGTAACCGAAGCTCAGGATCCGCTGCTCGACGTCGACGCTTCGAAGCTGCTTCGCGCTGACGAAGTTCAGTGTCCGCCGCTCGCTTCAAGCGTTTGCGTTCAGCGTCGCGTGCCCTTCGCTTCGCAGCTTTGTCTTGAGTGGACGTAACCTTGCTATTAGTGTTTGGGCTGATGCTGACGCATGCTTGCGTCAGCCCACTCACTGACGGGACTGTTGCTTCCATCACACTTCATCGGAAGCATCAACGGAGTCAACCGAAGCAAGCGCTGCACTGAACGCGCGCAGCGCTCTACCCGCTTTACATTCACACTTGAAGGAGAGGAGACTAGAGGAGGAGAGTGGCGCATGCGCCACGAGAGCAGAAGCGAGAACGCAGGAGAAGCGCAAGCAGGTGGTAGGAGAGAAGTGGAGAGAGTAACGCGCAGCTGTTGGAGAGCGGGAAGGAGGAGAGTTGCGCATGCGTAGTGTGCGTGCGGACGCCGACGCCGCGGGATATACCCCCGAGCAAGAGACGCTCCGCACCTAAAATATAAATTTCCGGTAATTGATGCCCCGAGGATACTCGTGGGCTACGAGGCATGCCGTAGTGGAAGCCTCCGGAAGAATTTTGACCAATGTAGGATCTTTAACGCGCGCCGAAATCTCAACACACTGGCGTTCAAAGGCGAAGCAGTATATGTCTCACCTCCAAAGTTTTCATTCCGGTGAAGCGGATTTACTCGGCGCCGCTCCGGGGCTCCTCCTCGCCACCGCCGACCCCTCTTTCACAACGGTTATCACAGCGGTTATTCTCCTCGCCACCACCGATGCCTCTTTCACAAGTTGAGCAGTCGGCTGACAGCGGCCGTAGCACCGTTATCAGATGATTGCGCAGAATCAATAGCAGCGCGAATGGGTGTAAAAAAATTCCCCGCATTTCCCCGAGGGGGAGAATGTGAAAGTGCGAATGCACGGTTGTGGGCCCGCTTGCGGCGCTTGCGCTCGGCCCCCGCAGCCCACCGCCTCGCCGCCTTCTCTTCCATCTCTTCCATCGGGTTTGTAGTATCACGTGTACACCACGCAGTTATCAAGCCGCTATAACGCCGCTGAGTCGCCAACGCACGCCGCTGACGACGTAGTTTGAATGCGTTAAAGATATAAGGCGCGTCACTAACACTGATATCACCGTCGCGTCCGTGGCTTGGTCGGTAGAGCGTCGCGCTGCGGCCGCAAAGTCCTCGGATCGAAACCTGGCGCCGGACGCTGTTTCTTTTTTAAATATAGAGGAGCACTGCGGACGCCGCCGCCGCCGCCGCCGGCGGTGGATGGTTTGGGGTCGCTTATAAAGTGCATTCGCACTTAAAACACTCAAAAGCCGCCGCAATCACCGCCGCCGAGCTGTTGGCGCGGTCATTGCTGCCTCAAATTCCCGCAGGCTGCGGGTCCCTGCTGGTTGACAGCAACTTGCCCCATTGGAACTCCGGCATGGGCGCAAAATTCTTCTTTAGCTTGAAAGCCCTTCCCAGCTACATTGTCGCGTAGGCAGCTCTCGTTGACGAGCTGGTCATAGCTCTTCTGGCGGAAGAATTAAATAGATAGTCTGGCCTAATATAAAGTCTTTCTCTCTTCCTTCGCCGGTGTATTTCACGCCGAATTGTTCCCCTATACCCGGTTGCCGGTTTAGGCGTGCACGGGTTAGGGGTGGAGGGAGGTGGCATGCACGTACAGCAGGGCTTAATGCCTCTACCAATGTCATTCCCGTTGAGGTGGTGGGAGATTTAAACGTGGGAGTCTCATGGCTCAATATGACCTGTCAGCTGTCCTCCGCAATCGAGTGGTTTGGGTCTGGGTTGGTGTGTTGTGCCTAATATAATGGTGTGTTGTGCCTAATAAGATGCCTACGACGGGGCAACGAAAGGGACACCCATGTGTGTGTCCGCTAGACCAAAGGTCGAGGTCTTTGAGGTGTTAACTCGCTATGGGACGGACGCATGTCGTTCGCTTGTAGGAAAACGAACGGAAACTGGAGAGGCGTCAGCCCGAACAGAAGTGCGAATGAGCGCGAAAACAACGAAGATCTGCTGCGGCCTCCATTGCTGCCTCAAGTTTCAGCTGGTCGAGTAGCTGCGAATCCCTCCCAAATGAACAGCAACTGGCCCACTTGGAACGCCGACGTGGGCTATTATCACTTGTTCAGCTTAAAAGGCTTTAAGAGCGACATGTTCGACAGTGTCTTTCACTTCTAAGCACCCGCTCATGGCAGATCGCCGGTTTATGCGTGCCCGGGGTGTTAGTAAAAGGGTGTGTGGCCGTCAAACAGTCCAGTCCGGTGTCCCTAGTGGTACAGTGGATTGGGGTTTCGTGTACACAAACAGTAAGATGCCTACGACGCAGGAGGGAAAGAGACGGCTCTACGTTTGTCCGCCAGGATAAATCCCGGGTCTTCCCAAATTTTATTCAGATAATTGGCCAGGAAGTATGCTCAGGTGTAAATTGCAAACAAACGTGTTTTGTTTTGTGCACTCCGGGGAGGGCATGCAGCTTCGCAGTTCATCCTTCACAGATTGGAAGGGCACTAAATTTTGCTTTCTGATTCCATCAGAAAAACGACCACCGCGGCCGGGAATTGAACCACTGGCCTTGGGTTCAGCAGCACAACGCCTCACTCACTGAGCCACCGCGCTCTGTTTTCCACGGGACTAACGCCTGCACCAACAGAGGGTGACCTAACTAAAACAGGGGATGATGGATTAACACCGGTCTCTCAGAAATCAAGGACGGCATAGATTATAAGCGAAAAATAGTTGAAATGAAGCCCAATATATAGCGTCTAATCACATAAGTTTTCAAAATACTTTTCAATATTCCCACGGTTATGTCTCCGCTGAAAGCTCGGTTTGGTAAACGACCGATGGCGGTACAAGGCCAAGCTAAAAATCACCCTAAAAAGGTACGAAAATCCTCCCAGAGAACAGCCACAAAAGAATGCTCGGCGGGGTTCTAGACAAGCGGGTAGTTCCCAACTTACTATCGCCAAAATCTTTAACCAGTTATTGCCCACAAGCAAAACGTTCAACTAAGAAAGAGCAAGAAAAAGAGAAAAGAAACTGTAGGACTCATGCAACCGCTGCTCATGACTAGAATATTGGAGAGCTTGCCGTACCACAAATTTACCCGCGCCAAAGAAGGTGAACGAAACACCACCATTAGGACAGCATATACGGCAGTTCTCACCCTCGCAATTTTGACAATGAGACGAACTAAGAAATGGTGGATCACCAGGGTAACAGAATGAGCATGAATAGACGGGTCTAGAAGAAGGGGACGGCCATTCACTCGATGGAGGGATGAAAAAAAAGTATTCGGAGCAAAGAATGGACTCGGGAAGCGCAGGAAAACAGCGGGTGGAGGTCAATCAGAGAGGCCTTCACGCTGCGGTCATGCTAAATAGGATGTTGGTGATAATGACGACAAATAGGTCCTCAACTTGTGTCTTCCTAACACATTTACAGAAATCGGAGAAACAATGCACTCTCGTAGCACCAAGAAAGCGGATGTAAAAACAAAATCGGGAGGGGCCACCATACCCCGTTTGAAAGGAAACAGACACATCTAAACAGAAAAGAAAAGACAGGCACCCCCCCCCCCCCCCCCGCTTTGAAAGGAAAACACTGCACGCCATGATAGACATGGCACCGATTCAGCGACCCTGCATAAAAACTCTCCTCTACCAAAAAATATGGATACAATCCTACACAAGAAGGGGTGGTATGCAAGGCTCAAGTTCATTCGGGGAGAGTTTCAATATCATAAGACTGCAGTATACACAGACTCTGGGATGTACAAAAGTACGTGGCCCCAATTTTCTTACTTGACTACTCTAGAAATCTTTGTGACTGCAGGACCATCCAACATACATAAACAAAGAAGTGGAAGTTGGAGCCATTCTCTTCGCAATCCGAATAGCGCAAGTATCAAGTAAAAGCATAACATCATTACTGACTCACAAAGGACGTTATACAGCTTTCTGGAAGAATACCAAGCGCTTGCGTAAGATATTCCCATTCATAATGCAGAAAGTTAGCAACGTCGCCGGGACAGCCGGGTCCAATGGTGTGAAAGTGAACGACACACTATGCAAGAGGCACACGAACTCACATACCATGCTCCTTGTGGCCACGACTGCCACAATGCCCTCTTCGAAAAACGTTGTGAACGAATCCTCATCCCATGCCTAGGAACACAATTTTTCCCCTTGCTACAACGAGGTCTCTATGCCCAAGAATCACAAACTCTGAGGACGAAAACCAACACAGTTATCTTAAAATTCATGTCCGTTAAGGTGTTCGGTGGGAACATCAGACATTAACTTAGAACTTTGCTAAAATAGGGAAAACATCCACCCACGCACTACCTAGCCATGTCCAAGGGTATGAACAGGGGAGAACAACTCAAACATGACATTTTCCACTACGAAGCATGGGAGGCATATTTGACCAGCTCGTTGCATGAAGATCAGCGCGAGCTGATTGAGAGGGCAAGGAGGTAGCTGATGCATCTTGTGGAGTGGACTCAGGTTCCACCTTCGAGCTCCCTGCCATCTCTTTGCCCCATTTTCATAAACCACAACTATTTCTTCCTGAACAAAGATCTTCTCTTCATCTCTCTCTCTCTCTCTTTGAAAAAAGCAAAATTGTTCAGCCCAGCCTAGACACCACGGATTAAACATTTTCATACACTGACACTGACTCCCCCCCGCTCAAACTGACCAACACCTCGCATTTGAACCCTTTCATGTTCACATATTAAGCCCCAGAAGCTCACTGGGGGAGTGCGCTTCTGGGGCTGGTGCAGCCCAAGAAGCCGGACGGACTCAAAGAGTCCTAAAATGAGGACTCTTCCCCAGGGCTGACTGCTTTAAAGACACGTTTATTCCTCCTCCTCCTTCTCAGAAGCGCAGATAGCCTTTGTCTCTCCTGGGAAACGCCGATTAAAAACACTGGTTCCTAGTCTTTCTCTTTTCGATAACCTTTTTGTGCTCGTGAAGCATAGATCGGAAATGCAGCAGCTGCGTACGGAAACGCTCGGTGGGAGTGGAAGTATCGCTATAGCCCCTTACATCTTAGGTTACAAACTTAGATGTCTCTGCAACTTTTTATCAAGAAACCCTTCCTTCACTCCTTGCCACTAACCTGCGGATATTTTGGCAGACCATCAGTGGAAATGAAAAAAAAAAAACGACGCTAGAGTTCACCCAAGATAATACCTATGTACCCAAAAAAAAGGGTTGTGCCAATTTAAGTTCCGTGTTTTCATCTTCATTTGCTAAAACAGCAGCCCTTTCGTTTCTTGATGCCCCAACCACGAATATTTTCTAATGGAACCGATCATATTTGACTCTGTCGTCATACAACAATTAATCGAATACATGAAATTATCCACATCTCCGGGTGATGACGGCATTTGTGCAAAGGTTTTACATAATACCTCTGTATATTCAGCTGTTATCCTATGTAAGTTTTTCACGCAGTCCTTAGAAACTCATTTTCTCCCGGGCGACTGGAAGGTGGAAAAGGTGGTTCCTCTTCCGAAATCAGGTTACGCTCATGACCCCACCAACTCCAGGCCCATATCACGGACCAGTCTAACATTCAAGCTCATGAAACATGTCAGTTATTTGCACATTGTCACTCTTCTAGAAGATAACTGCGTTTGCAGCAATCATCAGCATGGAGTCCGCAAAAGCTATTCTTGTGAAACCCAGCTTCTCTGCTTTACTAACGACCTATTCCTTGCTCTGGAGGCATCTTATATTGTTGACTGTAAAGAGTTTGAAACCGTATGCCATAAACTACTTTTGCAGAAATTAGGCAAACGTAATTTTGATGCTAACATTATAAAATGGTGAAGTCTTTTCTCACAGATCGCTCCCAATTCGTAACTGCTAATGAATGCAACTCCCCTTTTTCACCCGTAACTTCTGGCGTCCCGCAAGGATCCGTTCTTGGGCCGTTACTGTCCCTAATATACATAATGACTTGCCTAATAACATTTTCCCTAACATAAAGTTGTTTGCAGATGACTGTGTGATTTACCGGGAATTTAAAACCCTGCTGACCAACGTACCCCGCAGTTTGATCTAGATAACATTTCTTCTTGGTGCAATACTTGGCTAATGAACCTTAACACTTCTAAATGCAAGATTATGAGAGTATCACGTCGAACCTGCGATATTTCTTCTGACTGCATACTGAATAATTTTTTCCTCAGCAAAGTTCCCTCTTACAAATATCTTGGTGTTGCAATTTCTGACGACCTTTCCTGGCAGACTCACATTGACTATATTAAAAGTAATGCTAACCGTACTCTTGGCTATTTACGACCTGGCTTCTCTCTTGCACCGATGCAGTTGAAACTTCTGTATAAAACGTTAGCAAGGCCTAAGCTTGAACGTTCGTCATCTGTATGGGACCCACAGGTAAACATCCATATCATAAGCTTAGACTTCATTCAAGATCGTGCCGCACGCTTCACGTTGGCAAATTACTCCCGCATGGCAAGCGGAACTCACATGAAATCAACTTTGAATGTACCCAGTTTATCACTTCGCCGCAAAATTTCACGTTGTGCCTCCTCGAAAAGATTTATCATTCTACGCCTTCCCTAAATAACTCGCTTTTCTCACCGCCTTTAAAGTTGGAATTCCAAGCAGCCGGACAAATCTTCATTTTAATTCATTCGGGCCCCCAACAAGCTCGGACTAGAACCACCTTCCTACTTCCATCGCATCAATCATCGACATGACTAACTTCAAGATGACCATACACGCGCACCCTTTTTGATATCGCTCTATTTTGTACTGTTTCTTGTAAAACGTTTTTCACCACTCATCTCTGTAATGCATTGCCTTGATAGTGAATAAATAAATAAATAAATAAATAAATAAATAAATAAATAAATAAATAAATAAATAAATAAATAAATAAATAAATAAATAAATAAATAAATAAATAAATAAATAAATAAATAAATAAATAATGGGTCAGTAGGTCGGTCGGTCGTTCGGTCGGTCAGATGAAGTCAGATTTGATTCATTTAGCTTCACTGCGGGAGGGATCTCTAAAAGTCCAGAGATAAGTATTGTTTCACGTTGCTATGGCTCAACCTTGCAAACTCAGTCAATCTCCCTACATTCAAGAGCTTCAAAGATATTCATATATCAGCGAGAACAAATGTTTCGCGCACAAATCAATGCTACCATACGTCGGGGTTCGTAATGAAAAAATTGTAAACTCGCTCTTCAGGATTTGCATGCGTAATGTTTAGATGACATAAAAAAACTATTTCATCATAGCATATCTTGCGGAGAGTTTCAATTCCGCCTCTTGAAAATGTTTATCGTTGCAAGAATACCCACTTTTCTCGTTACACTGAGCATATAACGACGCGGTTAAGCTGTATCATGTACCAGTGGTTCAGCGAGACGACCCATTGATAAAATTATGGGGCTCAGGTCACCGAAGACATAGGACATTTATGAGATCACATTGAAACTTTTCGCGTACACTTATGTGTGAAATAAAGAAAATCGCTTTAAATGCACCTGTACATTAAAGGAGTGCTTTGGGGTGGGGGGTGATCGGTCGGTCGGTCTGTCGGTATTGCATTTGGTTATAGCCAGTAATCGAAGCAGCACAATTTGTCCCAATCTTCACATAACCACTCAAGTTGAGTGGCCAATCACTATGACAGCAGCCGTCAGGGACTCATAGCCGATTCACCAATTCCCACTGGCCGCGGCGTCAACATACCTACACACACATGCTTTCAGTACTTCATTAAAATGAATTTTCACGGATTCTCACCTCATAAAGGAAAAGTCAGGTGCCCCCGTGTATTTAGCGGTCGCCTGGCAGCAATTTAAACAATCTCAATGAAATAGTTTTCTACAGTTTGACACTCAAATATGTGGAAGGGGCACTTCGTGTCTAGAAATACGAAACGCAATGCTATGAATTTGCTAACGCCCTGCAGAGTTATACCAGCTTGATGTGCCATCAAGTAAGCTTTCTTGCCATGGTCTCGCCATGGTCTTGCTTGTCATGTCAAGCCCCTGCCACCATTACTCACTAGAGATGTGAGAGGTCGAAAAAACATAAGAAACTTTTAAAAAACAGGTGTTTTTGTTTTGTTTTTCAACCAGGATAACATCGAAAAATAAAAAAACGGAGCTTCTTCACGGAAATTTGTTGTGATGCAAACAATCTGCACTAAAAGAGAAACGCTTTTTGAAATGAATGCCTGGAGGTGAAATCGTGCTGAAACTTTGAGAGCGGAAGCTCTACTGGGACTTTTGCAATGCAGCATGTATCACATTCTTTTCTGTGCCAACGGAAACATTAATCGGGCACCTAAGTGATTTGAAGGCGAAAGTCGGTGATTATCGAGGACTTCTTCACTGCTGCATCGTGTTTGCGGGGAAGTCACGTTCACTTGTCATGCGGCACGCATCCGTATAATTCTTGTTCCATCCTGGCACGGTACCCGGTTAGCGCTGTAGTTACCACGGGTTCAAATTTCATTCTAACCAAATAAGTTTCTATGTTATGTTTTGTTTACCTATTTTCCTTTTACAGCGGCCATAGTTTGGTTTCATTCGCGCAGTCGCCAGCAACTACGCTCACTTTTTGCGCTTGATGAGACATGTAAGGTTTTCGCCTTAAGAGGTATCTCGAGTTTTTATACATGTGTGCGGAATCGTCTTTTTTTCAATTTTTCATATATTTCTGAAAAATAAATCGTGAAAAAGAAACCTGTTTTTTTCACGCCCCTCAAAATTTCACAAAACCTTACATCTCGACTGCCCACCTCATCTACCTGTGCCCTCAGCACCCCGTTCCTCTCCTTTGGGACCTATTGGAGCAGCATAGCCTGATCCATGGAGAGGGGCATGCATTGGCGGCGCGCGGTCTTCTGACCTGGCCATAAAAATCTAACCTTCATCATCTTCTTATTGTGACGTGAGCCTACCATTATATTTATTTATTTTATTTATTTGTTTACGCTTAATGAACGCTTTCCCTACCTACCTATTTAGGTGCGGTAATCTGCCATACTTTACATAATTATTGCGTTTCTGGGCCCCAGAAAGGCAACGTTTTATCGACGCAGTCTACGGTAACCGGGTGTGTATTGAACATTTACTGAAAAGTGTTTTTGCTATGACTAACGTTTGTCTTCATAAAGACGTGGTGTTGCGTTTGGTAGCGTCCGCAGTGTGCGGTAGTGGGGCCAGTCGGCTTCGACCCATCCAAGCCAGGACTAGGAGAGTGCTTAGAGCGAAACTTCAACGGGTTTATTCACATTTTTACAGTGACGAAAACAGTGATGAGCTGCAGCGTGCCGTTTTTTATAGATAGTTGCTGCCTAGATCCCTAGGTTGCAGCACGGCCGGACTCGACTCTTTTTCCGGGCTCCTTAATCCCAGCCCGGAGCATGGGATTTTTCCTGGTGCGTAGTTAGGGGGAGGGGGCGACTGCACGAGGGCAGCGCCACCTCACCGCAGGCTACGCGTCGCCGCGTCTTCCCGCAAGGCAAGAGCGGGCGTAGCTTGAGAGTCGACAACATAACCAGTGAACTTTCTCGGCGGCATTTCCGCATGAAGCGGGGTAGTTGCTGCAACTGATGTGGCCCAGATTTTTTTGTTCTGATATATAAATGCGATATACGCAAGACAGTTGTTTACGCTGTAAGATAAGAGCAAAAGTTGTTCACGTATGTACAATCGCTTGCAACATTCATGACTTGAGGCACACCGTGACAAATAAATTTTTATTTTGCGCCAAGTTTTGTACAATTTGGGGAAAGTAGCATATTTCGTATAACTATACCCGAATAAAAAAGCAACAAACCCCACAAGAACTGCCTAATGTAGACATGTAAAACGCCAAAAATTACGCCAAGGACGAAGGAGGACGAGATGGACCAGCGCTACTTCCAACTAGCATTTGTTCGTATCCCAGAGACGCGGGTTTGATTCCCGGCGGCGGCAGCCGTTTTTCTGCTGGAGACGAAAAGCGAAAACGCCCTTGTGTTCAAGATTTTGGGCGCATGTTAAAGAAATCCAGGGGGTTAAAATGAATCCGGAGCCCTCCTCAACGGCACGCCTAATTGCCTGTGTAGCGTCGGTGTGTTAAACCCCATAATCAATCAATCAGCATGTATTTGTAAAAGCTCTCATATATTACACAACAAAATGTGCACATCAGCAAAAAATTAAACTCCACAGCGTATACACCCAGTTGTCAGGCAACCACTTATATGACAATATCTTTTGACACAGCTCGTGCTCTTACAGATAACTGGGCAACAACCGACAATTGTGTGACACACGGTACCACAAAACAAATAAACAAAAAAAATCAAGGCAGAGAAAGCTGGCTGCGGCCGTTTGGAATTATTAAGGGACAAGAATCTACGCAATTTATTGGGCCGATAAACCCAAAGACTGCATGCTTATACAAGCGTGACCAAGGCGAGCCATTTAAAATGTTCCAATGGTTTCTTTTGCGAGCTGGTTTTTATGCTTTGCTATACCGACAATCTCGTTAAAGAGAGGCGTGCATTTGCATTTCCGTCAATGTGAACTGAGCTGCCCAGTGCAACGTTACTATATTGCCAAGTGTGCCCATTCTTCACGTCCCGCAGACGCTTCCGCAAGCGCACGTTCAAGCATCACGTTGTCTGCCCTAGGTATTTGTGACCGCATGGTACAGGGATTACACGTCTACGATGCAATACAAACTTTCCAAGAAGCCCACCGTAATCTGAACAATACAGTCCATCAGGCAACAAAATATGAAAAACGCGTCCTGAAAAATTAAACAAGATAGAAAAAATACAAAGGCAGACTAGTTGTCCAGTTTTCTGCAACTATAATGTTGCAATCCCTCGTTTACAGATTTAAAAATATATATTCCGTGTGAGCTGTGTTCGTACCTCGCTGTGCGAGTTTCCCGGTTGATTTCACTGAAAAAATGGTGAGGCCTGAATTTTATTACAGCTTGGTAATATTCTCTGACAAATGGTAAATCCGAGTGTTGAGTGGATAGCACTTCAACGAAGAGGCGTCAACTGAGCAAATAATGCTAGCTTGTTTGAAGGCAACAGCTCTACCATAAGGCGCTCACTATGTGATTGTACCGATTTCAGGTCTTTGCAGAACTGTACAATGTGGCTGATCTTCAAGACATCTGTCCATGGCGCTACCATTAATTTTCGCAGCTATGAGTGCTGGCCAATGTTGCTAGGTTAGCTGCTGGCAGCTTACTGAAAAGCAGTGCATGGCAGCATATTCATCGCAGGGTGTGCAACCATGCACTCTGCGCTTGACAAATTGTCACCCATGTGGCAGTACCCAGCGCTGCGACGCACACACTGTGCCTGTGAACGCGCTTGGCGGCGGTGGACCATGACGACGACGACGACGACGACGATGGTGATGATGATGATTAGAGGCTCTCCCTTTGTATCGGGACGTCCGTTGTCACCAGAGGACTTGCCTGTGTTATTCTACTTATTTGCCCTACCCTTCACTAACCTAATGGGTTAGCCCTGCCTTCGGTTCTAAACTCCCATAGCTTACCCCCCCTTCCTGCCCTTGCACACCTGTTCACCCCCCCCCCCTTCTGTTATAAATTCTAATTCGGTGTATTACTCTTCCTACGTCCCACTCTCGGCCCTACTTTTCTTCCACCACCACTCCAGCCGCCTCTTCGTCACCTCTATGGCCCTGAAGTTGAGGCTCCCCCTCACACCAAATCCTGAAGGATCCGTCAACGTCGCATCCCCATCATCCCGTCTCGGTCGTATCTCTGTGCAGTCTATGACAATACGCTCTACGGTTTCCCGATCCTTGCCACAGCATACACAAGTTTCATCCTGTTGCCTGTAGTTAGCCGTGTATGCCCGTGTTCTGAGACACCCCGCCCGTGCTTCAAAAAGCAATGCACTGCCTCGCGTATTGCCATAGAAACATTCCTTCCTGATTTCTTGTTTCTCTGTTCTATAAGTCTCCAGGGTTACTTTCACTTTCGTGCACCCGCGCTTCCACGGACGCTGTTGACGAAAGTCGCAATCTAGCGCAATCTAGGCGTCGAGGTTGTCAGATCGCTACTCGGAGAAGCGCGCGGGACCTATACAACCATGCAGGTGGCGAGCACCGTGCCCCTGAAAATACACACCTGCTCGCTATGGTGGACCATAGGGAGACAACGTTTTACGAAACGTTTGTGGAAAAAAGCGTGGAGGAGATAGTGGAGATTGCACTTTTAACACGGCGCCAGGCTGCTGTAGAGAGGTTGTTATATCTGCAGCCTTTACATGCTCCACAGTGTGTTGTGCTTTTTATACAAAATGGCACATTTTGTCGCAGATGGCACCAAGAGTGGAAGCACCGGATCACAAACACGACAGCCCACCGCATCAAAACAAGAAGGACAGCATTCGAAGCGTTCGCAAATGCACTCGCTGCACCGCGCCAATTCTGGGCGCAAGCCACTCCTTACAGTAAGGATCCGCGTGTGTGCTCACAAGCCTTAACATTTGCTCCAGCCGTCCCTAATACTTGCAGTAAATAAGGTTCCTAAATGCACATGAATAAACTCAATTTCATTAAAGGGAACATATCACCAGGAAGAGGATTGACTGTTTATTGAACAACATTTCTCACGTGAAAACGCCTCAGCCCACATAAACACATTTCTTTTTTTTCTTTTTGTAGGCAGAAACACCGAAGCTGATGACAGGAGGGAGCTATCAATGGCCCTTGAGCTCCCTATACTACAGGTAATCATTCTGCGCATTTCTCAACAAAATGTGAACTTACCTTGCCTCACTTTCCTCGGCAGGTTGGACTCGTGGTATATCCAGAACAGCCGTGGTTGTGCGGGAGTCCCGATGGGCTTGTTATCTCAGGTGCCACAACCCCCCTTGCATAAATTAAGTGTTCTTCCGTTTTGCAGAACAGCATGCTCATAGACGGGAAAGACATCAGCCACGTAAACCTCCTTCAATACGTGGACGACAAGCTGACACTTAAGAGCAGCCATGCATATTACACCCAGCTCATGGTGATGCTCTACGTGTTAAACCTCAATGATGCCTTGTTTTTTGTAAATTCCAAAAAAAAACATCACCGCTCCAGTTAAACGAAACGACATATTCCTGGCTGAATACATTCCGAAGCTGGAATTTTTTTTTATTTTAAGCACCTTCTAAAGGCCCTTGCAAAGGAGTAAAACAAGATGCAGAGAGTAGATTATGAGGTTTATCGCGTAGAAGCTACATTTATGCTTTGCGGCGTGCCGTAGCGGAGGGCTCTGGGTTAATTCTGACCACGTGGGGATCTTTAACGTGCGCCGAAATCTCGACAGACCGGCGTTTTCGCTTTTCGCCTCCTTGAGAAAGGCAGCCACCTCGGTGTGCTTTGTCCTGCTACTGTAGCACACTTGATGTTATCTATCTTACCTTTTTATAATCATTGTATAACGTTGTTCTTGTTCGCATTTTTTCTTATTTCTTCTTTGATCCCCATTGCTGTGTAATGTCGACTCTAGGCGTAGTAGGCTGCTGTCAGGCACAGTAAATCTGCCTGCAGACTACTTCTCCTGCATGCAGGCTACTTCTGTCTGAATAAAGTTTCAAAAGTATTTCACCCTATTCTTTTACAAATGCCCGTATCACTTCAAGCCTTGTTACAGTGGTTTGCTGACTTGACAGCGAACCACTGTAACAAGGTAAATAATCAAAACAAAAGTAAATAATCCCAATAACCGAAATGTAGTACCAGACCTTGCTAAGCTTATTTCACTTAATGTGTTATACACAAGTTTTACTTAAGCAAAGTGGAAGTTTATTCTGTTGCATGCATGGTCAAGCACTGCTTACATTGTCGAGCTTGTTAGCATTCAAGGGTGCATGCATGGTCAAGCACTGTTTACGTTGTCAAGTTTGTTAGGATTCAGGATTGGTTGCTGCAGATTGGCGAGAATGCTGCACATGCGCATTATGCCACCCATGTAAGGAAATAGGTCCACAGAAATCCTATTGTTCAAGACGTTGTAGATCTTGCTTCGTTGAATTACTCTCTCAGCATGTATTCTCACTTTGGTGATGCGCTACGTTTGTTGCAGTTCCTCATATGTAAATTGTACGTTTCACTTTGGGAACGGCGGGAGAACAACAATTCCTTGCTGGCCTTCCGATGGTGCTCTAATTTCAGGGAAATCCTTGTCTGCCAGTATGACATCCTCAGGCTCAATTCGGCGCAGAAATATGGAACTAAGGGTAATTTGCGTGTACGAAGTGCGGCCACCATATGCGTCGGACACAAACGTAACTATGCCGTTCGGCAGAATTCCTACCAAGAACTTCAGAGTATACACCTTACAGTGAGAAAAAATAGCAAGTCGTTGTTAAATACTGGGCGGCTCGTCTGTTCTTAGTTCAGTGCAGTCTATGTTATACCTGCAACGGGCGTCGGGCACGTTAAAACACTCAGGCATTGGTGCTTGCACAGTGCCTAGGGAAGGTTCTGGAATCCACGCTTTCATCGCAGTCAGCAAATAGCTCAAAACAAAGAAAAAAACGCGGCTTAAGTAACGCGAACAAATTTGCGCTCACACCGCACAGTTCCCTGAAAGAGTCTGCTCTGTTGCTGATCGAATAATATCAAGAAATGCACAAGTCCGTTCTTCTGGCCCGGTGCATGCAGTGGCTGTCGCCACTTCCGTCTGCACGCCACTGTCCACGGTGTCGGTGTGGCACACTTGCGTGGACGCTGTTCCGTGACAGGCCACGAAGAGGAATATAGTACAACGGCCTCCCGACGAGAGCTCATCTGTCTGAGTACCCTGCAAATATGCATGTGCAAAAACAGTGGACACAACGTTATGCGTACTATTATGCCACCTAAAAAGGACAAATTACATATATTAAGCACTGCGAAATTGTCTGAGAGTGTGGAGCACAACTGCACTTCCAAGCAAACATGAAAAACATGGGACAATCAGTACTTCCCAACATTTACGTTATTTCAGAGCCGTGTATTTTATAAGCCGAATGTGTATTTTTTACATGGGGGATGGGAGTGAAGGAAAATGAAACATATACAAAATATGGGGCGTGTAAAAGTGCATCTGTACTAGAACCACTATGACTGAACAGCTGCACTTGTATCATGCCCTCATTTTCTCACTTGTGTTGTTGTTGTTGCACTTCACGCAGTGAGAAGAAATTGCAAAAAGCTGGCAACTTCCACTGTTACACCACATTTAATGCAATTTAATGTCGCATCAGACCTTCGTTTTTTGATATGATAATTTCAGTTCACTTCAAATTCAGTGCATTAAGTGCTGTAAGTACTCCGCTTAGAATACGACTGGATATGGGGTAAGTGTACTGCTAGTTGTTACACTAGGAAGTAATCACAAAATACAAAAGGCATTAAAATTTGAGAAATTGCATTCTGCTTTAGCGACGCAAAGTGTTGCACATATAAGCTATGAAGTAATCTCTAAAGTGGTTATTAAAAGCGTATCCAGCACAGAAGTGTACCATACCAAACCAATTTACCCAATAACAAATTCCACCAGGTCACACTTCATGCAAGTGCAGCAAAGCTCTCCCCTTTGTAATACCGCCCTAAAAATGAGATGCGAATCATTTCATGCACACTTGATCATTTTTTTTATAATTAACATCTAATTATTACCCGATCTTTATGCGCTGCGGCAAAAATCAATCTAAAAAGTTTGTTTCTAAACGGGTTTAAGTCTCTTTCTCAATCTGTTTGCGCATGGTGAAAGCACTTTGGTTTCACAGAGCCATCAGTAAATGCTCGTGACAGCAAATATATTTGTACTAAACGATCCAGCCACACGGTTAATTAAATCGGACCAGCTGCTCTCCATTGAAGCAAAGGTGGTGCAATTTCCTGGCGACTCTGGCGGTATGTTGTGACAGGTGGTAGGCCATTCTTCTGAATGTGCAGGTGGTTCAGACGTGGCGTCCGAGCCAAACAACTTTGCCGCAGCAGCCGAGACACTCCGACGGTGAATACTAAAAAGCATTCACAGGAAGGAATACGCATTGATGCGCAGTGCATCACAGCAATTTTGTTACAACTGATTTTAGGGACCCAAAACACTATAACGTTGCATATCGGCGGTTCGCTAATCAAAGTCTTTGCCGACGCAATGCGTGCATACACAGCTGTACTCGCACAAACCAGAAAATATGCACTTACCGCTGATATTTCTCGAGCTTCGTTTCTGCTGTAACGCCATCGCCTCTCCCGTAGCACGCCGAAAATATGGACGGCCCATACGTAGGGTGAATGGCAACCGACCTCTTTGCGTTGCCAACAAAGCGGGTGCGGCAAATCCGGCTTCTGTCTCGTACCAGCGGCCACACGCCTCCGTATGGGCCAATAACCAACGAGGGAAAAATATTACGTGGTCAAAGACGGAAATAACGCCAGGTGCAACACGCCAATTGACCGAAGGAGTGGCCAAACCCGCTTGTTTACCTTTCACGACGCACAACTCAGCGCAGCGTGGGGTCCTCTTCATACGGTTTCACGGAAAGGAATAAAATCTGATTTTCGGCAACTTCACAGCATTGTTGGTGTACCTGTATGTAGACGAAACAGTACACAGATTTGCTTTTTTTCGCCCGCACAGGCGCCATTCCGCAATATTTCGCTACTGGCGGCGGCAGACTTCGCTGGGCCCCGCACGAGCAAAATATGCCGCGGAAACTGTCAGGAGGCGCTGCATGTATGGCCGAAGTAGCAGCGCAGTAACCCTGTACAGCGACTGGGAAAGTGCCCGCTATGAAGTGCAGAGTGTAGCGTGTACCACCATGATGCCCCACGACTTAGAACGGCGAAGGGATAGGCAGCACGCAGCCCGGCTGAAGCTGCCATGACCGTTTATACATAGATCTCATCGTCTTGCAAATACATCGCTTCACCATGATGCATGGTTTATCTAATCTCTCTCCTGCCGCCACACATAACATGTCTTGGTGGACGGTGCGGCGTCATCCATATCCTGCCCCCGCTTCGCAACTTCTAGGGCTCAGCGCAACCATATATGGTTCTTGGGCCACGTCGGGCAGCCCCAGCCCCGCCGCGCCCAGCACTGGGCGACGTCCCCCGCCCCGTGTACCCAGCCCGTGAGCCCTTAAAGACCAGCTCATTAAGACCAGCCGGGACAATACCGAGTGAGATGATACCAGCCGCAGATGCCGTGTCCCCAGCCCTCTCGTTCGACGTGATTCTGACTACCTTACAGGTTTCTTCGCTGCCGTGACATCGCTGTTTCGGGACCAGGCATAATTAACGACATCATCGCCATCCGTGGCAGCAAGCATTTCTTCACGGTTTGTAATCATCACATCGCTCGTCCTCATTGCAGTCGTCACTTTGCTACGGCCTCGACCGGGACGGTCGCTTTCAACCGAGGGGGCTATGCCACGCGAAGAGGGTGAAGTGCAGAGTGTAGCGTACCAGCCTGATCACCCACGACTGATAACGCCGAAGGAGTAGGCAGCACGCAGACCGGCTCAGATTGCCATGACCGCTTGGCTTTCCAACATAGAGCTATGTGTACCGTGCCAGGTCCCGGAATCAATCGAACATTTTTAACAGCGGAGCTGTTGTACAAGCCGTAAGTTAGGTGCTGCAAGAAAAAAATACCAAGAAAATGCGGAGCGCTCGTGATTGCATGACTCGCGGCGACCGCCGAGCGTTCCCGGAACGCGCAGTGGCTTTGGAAAAAAATGAAACCCGCCAAAAACCACAAGAAGCGAGAAAGTGCTGAGCGCTTGTGAAGGCGTGTCTCATGGCGACCGCCGAGTCCCCAGCTCGCGCACTGACTTTAGCAAAAAAAATTAGCAGTGGCTTATCTCGGCTATGCCAGGATATACGTAGCGCGAGCGAAGGTTCAGCTGGTTATTCGTAGGTTTTCTGGTTGTCTAACATTAGCTGATTTTCATGTTTACTGCTGCTAAATCGATTTTCGATCCAGTCAAATCCAATCGCGGCGGCGACGGCTACGGCGCGCCAGCTGTGCGCCGTGACTCGTGAGACGTCACTGCACCTCGCGCATGCGCAGCACGGCTCTCAAAGAGCCACGTAAAACTGCTCAACCTCGGCCAGTGTAGCTCACGCTACAAAAAAAGCGGAACCTCCAGCGCGCACGTAATGCTTGGCATAATTAACATGACGGTATCGATGCATATGACGATGACTACATACTACTAGCACAGTGCAAAGCAACGACGTACAATGCAAATAAACAATTTCTAACTTGTACAAATGTCCTTCCGTGCTCCCGTGTATGTGCTTCAGTGCTCACGTATAAACAAATCCTGCGGCTTCGCTATGGTTCAAGCCTTGCGCGACGTAATGCAAGCTTCGCCAGTTGAGCTGGTGGAAGTCTACAATGCTGAGGATGAATTTGCATCCACCAGTCACCGCGAAGAAGACGACAACCTCTTCGATGGATATGACGGCGATTACTAGCACCGCAACTATGCAAAACAACAACGCTACTGAAACTTAACTATGGGTCCGGCAATGATCACCTACAACAGATTCGCCATTCAAGTCTGGCGCGTGAGTGCAAGCTTCCCTGGATTTTTTTCTCAACTGTCGCCGCTTCTCTACAACTAGAAAATTGCCCTTGCAATAGAGCACGCTACTCTTACTGTTCCTACCAGCACGCCAGTATATATCTTCTCCGACTGTCAGTCAGCCCTTCGTAATTTCGCTCACCATGAGACCCACCCACGCACCACTGACTTCGTCACTCCGATAATTGCATCGAATCCTCGGCCACCTTTCACACTGATTTGGGTTCCCGGCCACGCTGGCATGTGCGGAAACGCCTTAGCAAACGCACTCACCCCAGTACCTTTCCCGGGTCCGCCCATGTCCTGGCCAACTTTGCACCACCCGCCGACGGTTCGTACTCAACACCGCGCTTCCCGCCGTTACCAATCACACGCCCAACGCATATCACGTACCCTGTACCCACCCCCCAGTTCCCGTCTAACTCGTGAGGCTGCGTGCCTCATTCGGCAGGCTCAAACCTCCTCACTCCCCTCCCATCACATTGTTCACTCCATCAATCGGCGCCCTGGCCATCCTTCCTGTCCCACCTGTTCTTCCTACCCATCCATCCCTCATTCTTATTGGGACTGCACCCCGCCTTGTATTGACCCATCCCTCGCCTCCATCACCTCATGGGAGCTCTGGCTGTCTCCCCCGTCGACAGTAAACATCTAGGCTGCCCAGGAAGCTCTCTACAAACACGTGCACCGGATCCGCACGGGCATTCTGGAGTACTACGTGGATCCGGTGAATTGAACTTTCAACTTAGGACCTGGACTTAGGTCCTGCGGAAAATAAAAGCTTGTTCTTTCTCTCTCTCGACAACTAGACGGGGGCTTGCTTTTGAAAAATTCGATTAGTGTACGGCCCTTTCGATCCCACTTATGTTATATTTTGGGGCAACAAACTGGGTGTACGCAAAAAGGGATATCTGTTTAATTATATTCAAGCTTATATTTCTGCTTTAGGTCGCTTGTATTGCCAAAGAATACATAATTATTGGGTAATTCGGGACTTAATCATAGTGAACTTTCATTTCATGACCTTCTTTTTTCTAGGAAATAAATTATTATTTTATATTCCAATGGAAGTGCATTCACTTATTTATCTCTGAACATTACCCCCTTATGGGTACAAGCCAAAAACATCGAGGGCATCATCATCAGCTTGAACATTCTTATCTTTGTACTCCCGCCGCGTAACACGAAACAAAACTTTGGAAAACGTAGCCTACGGCCTCAGTGCCCACGGCAGTGCCCCAGATTACCGTAAAAGATACATATAGAATTGTTTTACGGATTAGCGGCAGTTCCTGTGTTTGTAATTTTTGATAAGTTGTGTTCTAAGCGGACTCATTTTATTCTCCGTGCACGCATTCGCTAATGCCACAGGCCGAAAATTTTTCTTGAAATAGGGGTTTCGCTGGTTAGCACACGAAAAAATCGAGTACAGATATTTTTTCTCTGTTTTGCTTCTGCATTTGCTTTAAGAAGAAATTATATTTTATGTCCCATTGTTTGTTCAGTATTGTGTAGTTGAGGTGAAGGAGGGGAAAATCTCGTCGTTGAAGCGGATGATGAGCCATGATGTCGTCTTATTGACGTGGTATTTATTGAAGGTCGTCTAAATTATTAGCATTCAAGGATGCCCGGGGTATGAATGATACAGAAGACACATTAGCTGCTTCATTCCCTGGGAAGGGTGGGTTATCTTGAGAGCATATGATAAGGACGTCGGAAGCTATGGACCGTTGGGTTAGAATCTTGATGGTAGAGACGCAGCCCATTCGATAGTGACGACATGCTATTTGAGAGTTGGTTAGCACAGTAACGTATTCGGGGTCGGTGTGGGGGGCCACGGCAATGGCGGCTTCCTCGGCAGCTTTGACGTTGGCTGTTGGGAGGGTAAGTAAAGAGAGGAGGCTGCCTTTGGAGTCACCAACTGACAGGGTAGAGCAGGGACCAGCAGGGACGGTTGGTAGAGCAGGGACCAGCATCGGTATGTCGTGCGTTTGAGCAGGACTCGTATTTTAAGTGTAGGTAGGTGGCACGTGCTTGCCGTTTTTCTCTGTAAATAAACGTTCATTCCCCTTTTTTATATCTCTCTGTTATTAGCTGCGTACGACTTAAACACCGCTCTCCGCTTGAACTAAGCCAGAGAAATAAAAGCAACGCAGAAAGAAAAGCAACGTAATCTCGAACTCTTCCATTAACGTGCCACGGCTGCTGTTCAAAATGTGGTCGTATTTGCCGCTTTCAAGTAGGAGTCAGTAAATACTGCAAAAAAAGGAATGGGGGGGGGGGGCATTTCAAGAGTAATTTGTGCGCTGACTAGAGCATTTTCGCGAGCTTCTTTTAACCGCCGCTACGGCAACGTAGTTTCTTTAGAAGGAATTTGAAGGGCTCGTTTAGACACTAGCGGAGTATAAAAATGATTACTACTAAACATACAAGTGTTTCTGCTTTAACGTCTTGCTCAACAAAACAATAAGGTTCATAGGAACAGGCGAAAGTCACCAAAACAAGCGGCAAATAAGAAGTGGCAGGTAGATAAAATAAAAGGATGAAGCAGTGGTTAGAGTGTTAGAAGAACATTACTGATGAGACATTTATACAATCTTCGCTGGATGGGCTGAAAAAAAATTCTCCTTTGTGGTAGAACCCTCCGCCATGAGCCAGCTCACTCAAATAACGGCTTCGCCATAGCCGGCACATGGCAACAGGATAGCGTTCCTATTTCCTCTGCCTGATTTCGGATTTTGTAAGAATGCTCTCATTTATGCACGTGGCTGGGTTCTTTGCTTACCTTGGAAACTGGGGCAAATCTGCAGTCGATTGCAAAACGTGTTATTGCTGGGAGCTCGATATTTTGCTGGATTTCGGGATGCTGTATTGTCCGTCGTGTTCCCCGGTACAATACTTGGTATAGGGCGCAAGCAAGGAAGCGGCATCTATACGTTGAACAGAAAGTGGTCTCAGTTCCTCCTGCGAACCACGAACGCTTTCATTGAACTGTTCTGGACTGTCAAGAGCAGACGTCTCTTCGGCGTTTTGTAAGGGCGGGGAGATGGCACGACAGGCCACGTGATGCGGCGACTTTATTTTAATCGCAACCCGCGCTTCGCATTCACTGCCCTAAAACGTGGTATAGTGTCGACTGTTTCATAAGCGAAACTGTATATGACACGGGTTCCGTGTATTTATCTGGTTCGTCGACAAAAACACACTTGCCCTTCTTTTACGAAGAAGGCACCGTCAGACCGCCTTGGCTTCCTCGATTGTTTGGGACTGTAGCAAGCTTCGGGTGCCCGCATCATGCTTCAAACAGCCTATGATTCTGATGGTGACCGCGTAGTGATAGCACACGCCAGGTGTTCGTTTTCGTCACCGAAGCAGCGCGGGACTTGTGCTCAAATTCTGTACACGCCTCGATCACTTCGAAAAAGAATTCTGTAATTGATGCTACCTAACTAACTTGATCAAGTAGTCCGAGTTTGGGACGGACACCGGCTAGTGTTTCGTGCATTTTTGTTCTGCGAGTGCAAAAAATCTCCCGGCAAAGAAAACTTCATTGCGAATGCTCAGATAAAACGAGCGCAACCCCTGATTTATCAAAACTTCCAAAAACAATTACATCACAATTTGCCGCAAAGACATCTGCATCATTACCGAGAATGACATTTATTTTTCACTGTTAGGTAGTTCTCAGGGAAGTTGCAAACATTCACTAATTTTCGTCTGCTCTCAATACATGGGCTTCCACGGTGAAGGAATATAAGGGCAAGAAAGGAAACAGGCAGCTCCCGTTCACCCGATAAGGTACAACTCTAGAACTTCCAAGTTTCACTACGTAGTCTCAGAGCCACAATCACTACTGTTACCACCCCCCGCGGTGGCTCAGTGGCTAAGGCGTTGAGCTGCAGAGCACGAGGTCGCTGGTTCGATTCCCGGCCGCTGCGGCCGATTTTCTGATGGAGACGAAAAGAAAAAACGCCCGTGTGTACGAGATTTCCGCGCAAGTTAAAGACCACCCAGGTGGTCGACATTAATCTGCAGCCCTCCACTACGGCGCGCCTCATCGCCTGCGTTGCGTCGGCGCGTTAAATCTTAGAATCAGTCTACTGTTACCGAATGGGGAGAAAATCAAATACGTGGACATTATCTAACTATGTGCGGGATGTGTATTTATAAATGTTCGCAAGTCAAGCACCTTCCCAGAGTGAAATGGGTCTTAATATTTTTTTTTTTTTTTTGCAGAGGCACCCACTATAGAACGCGTCGCATCCAAAACAGTCTGCTACAGGTAGCGCCAGCTGTGATGTACACTGCGTCATTTACAGGTCTCAAAATTACAACGGCGCTCCCAGCCGGTTTTGAACGCAAAGCAAACCTGCCCGGTCAGTGCACATTGAGGCCACGGTGAAGGATATGCTCTATGGTTGAAATCCGTCGAAAAACTCTTACTAATTGTATCACTCAGACTCATTTTATCAAGCGGGACAAGTGATCTCCCACAGTGAAATTGTTATCGGGATTGCAAAAATGGACGCTTAGCATTACCTGAGCGACCTTAAGAGGGATCTCTTATATTTTTATCTTCTGTTTGCTCTACCAATCCTCAGAAACGCAAAATGAACCACATGTTGCGGAACATAAAAAGAGGACGCAGAGATGCATGAATAGATGGATTAACCCGCAAATGTACTAGAGAAAGTGGGTAACGTCGGTCGCTGGTCTTTCAGCAACAAATACTTGCAAATGTGAGATTAACATTAAAATAGACGAAAATGGGGGTGCAAAATGACGACAATAAAGAAAACAAAGCTATGCCTTGATGAAATTAATAATTAAATTAATGAAATTCACAAAGCTAGGAGATTAATAAAAAGAATACAACAACTGGTAGCCTTGCATGGGCCGTCTACAAAGAACACGAAAACGTAATTAAAAAAAGCAGATATAAAATAACTGCTGGGCAACAAGAAGAACATAAGTACATATAGCAAGGGCCAATATTTATAACCAGCAGCGGCGGATATTAAATCGGTGAACGTTGTTCTCACCTAGGACGAAAGGTTCCACACGAGTTCAATAAAAGCAAGGAAACCCGTCAAGCCATTCACTATGTCAATGGTATGGATTAGGTTCGAGGATTACTAACGAAGGAACTGTTTGTTCTTAATGCTGGAAAGTAGAACGACGAATTTTTCGGTTTCTCATTCCGGCGAAACAAAGGAAAAATACGGCTCCTTACTTATTTGCGGGCTACAGCGGCCCTAAATAACTGATGGCCTAAATAGGGGCTCTGTAGTGTGACCACGGGGAGAAGTTTTTATTTTTTCTTTTAGGTTATATTGCGTCACCTTTTGACGCCAGTATTATTGATGACACGGCATTACATCTGCTACCGTCAGATGGATACTTCATGAACTTTTTTTTACCCTAGGATTCATTCTATTCGCAATACTGTCGTGTCCAGCTTATTAAAAAATTGGCGCAAATTGGCAACTACATTGCGTCACCCTGAGAAGTTTTGACGGGTAAGGAGGAAGTCATGGCTCATCGGTATACACCGCGAGATCACGATGGTGCGCGTCCACATTAGCGTGGTCACCTTTTTTCTGTTTGTTCTGATTAAAATGAAAGGTACAGTTATTAAAATGGCGGCACCGCAACAATGTGGTCACGCAGTCCATTCTTGCTTTTTCCAAAGATATGGCCGGTCTTACTTGTGTCCATCACCACCTTATCAGCCGAGCTTCCTAGCCACACCGATGCTGCTGGAAATTAGACGAACCCTCTGCCGCCACGACTGCTGAATCTGCTTGGAATCAAGACTCGAATCTGGCGACCACACACAGCTGCGACTCTGCACATGCAAAAGCTTCACTGCCACCAGGGGATTCACCTATCTATGGCACATCGTGGAACAGCTCCTTCCCTGGGCCCGGCGGCACCGCAAGAATGTGGTCAAGCTGACCATTCTTGCTTTTTCCGCAGGTGTGCAAACGCTCTGGAAAGCGTAAGTGCTCTAGGGACCCGTTTTGTAGCGTGAGCTACACTGGCCGATGTTGAGCAGTTTCGCTTGGCTCCTGGAGAGCGGTTCTGCGCAAGCGCGGCAAGTGGCGGCCCGGTCCACTTGATGATCATGCGAGGGGTGGCCGGGTGTGGAACCGATGGCTCGTGCGCCGCAGCAACACCGTGCTGCGCAAGCGCGGCACGTGGCGGCCCGGTCCACTTGATGATCACTCTAGGGGCGGCCAGGTGTGAAACCGATGGCTCGTGCGTCGCAGCAACACCGGCGTGCGCCTGTGGAACCAGCTTAGCTCTGGGGCGATTGGTGACGCTGCGCCGGAGCTGCTTGATAAATATACATGTGTAACATAATGCGAATACCCCGTGTGTGTCATTGAAGCAGCAGTAAGCATGATAATCAAGCTAGTCCTAGACAACCAGGAAAGCTAAGAATAACCAGCTGAACCTCAACTCACGTGACGTATATCCTGGCATAGCTGAGCTAAGCCACTGCTAATTTTTTTTTTTTTGCTTGTACTGCCGTGCTCACGGCTATGCTCTTTGGTGTTCCAAGTGCTGGCACTGTTAAGACAATTAATAAAGCGAGAGCTTCTTTAGTGGGACCGATGGCGTCCTGTCAAAACTCTAATGCGCTTCACCATAGACCAGTTGGTCGCCCGAAAAGCTCTGATAAGATCTCTGGACACACGGCGCGTGCGTGAAACCTGGCTTCCATTGCGCCCAAGCGGTTACTTGGACATTGCGAAAAAGGAACGGTTCTAGTTAATAAAATACACGCATCGATGACGAAGAAGGAGTACAATAGTACGTATACCTTTATCTCATAGAGCATGTATCGGTACTTGAATCGTTCGCAAACGCGTTTTCTTAGTGCGCAAAAAATCGCCGCATGGGTTCGTTCTTCGTTTCAGTTTCGCTGTTTGAAGGTTTGATGATCGATTGGCCGCTCTTTCAGCGAAGGTTGGACGCACTTTTAGGTTTCGCGCTTCTCTCAACTTTCTTAGGAAGGTATGGCAAATTTTTGTTGTTAAGCGGCGACATCGAGGTGAACCTCGGCCCTAAGCAGTCAAGATTGCCAAACAAATAAACCAGATCGCTTTCTACCTAAAGATATCAATGGAAAACGACTCACTGACATTTAAACTAAACTAGGTGCGTTATCGTCACTTGAAAACAAGATTGCCTGTTACCAGGATCAGCTCGCTTCCGCGACGCAGACCATTCATGATCTTCAAAGAAAGATTGACAATTAAGAAAATTGCAACAGAATGCCCAATTTAATTGTTTATGGGGTGCAGGAAAGAAACGAAGACTACAGCAGTTCTTGAATGAGCCTTTAACAAGAACATTTTTGAGGACATGCTCGAATTGCGCGACATTGCTACTAAAAAAATTTATGGTCTCGGCAGGCCATCACAAAACAAAACAAGCCCAATAATACTGAAACTTTTTGTCCTGCAATAAAAACCGATATACTGAAGAATGCGCACAAACTTAGAGATACCAACTCATCGATCGGAAGATTCTTCGCAAAATGTGCGCTTTATTAGAGAAAAGCTTTGGTACAGCGCTAAGCGGAATCGTGAAAGAAAGGAGAAGGTATCGTTATTGTTCACTACGCTGTACATTAATAAAACAGCTTACGTTAGGGACGAATCTGGGATGGAAAGAGTGGCGCTTAAAAAATGTGCCAGGCCACTCTGCCAATGCAGGCCGGCCTATGACAAGGATACAGACGCAACTAACAGCGCCGTAAACGTTTCTCTAAATGAAGAACGTGCAATACGTTCTCTTACACTTCTGAACGTCAACAATCGATTAGTATTCCGAACTGTGCCTCTCAAAAAACCAAACATCTAAACATTTTAATAAATTAACGCCAGAAGTATGGTGAATAAAGAAGATCAGTTTGAAATCGCGCTCCTGTAATACGACCCGTATATCACAATCCTAACAGAAACATGGCTGCACAAAGTTATTAAAGAAGCCTTAATTTTTTCACCATCACATGAAGTCTTCCATACAGAGACAGTCTAGCAAGTCCAGGCTTGTGTACTGGAAGACATTGTTCATCCGGAATGTATTTGCCTGAAACTGATTTGCTGAGAAAAATGCTTTATTCTTCGCGCTCTCTCCAGGCCTCTGGATGTAGTACTTTAAAAAGTTCAAATCCATATGACCCGACATACGAACACCAAGGTTTTCCCAGTACGGGATTTCAATTTACCTGGCCTAAATTGGGACTATCTGCACCCTGGCACTAAGGGGAACAATCATTTCAATTACTTATTTAATATCGTATACTGCCCCATGATTTGATCCATTTGGTCAAATAACCGACTTCCTAGCAGGGTAAGACTAGCTCAATCCTAGACCTGGTGTTCCTGCCGTGGACTTTCCACGACTGCATTTTGTGTATTGAGGAAGGGCTTTAGTACCTTGTAACCATAAAAATCAACCTTGAATCATCTTCTGGCTGTTCTCAGCAAAGCGTGCGCTGTTTTAAAGGCTTTTCCTGAACATCTGGAAACATGAGCCTTGAGTTTCGATAGTCCTGACGCATGCGTCCTCTGAGACCAGTTCAAGACCATCTGCGACTTTTGTATAGGTAAATGTGTACCTACAAAACCAAAAAAGGTACACAAGCAAACGCCTAGGGTGATGCAAGAAACCATTCAACTAAAACGTAATATCAAAGGACTGAAAAAGCACATGTCGTATTGGAGGTTATGAGAAAATTGAAAAAAAAAAAAAAAAACTTGCAGGTGCCGTGAAACCCTTTAAAGATTACTACTTCGAGATATCGCTCCCAAACTTTATCTGAAATAACCATACAGAATTTGGGAACTACAGAAGTGCGGAGGAAAAGCCCATCTCTGAATTAAAAATTTGTGATGCAATTGTTACTGATCAGAAGGCCATTCCTCATCATTTCAGCGACTACTTTCACAGTGTATCTGCAACCACTCATTTTCTAGATGCCGACTTTATTTCTTATCTCGGTATTGTTTCTATGTTATTGAACTTGAAAACAAAGACATCATCTTGGCCCTGATGATTTTCCAAATGTATTCCTACACAGATATTCCGAGTCTTTGGCTAAATTTTCTGTTATGATATTCCGTGTTTTCCTGTTACCTGGATAAGATCGTAGCGAATGAAAAATAGCCCTAGTTGTGCCCATTTGTTAAAAAACTGCTGTTTTTAAATAGATAATTACCGACCCATATCTTTACTATCGACCTGCTCTAAAATAATGAAGCGCATTATTGCCAACCACATAAACTATTTTTTTCCAGCGTAACTTCGCACTAAACAGGCATCATCATGGATTTAGGAAAGGATTTTTCACATCCCCACAATTAGTTTCTGTTATACACTACTTAGCTTCTGAGCTATATAGTAATGGCCAAATTGATGAAATATTTTCGGATTTTAGTAAACCTCTCGACAAAGTCCCCTTCACAGCTTAATCCTGGAATTAAGTGATATTGGATTTTCGAATGCTATTGTTTCATAGATTGCGGACTGCCTAACGATTCTTAAGTAATTTGTCTCGCTCGGCGGCAAAAACTCGGACTTCCAGTTCGCTCTGGTGTTCCCCAGGGAAGTGTCTTGGGACCATTTCTTGTTTTTACTTTTTGTAATGATGTTTTGCGTGAAGCTTTCTCAGGTGTGGATTATTTGCGGTTATTAGATGCGGTTGTTTCCTGACCACAGCGTACTTTTCTGTCGCATCAGTTGTCCAAATGACCAGGCATGTGCAGCTTTCCCGCTCATGGCAGTCCTTTCAACAGTGATTACTCTGCAATTTTTTAGCGAAATGAAAAGTTCTTTTGCAAATTGCACAGCTAATATTTGGGGTGAATACTTGCTTTGTGCACAGTTTCAAGTCGCGCACGTTGCGCGACTAGGTTCCTGAGCCATGAAAACTATCCCATAGAAATGCATGGGGAGTAAGAATTGACAGCGAATTACACAAAAAAATATTCAGAATCCTGGAAAGTTCTTTTAGTGTTTTCATCTTCACGTTGACTTCTGGCTTTATGGCAAATATCACTCTCCTAAAGTGGTTTTGCTAGGTTCCTGAGAGGTTGGAATTTTGAGCGAGAAAGCTGGGTATGAAAGCTCTCTATCAGCCTCAGTAGCATAATTGATTGGTGTTCCCGCTGGGGAATGGTTCTAAAGACGATAAAAATGTCCTAATTTGCATCACACGCAAAAACGCCCCCTTGAGCTATAACTAAATATTGGGATCATCACCCTTAAACGAGGTCACTTCTGTAAAACATTTGGGCTTGACATAAGCAAATATCAGTGGCTAAGGCGTTGCGCTGCTGAGCACGAGGTCGCGGGTTTGATTCCCGGCCGCGGCGGCCGCTTTTCTGATGGAGGCGAAAAGCAAGAACGCCCGTGTGTACGAGATTTCGGCGCACGTTAAAGATCCCCAAGTGGTCAAGATTAATCCGGAGCCCTTCACTACGGCGCGCCTGATCACCTGCGTTGCGTCGGGGTGTTCAAAAAAAAAAAAAAGACATATGCTAATACTTTATCATGGAACGATCACATCAACAACGTAGGTTTATCTGCATTACAAAATTAGTGTTTTTAAGACTTTAGCTTAAGGGCGCTGTATGTAATGTTAAGCTGTAAAATTATTATCCCTTAATTAGGCCAACGCTCGATTGATTCTTGGGTTTAACGCGCCGACGCTACACAGGCGATGAGGCACGCCGTACTGGAGGGCTCCGGGTTCATTTTGACCACCTGTGGATACGAACGCTTCAGTACGCGTGCATAATTTGGAATTTCTTTGCTTCTTAAACATCCGTAAGTAGGAAAAAATCCGAAGGAAACTCCTCAGATTCATATATTCTAAATGTTCACCTTATGACTCCCGCTCATATTTACCGCGTTAAAGTAATATTTCTTCACTTCGGATACGTTGGAGGACTCTTCGTTTAGATTTCCTGTCCCTTCTCGTCAATAGAAAGCTTGGGCTGGACCCAGCGATCGCCAAAGCAAACACGTTTTGCTGCTCGTACCAGCGCTGTGTGCCTATCTGAATGTACGACGTACTGAGTGGTGTAGTGCGCGCCTGATGTCACGACCAAACGCCCGGCGTTCGTAAACGAACGTCCCGATGTGTGCGCTTTTAGAACGCGGTCGGCGTCACTCTCACGCCGTTCAAAGCCTGATTTGGACCTCAAGCTTATACGGCTCATCAATTGTTGAAGAATTTGGACTGGATTAGTTATAATTAATAACCACCATTCTCTAGATCAGTCGAGTCGCAATAAAAGTGTGTGCGTGTACGTATTTGTGTTTCTTAGGGATAAGCGCCATCAACGTTCAAGAGAAATAAAATTTCCTCCTACCTTTCACCTATATCCTGTATCACCTCTACGTAGTGTGCTAAAAAGCTTCGCTGGTCATCCGCTTTCGATTGGCCGAATTGGCAAGTTAATATTTTTTGTTTATTGCATCTGGTGTAGTTATCGTCTGCTCACCCAGTGGAAATTCGAAGAAACCGTTGTGCGCGCGAAGAAACAGTTTGGACACGAAAAAGCAGAGCCAGCAACTCCGTAAAATGCAGCTCGCACTCCATGATGAAACTGAAATCAAGACGCGAAAGTCAAAAGGTAAATATCAAAGTTTTCGATGCTGCTTCACCAGTTTTTAATGCTGCCATGTCCGCCGATTATGAGTTGTTAGCTGCAAACGTACTAAAATTTAAATGTGTGTGAATAAAATCAAACGGGCAAAATATTTAGGGGCGAGTGACTATTAGCCGCTGGTCAGGCCCCTCTAACACACTATATCCTACCCGCGGTCAGTCTTTAGTGATCAATACAGCTAATACACTAATCTTCCAGATCGCAACCAATGCGCTTAACGGCGTCGATCAAGAGAGACAAATAAAAACTGTGGTTGATTCCGCTGTCATAGGAATCAGTAAAACGCAAAAGTGGAATGTGCAGCGAAATCTGCAGCTGAGCATGATTTGCGGGTCGGCGGCTGTCTTGTGAGTGTACCTGGAGAGCGACGTCCTGCTGGCGGGTCGCTTCGGCAAAGGGGTACTGGCGTCATTTCCGTGAGGGATACGACGTCAGTGAAATCTTGGGGTATCGCCGCAGAAAGCACGATGGTGTTGAAATATAAAACCCGAAAACGGACAGCCGTAAGTGTACTAAACGTTGCTTCCCCGCAAGAAGACGCTTTGTGCAGGGGTGCACCCTTTACAGACCGCTTGCTTCGTTGTACAGGCGTCACTTCCGTGACGGATATGACGTCAGCGAAACCTTTGTGTATCCGGATATAAAACACTTTCGTGTTAATATACAGTTATATAGGGAACGATTACTGCCCGCATTACAATTTCATTAACGCCAACTCGGTGATGGTGGTGTTGGAAAGCCGGAAGGGTGCCCTACGAAATACCGGGAAAAGTTTTCCTCGTGTTGTTACCTTGGTGCCTCGAAGAAAGATCAGCTCGTCACAATTCTCCCACGGAAAGCCGTTGTGTATCATGTTGCACTAATGCCATCCCTTGCAGCTCAGTCGTCACCAGTGTCCACCGGACGCCTAATTTAAGCACTTAAGAAAGTGCACGCATCATTCCACTCTTATGCCACTAATTGTAAAAAAGCCAAATTTTAGGGCGTTCAATTTCCAGTATGTACAGTTGCCGCTTTGAGGCGCATTTCAATGATTTGAAGAGGTTAAAATGCCTGTGCACAGAGCTAACCGAAAGTGGACTCAAAGCTCATCGTAGTATTGGGCAATGTACACTACCAAGCGCACAGGTTCCTGTCATCTCCGTCTACTAGTAGTCTATGTCACGCATATAATTATTTAATGCATATACTTATTTGTTCTTTGCTTTTACGGGGCTGATGCTTATTAGAAGAATTGTTTGTTTCCTGTTTGCATGTGCAACGAAAGATAAATGCATAAACTATTGCGGCTGTTTAATGTAGACGCACCAGTCTTCACGTTTGTGCTAACCATTGAAAAACAATATTTGGCTCCTATGATCGCCCAATTATAAAACGACTCGGAACGTGTATACATCATGTTCAAAACTATTTTTGAGGTTATAAGCAGTTGTGGACATCAAAAGTTGCTGCGGGCCCTACAGTAATTCTACAAAAATTTCGCTTCTGTGATTACAATTTCGTATTGCTGTGAAGGAGAACTCATTAGTGCGTGCATACAATATTTCTAGACAGATCCCTTCTCACCATATAGAGCGATAGAGTTTGTTGCGAAGTTTTAAGCCAGGCGATAGCGGCGCATGCGCACGCCTGCATCTTTATGGGAAATTCTTGCGGTGAAGCGCTCCCCTGACCCGGAGGGCTCGCTTGTAACGCGGGCGTGGAATAATCAGAGCACCGCAGGCGACCTTTTAGCAGTTCCTAAAGCCATCCGAGGAGCCGTAAACACGTCGCTTCATGTACAAATTTTCCGAAATCTGAAGGTATTTAGTGCATGCATCCAAGCCAGGCAACTTAATGAAGCAACGCGGAAGGAGTTGGATTCCCTCAGAACTTCGCTAATGAGCGCGGGGCGCGTTAGGCTCTCGGGACGCTCGGTTTGGAGTGTTCGTCAGATAAGGACACACACTAAAACCGTAAATCAGCGCTCCGCAGCAGTAAAGCCTGCACGATTGGGTCAAGCGATACTGGCGGTTTCTCCGCTCGAGTTTGCAGCCCCGGTAAACGGTACGGTGCCGGCGCGCTCTTCATGCAGTAAATGATCGGCCCCGTATCACCCGCCGTCGAGGAGGGAAGGGCCGTCGGTGCTACCTGCAACACCGCAGGCGCCCCCATCCGTCGGACAGGTGACGTCCGAGCGGAAGTGGGGGAGGGGGCCACGCGAGATGGAGCGGATGCCCCGGCGCCCCCGTCGAAAGAACCCAGCCCCGACCGACAACGCGGCGGCCGTTATCGGCCTCGCCGAACGGGAAATAGCCGTCGTTTCGATAAAAGCGCAATGCCGAGCTCCCTGCTGGGGCTGGGACTCGGGTTCCCCTTACGCCAGCCATTCACTGGGCCCAGGAAAGCGCAGGGAAGAAAAGTTGCAGCAAACAATAACAAAGGGTGAAGGGAAAGTTGGGAGGAGGCACCAACACGTTCGTTTCCCGCTACCACGCGACGGCATTCTTAGTGCGGGGAAACCCGAGTCGTAAAACAGCTGCGAGGACCTGGCGGCGACGGCTTTTAGCGGGAGGCTCTGGTTCGCTGCGCGCTGCCACTTTTGTTTCGCCGCTCTGCTACCTGACGCAACCTGTCGCGCTTACGCAGGCCGCGATTCGGGGTCGAAGCTCTGCACCTACCCCTCACAAGAAAAAGAGCAGGAAGGAGCGGTATATTGTGTATACATACGTTCGCTTGTACTGACATCTCGCTGCGCCGTTTATCACCAGGGCCCCATGTCTGCCGTTAGCGTACGTGCCGCTGAATATGCGCCTCAGAGTGCTATCAGCCTGCCTATATCTTTCGGAGAACTGAGGGAAATGCAAAAACCAGTAAAATAGCGCTCACCAGCCGATGGTCCGCAGCATGGTTTGCGCGGCTTGTAAGAAGGACAAAAGACAACCAAAAACAAGGGAGCGCACGGTTTACATCCCGACATACGCCTATTTATGCACGTTGAACAGCAAAGGCCTTTTAGAGAACGAACACCGAATAAATAAATAAGAAAGGGTCTCATGTGAGGGAAAGATGCGTAAACAAGACGCTCAATAACGACCGCCAGCTTGCTCTAATTCAGATTTGGGTCTGAAAGATCGGCACTACTACCTAGGCTCTGAGTTCCGCTACATGTAATGTAGTGCTAGGAAGCAATTTAGGCCACCCTGGGGTTTTCCTAGTTCCATTGTGGTATTTGTAAGCATGGGTACCTCCAAAGATACCTTTGATTACTTCCCTCTCGGCCTTAGGTCGATGAATACGCCTTCCGATTTTAACGCTGAAAGTTAAAATTGGCCGCGTATCGGCTCACCTCGCTGCAAAATAGTCTTCTGACGTCCCTACCACGTAAACGTATCTCTGCTCTTTCCCGCCCACCACTGACGCTCTTCCCCTCACGTCTTGCTCATCCCACGATAAACACGGAGGATATTTGTCCAAGTCAATTCAATTTTCGCGAGTGCCACTGCTCGCACGCAAAGGACCCTTCCCGGACGTCCTTGCATTACCCTTGATTTTAGTCTACTCTTTCTGTGTGACAGTTTGACATTTCTTGGCGTTGAAATGGTCAAGAACTTGAAATTCAAAAACAATATCGCATCAATAGCAATAAAAACAGCTTACGTTATTATAGTGCTCTATAAAGTCTGTTCCTTTTTTAGTAAACATATCTTTATCTCACTTTATTCTTACACAGTCACATAGCATATGGCGTATCATCTTGGGGAAATGCATACAAAACTCATTTATCTCCACTGCAACGTATTCAAAATCAAGCTAATCGAATTACAGTTAAACTTGAATGTAACGAGCCACTGTGTAACGAATTCCTGGATTTAACGAAGTTTTTTTAATTCCCCATTGCGAGCCCCATTGAAGCCCATGTGTTTGCGACCTCTATGTAACGGAGGAGTTGCGACGGGAAACCTGGATGTAACGAATTCGCTACGCTTATGCGTCAGTGTTTCTGGCACTTTCTCTGAAAAATTGGCTGGGAAAAAGCACTCGTTTAGCTAATTTTGCCCGCATCGCAATCTACCGTGCGTTTCACGTGTGGGGGCGCTGTCAATTAGGTGCTAGTCTAGCCTGTCGGCGTGTAGTCGTGCGTCTCCACTGCTATCTGTAGTGTCGGTTCGTCGTTGTTGAGTTGCGCTGCAAGAAAACGAGAAGTTTTGTCTTTTGGAGACAAGCTCGCAATTTTAAATGCCGTCTCCATCTGGGAGAAAGAAGAACGTCGCTGACCGCTACAGTTTCCAAGCTAGCACCCTCTCACAGATTTTGAATGCGGAAAAGAGGATCGAGATCATCAAATTTACGAAGAGGCGCCCTTTCAGCATCAGTTTGGGTCCTTGAAACCCGTTAAGGGACCGCGAAGTGTCGAAAGGCAAAAGTGATGAAGTTATGGTTGTGAAAAGAGGGGTAAGTGACCTTCCTCCTTTAGAATGCCGTGTAGTGTATAAGTTCGTGGGAAAGCATCGGGCGCAAATCGCGCAGTTGTTACTGTGAACTAAATCATTGAAGGGTGAGCTCACCATCACTAATGTCTAGCATTTTAGTTTCGTTTCTGCTTCATTTGCGCAAGCCATAACTCGAAACCTGCGTGTAACAAAAACCGGCATGTGACGAAAAATTGCAAATTTTTGTCAACTTCGTTATATCCAGGTTTAACTCTATAATCTAGAGCCTCTTCCAATCGAACGCAGTTCCTTTGCTTCGTATTCATAATATCTCGCTGGTTTCAGAACTTGTGAAGTATTCCCATGGACTGTCAGTTTATAACTTCATTAATGGGAGCCTCCCCCTTCAGTTAATTAGTACTGACCCATTTCCTCGTGGTAACTCCACTCGCTTTTCTTTAAACGTGAAATATTTATTGCCGAAAGTAACAGCGAAGTACAGAAAGTTTTCTACTAACTTTTCGGCAATACACTTTCGGAATACGCTACCGCTCTCTATTAAAACATCCCGTACCGTATATAGATTTAAAAATAATTTGCGGGTGTCCTTATTCCAACATGAATAATTTGAATTGGTTGTATCATGATGAGTTCTGTTTCTTTATTCCTTGCATTACTAATATGTTTCTTGTTTACGACGTTCTTGCACATATACCCTAATTTATCTTGCTGATATTGGCTTTGTTTCTTTTTTCCTTGCATTGCTAATATATTTCTTGCTTATTATGGTCTTGCATATATGCCGTAACTTATTTTGCTGATATTATTTTGTGTTTCGTTGATTGATATATTCCTGCTTATAACATGTGTTTCCGTCAGTTTAATGAATAACGGGAGGTCCCCCCTTCAGTCTGCGACTTTGCATGGGACCTCCTTCTGAAATCTAGTATTGTACACATTTTTGTTGTAACACAAAAATAAATATGTTCAAATTTAAAAAAAATCCAAATTCAATTTACTGAAACCTTTCGTTTCTGTTGAACTCGGAACGCCGCCACGTGGTCCAAACTCGTCGCGTGCTCTCTTTGCAGTTTTGTGTCAAAATATTGTTTTCAGCGAGCGTTTTATTTTCTATTGTAAAAATCAAGCGGCGATGTATATTTAGTTAAGGAAACACTGCAAATACCCTTATGTATTGATGACTTCCCTCAAATATGCCTAATGTTTTCTTTTTCCTGAGCAATGTTGACAAGTAGGAACTGTATTTCCAAATTTAGTGGTTGGGAAAAGTTTGCATGTACATAAGCCTCTCGTTCAAGTTCTCTTTTAACTTTTGGTCAGAAGGCTGAATCGAGGGAAAGACAGACAGACAGACATACTTAGGGACAGACGTCTTTGGGTTTAAGGAGCCCAAGAAAAACTGTCATCTTTAATAGACCAAAAAACTAGCCATGAGAACAGAGAACCGACCAGGAGATACGGTTACAGTCTCTGACCTTCTGACCTAATCGACCAGATTTAGGGGAAATCCCCAAGGTGGAGTAAGTTTCTGTGAAGGAAAGTTTGACATCCACCTAAATGCAGCCATACGGCTACAAAGGAAAGCTATACAGCTTTTTCAGAAACTTCGCAGTTGAAGAAAAATTCGTCCTGGTCCAGGATTCGAACCCGGGACCACTACTTAACCGGAGCAGTCGCTCTACCAACTGAGCTAACCAGGAGGCTAGTCGTTAGTAGTGCGAAAGCGAATTGATCAACAACTCGAAGTGAAGGACAGGTGTTAATCGACCAGATTTAGGGGAAATCCCCAAGGTGGAGTAAGTTTCTGAGAAGGAAAGTTTCACATCCACCTAAATGCAGCCATACGGCTACAAAGGAAAGCTATACAGCTTTCTCAGAAACTTCGCAGTTGAAGAAAAATTCGTCCTGGTCCAGGATTCGAACCCGGGACCACTGCTTAACCGGAGCAGGCTTACCTGCTTCGACATCTAATTCCAATGAAAACATTCTGAAACAAACCAAACTGATTGATTGATTCAAAGTGCTAGCACACAAAAGTATCGTACAAATTGCAACTCCTCTTTTTCTAAAGCGTGTGGTCATAGCTTCCGAGTGCAGTTTTTTTTTTTATTCATGTTCTTAGAAATACATGCGATATCCGTGAAAAATGTTGCCCTCGGTTTCCGTTTTCGTTTCTTAGATTCAAAGCGGCTCATCATTAAGCAGTAGACCACTTCTTCCAGAACCAGCAAACACTTTTTTTATATTCTTTTTCCCGTACACCATGCAGTCATTTCAGGCTCTGAGAGATAATTAGCTAGGTTTTTTGGTTCCCTACAAAGCACGCCTTTAGTGGGCGTGATAAACTCGGTGAACTTGGTATATACCGGAAACGAAGGAAACGGTTTCTACAAGGCGCACCCCTTCAATCAGGGTGCGGACCTCCTGAGCTGAAGTTTGCCACAAGAGCTACAGCGCCAATTTGCATACCCTGGGGGAGGGTGCATCATTAGAGCGGTAGTAGTACATCAAGTGCTCGTCACAGCCGTTTTCTGGAAACTTCAAGGAACGCGGGCATCAGCTCCTTGCCCGAGGGGTTTAAAGCACGTTACCGGGAGCCGAACCACCATCATTTCTTGGAAAAAGGAAAACACCACCGCTGCGGGGCCATCACGCCCACAAACAATGCATTTGCTGGTGCCGCTGCTTACTGTTTCTGACCAGCCTAGTTGTGCTACGCCGTTGCCGGTAAAAGTAGTTCTCTTACGGAATGCAGCGCTATCAGCTTCAAGCTCGTGGGTGTCTGCGGCTGGTTTTCGGTATTTTCGGATACGCCGGGTGATGATCGCTCCAAACTGGTCGCCTCCAAATTCGCGATCTGGAAACAGTGAGACATCAACCAACCTTGCTCTCCGAGCTGTTGAAAAGCGCGCCCACTTCGTCGGCCATCCAGGAAATGGCACTGCAGCTTAGTTATCACCAAACTTATCGTTACGCTAATGATGATGTTTGGCTTGTGACTGTGTCATGTCCCATCAGTTGTTTTGGCCGTTTGAAGCGGGTTCGTAATGTAGCGTTGTACCTGTGACGTATCCCGCTACTTAGCGGTTATATAATAGGAAATACAACCCGGGATATTGTTACAAACTCCCTCGTACACCGTCTAATATTGCTGTACAGTCGTTCGATTTATTCATGTTTCCTATTTGTTCACGGATAAGCCTCTAGAACATTCTCGTTCCGAGCATCTATCACTAATCATCCGGCCGACGGCGTAAAGAAAAAAAAAAAGGACGCACGGAAAGTCCACTCGCCGGCTCGCCGGCAAGTAAATAACAAAATAAAAACACCACAGATTTGAGATTAATAGAAACTTCCAGCGCTGCAGCGTACTCGCGAAGACGGCATAGTTTTACCCAAGTCGAACAGCGGCGTACTATTCGAGAAGGGGGAAACAAGGAAGATAGGCAACCCAATTGCGGCGGGCGCTTTGTGTGTTGTTTTTCTTTCTTGTGTTAACACGGTTTTAACCCCGTATACATGGACTTGACGAGGGGAGCATTGAGTCATGAAAAACGATTTTTTTCGACTCGGCCCATCCATGTGTAGGCGGGCGGGGTGAGTCTAAATGCCGTCGTGGCGAGTCCGTTCGACTCACAGGCAGGTGTTATGTTGACTCGCTCGTCGGGCTCACGGGGCCACCCCCTCGTCACCGGAGGTCTCTGGAGTCGATGGGTTCGAGAGAGTTGACTATCCCATCTTCTCGGCAGCACTCCTTGAAGTGGGGACAGGTGTGTAATGACTAAGGCTCAAACAGACAAATTACCTCTGTGTTTAACGCAATTGAGCAACTTGACCGACACTAATTATGCAATCCTCCTTTTATTCGTTTAAAAGATTTTGCACATTGATATTGCTATGCTGAATTACTTTTAACGAGTAAGCAATGGGGTTCTGGCACTAGCGTCTAGTTACAGATCAAATGTGTGCCCACAGCAACGTGAAAACTACGCTCCAAGGCATTCCCGTTGTTCAGCTTCACCACAATGCACAAAAGTGCCAATCCTTGCCCCCAACAAAGCAAAGTCGGCGAATGACATGAACGTGCATACCATGTGACTTAAAAATGTAGTCTACGCTGTGCCCTTGCGCAATAGGCCTCCTGCGCTGCCCAGGGGGCGCTGCGCAAGCAGCTTCCGGGCAGTACTTCCGGGTAGTACAAAGCTGCGTGGGTCCCATAGGATCCCGTGTTGACAGAAGCAAAATGAGCTCGACGCTCCCGATTATTTTGCGACGTGGTCACCAGCTCATCCCCGACGCGTCCGATCTATTTCAGCGATCAACTTGGCATTAGGGGAAAAGGCTTTGCAGCGCTAAACACGTTTACAGCGCCGACGAAAGTGCCGGGACCGTGACGGCGTCTGCTACTCGCAGGTTCACCGATTCGATGGTCGTACGAAGTGAAATTTTAAGTAAAATTTCTGGTTTAAACTAATACGCTAGGTGAGAAAGACTTCTCAAAAACAGCCGATCAAAAAAGAAGAGTTACGCAATCGGCTATGATCGCGCTTTAACAAGCCAGCGAGTCTGGCGGACCGCAGGCTCCCCTGCTGCGGTGCGCCGCTCTTTTGCGTACCTGCACACTATGCGTGCACTTTCATTAAACAGTGCTCGTTTGCGTCGCCGTTACGAATACATGGTGCAGCGTTAGCTTGCCGTTTTGTTGCGTGTCTCAGTGACAAAATGCCGCGACCGTCAGAAGCGTGAAATCTGTTTTGCGATTTCGAAATTATATAGTGGCCGTAAAACAAAGTGGTCGGGCGAACTAAGAGGCCGCTCGCTTTCCTTGTTTGCTCTCACTTTACTTAATTATGCTCTTGCAGCATACATTCCCAGTTCGCATTTAATAGCCTAGAACGAGGGTCAGCAACGGCCGAGTTCCATGCAACCGACACGGCGGAGGGCTGGACGGCAAATCGGAGGAGGGGGGGGGGGGGGGGCGGAGGAGGGGGGCTTTGAATGCAAAGAGAAAAAATTCACCGAATTTCTAATAATATTTTGCAATAATCTGGCGAAGTGTGAAGATGGGGGGGGGGGGGGGCAGTTTAACTGGAGGACGCCAATTCTCTGTTCTTGTCTCGCTGTCTAACTCAATCCATTTGAAGTCAAAAGTGTCGTGTCGGCGTTCAGATTCGACGACCCCTGCAGTAGAAAACCAACACAGTCAGTGATGATCGTATGTAAATATTCGGGGCCCCGCGCCGTGTATGCGGCTGTGTTATGTTATGCTGTGCGTGTTTTGCGTCCTTTAATAGCGCTTACTTTGTTTATTTAATTGGCGCTATTGCCCCACTTACTCGCTAGTATACATGCACCCTGCCGTTCGTAAATCGTGCGTCGTAAAACGCTACGCAAGAATCATTTCGTTTGCGAAAATACGAAACAAAATTTCCACTCGTTTCAAAGGCGGTGCCAGGCCAGCAGTGTCAGCTGAGTCGGCTGCGCAATTCTTGCGTTCGCTTAAAGCTCCCGATGAAGCAACCTTTTGCAGTTACCTCTGGATGTAAGATGAGCAGCGTTCCGTGTTTATGCTACTCGTGAACTTTCCTTTGTCGACCGCACGCAAGAAGAAAAAAACTGTAACTGTCGTCAAACAGTTAAACCAGGTTAAACCACCCGACCTAGCGACATGTCCCACGGCGCGACCACCGCGACAGCTCGCTCAAAAGAAAGCCGACAAATCGGCTTCTTTTAGCGGATATTATTTTGTTTAGCCTCTGCAGCTACTTTAAGGGCTATTTCATACAGTATGCAGTCATTTAAACACGCCGCAAAGCGCCACAACCAACTTTCACTCTGGCTTGTAATAGAAAACACATGGAGGGCGGCGAGGGTCGTCTGCTTTTGTACTACCCAGAGGCGTCGGCCGCTAGGGGCGCTGCATGTCGCCAAAACTCCAGCGCAGGAGGCCTATACAAAAGATCATTCTTTCCTTGCGCCGTGCCACAGCACAGATCCAACTTCTGCGAGAAAGATTGTGTAAGTGAGTACGTTTTTAGCATGGGTGGACCTAGCCTTGGGAGGCGTGCCGCAAGTCACAGTTAGTGTCTTTGAAAAAGTTCAAGACAACGCATAAAATGTCCCCTCTAGCGATCCAGGGTACTTTTGGGAAAAGTATGTCGCCGAAAGACGCATGCGGGGCGGCTCTTTTGCGAAGTTCTTCAAATAAAGCTGAGCGCTCCGTTGCATGTATTGAATAGCCCATGAAAAAATGTCGGACATCACCAAGCACACCACACGTTGGACGCAGGGACGGTGAGGTTCGATTCACTTTATAAAGCCAATGCTGTGTTCGGGCTGAAATTGTCCGGATGCGGAACAGTAACGCCTCCGCTCTTTTCATCCGTTTGTAAGACAAGGTTGGTAACGCGTGGGCTCCAAAGGGCCCTGAAATTATCGGTGATCGCCTGCCTTAGAATGCGCCGGTGGTCTTGTATCAATCTAATCCAGTATGTAAAAGAGCTTCTCAGATCCCTTTATCAGCGACTTCGTTTCCTCGCACGCCTACGTGGCAGGGAAGCCACTAGGAGCGTATACTACGGCCGATTTCCTTGAGCTGCTCAACCTAGACGTAAGGAGCGTTGGCACGTTTTTTGTATAGGGACTCCATGCAAAATTTGTAGGGCTGCTTTAGAGCCTGTAAAAAACGACCTCGCGCCGTACTTTGAGTGGTATGATCTCCTTTAGGGCTGCCTCAATCGCAATACACTCCACCGTTGTGGATACCGTCATGTGGTACTGGTAGAGACGACGAGCCCAGGAAACATTCACGGCAGGGACCACAAAAGCGGCTGCGCTGTCTTTAGTACTCTGTCGAGAGAGCCATTCGAAAATACGTAAACATGTCTCCAGGCGTCCGATTTAGGTGCTCACCTACTATGGGATTTTTTTGCCCCAATGTGGCGAAAGAAACGGCTGGATTCTGAATCGCCTTGATCTTTTGTGAGAGTTTACAGTGCACACTAGCCGTTCCCGGTATTCGATCGAAGCGATTTACCCCAGTAGCGGAGAAACAGTATGCTCGACACCGTCGTTATCCGAATTTTCATTGTTGGTTGCGTGGATGGGCCGATCGAGCGAAATGTGGGAAAGTCGAATCACAGTCCTATTTTAGAGTGTACGAAGAAAACCTTTCTTCTACGCACAATAGAATTGAAGACTAGCTAAACCGGTCGCGGCGTGTATTATGTATCAGCGATTCTGGCAAAGCTGGATCAGGGGACGAAAAACGTGCAAATATGCTTTGCCCTGCTAAGCTTGAGGTCGCTGCAACTTCTGTTGCTAGAGCCCAGAGGTTGGACAAGTTGCACCCGTTTGAGATGGAAGTGTGACCGCATTACGTCCCCCAACACGGTGGCCCAAATGCTAAAGGCGTTCAGCTGCTTAGCATAAGATTGCCGGTTCGGCCCCGGCATCGGCGGCCGTTTTTCGAATGGGGGCGGAAAACGAAAATGCCAGCGTGTCAAGATTTCAGCCCATAATATAGGTCCCCAGATGACACAATTAACTCCAAGCCCTCCACTATACCGCACCCCTTAATAGCCCAGGTGTATGGTCGGCGCCTAAAACCGCATTTCTAGAAAAAAAAAAAAGTGTCCGAGGGCGCCTAAGCACTTCGCCGGGTTCTGAATGCTGAAGCGCTAATGTGCGATTGAACACATCAGGCGCCTTGCTGCCACCCCGGGTTCTCTAAGGGCTTCGTCCTCTGTCACCTACGCGTTGCGCCAGCGCTCGGTCCTGCCGCCACGCATGGGGAGAGTTCACGACAATGGTGGTTTTCGTACCTGTCTGTGCGCTCGCTTGGCTGCGTTCTTTCGCTCTCTTATTTCAACTGCGGAGTACTGGCGTGGCCAGCCACCTTTCGATACTGCTGAATTTAGGCACATGCTACGAAACCCTTCGCGCGATGTAACGCTTCGCGCTATGGAACGCATGGTCGACGAGCTATTTTGCTGTCACATACTCCAAAGCTAATGCTGACGCCGGCTGTCACAGTGGAGCTGTTTATGGCTAGGTTTCAATGAATGTTTCGGCCCGTTAAAAAGATCATCACCCAGAACCTCATTTGAGAGTTATCTAAATGATAGAAAGCGCTTTGTTTTAATCGGGTTATGTTTGTCGTCATATGCTGCGGTGTTCATTAGAATGGCCACAAACGCAACTGAGGAATCGTGAGAACTGATACACGGGGTTACGACGCCGAAATGTAAATTCCTCTCTTTTTTTCTACTTTTCTCACAAAGACATTTACAGCTCCACTTGTCATCCACCTTCGCAGGACGGAATGGCCTTCAATTTTTTTCTCTTAAGGGACAATTTATTGCTTTTTCAAAAAAATTTGCAATTACTCGCGTTATCTTTCGAATTTCTTGGGTAGACTGGTATGTCCGATTCTAGTATTATTTACATTTCTTTTCTAAGACGCGAGGATTCGTCATATAAGTTCGCTGTGGGGAAGCAGACCCGCCGAAATGTTTTGCAACGCAGCGGTTAACGGTAAGCGCGCACTGCTAGAGCGAAACCGATAGTGTTGAAGAGAGCTGAAGGGGGTGAGCGCCGGCATGTCATTTGTTTGCTAGGACTTACGTGAGTGCCGTAGTATGGATTGAGATGACGTCTCAAAAGCGATTCACTGGTCAGGCGACGGGCAGTGAAGACGTGCTCGTAACAGAGAAGAGAAAGGGTCCCACAGTAATTGCACGAAATAAGAAGACCCCAAGACTTTCTCGGCAGTGCCTCCAAATATTGCAAAGAGAAACAGCAACCTTGCGCAGATGTCGACTGAAAAAGCGGGCGCCAGAATTTGGCAAATACGTCATTTCATAAACGTCGCATCGACAGCCCGTTTTAATTCTCATGCTTAGTTCCTGACCAACGTCGGCTGCGGGATGATGCAAAGCTGTCGGCAGCAACAAAATGACAATGTAATATCGCCAAAACGTCAGATGGTTGTACAGCATTCAAAGCTTTCGCACTGCTGGTTCACACCTAAATTTTAGAGCTATGAACTATTTTAGGAGTCGAAAGCGTTTCGGTGGGTCTGATTTGCCACCTTGCGCCTCGATGACGACTCGCTATAGGTTCGAGGGAGCAAATTTACAAATAATAAGGCCAGGCATATGATTTGGCTAAAAAATGTAGGCAGCACTCCCTTCGCACAGTGCAAAATATTATGCTCGCACTAAGCAATGACAACTCAAACCCCATTTTTCGAGTATGCGGGCCGTCATAACTGGTCAACTTTGCATCTTTAACCTCAATGGTTGATCATGCGTTGCAATGTGCACGCCTGCAGGTGTTTGTAAGAGTAGTTATTTCAGTAATAGATAAATGCCAAAACAGAAGCGAAAAACCATCTTCCTTCAGAATACGTATTTCAAATACATGACTGGAAAGTAGAAACACTTGGCCCCTTCCCCCCACCAAAAACAATGTAAATACCTGAAGAAAACGTTTTCTTGTCGCAACATGACGGGACAGCCGTTAGCACGAGAGGAAGGAAATTGAAGCGATGGCAGCGAGCCTTTCGAACGCGAACATTATGGAAAACAGATTGCGACAGCCTGTAAAAATGTTCCAAGCGCGCAATTTATTTCTGAAGATTGAAATTCTCGGTGAAAATACCCTGCGAATACTTGGGGAGTAGTACATGCTGTCCTCCTTCCCACGCCTGGAAGTAGATAGAAACGAGTGAAGGCCCTCCAACCTCCTATTTCCTGTCGCTGCTTGTGGACGGTTATCATCTCTCCAATCAGCCAATCGCGACTTCCCTCCCCCCCCTCTAAAACCTTCCACCGCAGTTGCCCTCCCCCTCTAATCCGTTTTTTTTAAATAAGGAGGGAGGGAGAGCAGAACATCGCTGAACGTAGTTTAGGCTGGAGACGCATCGACCAAGTTGAGTAGATCTTCGGACTTCTTACTCGGTTAACATTCACAGTTGGGCGGTTACGATACTGCGTAATAAAGCATTGATAATTATTTTTGAAGCTGACAGAAAATTATCTGGACGAACCAAAAAAAGCTGGTGGGCGCTTGCTGGAAATTCTTTGGCACCGATTCAATTGTCTTTTCTTGTATGGCTTATGAACCAGTAAAATAGCCACAATCCATGCTTTACACACTGAAAAAAAAAATTCATCGCAGAAATAACTGTTAAAACCTTCCTTTTGAGCTGGCGTATCCGGCTGGGCTCAGGGGCTTGGCTGACATCGCCTTCTCCATTAGACATCTCTATTCCTCTTGAGCTTCCTCGTTTCTAATGCTGGAAAGGGCGGCATTATCGCTCGCAGCCATCCCATGTTATTTTGCCGTTCAAAGGAGCTTGTCTCCGTGGCCAAATGAAACAGTCTTTTCTGGACCTGTCTGCGCGTGTCTCCCTCTTCGTGGTGTTTAAGATTCCGAGTAGCGGCCGCACGTACTCGTTATTCGGCCGCCGCTAATTGGCTCCCGCGTGCTTGACATTCGGCTTCGAGCAAGAAATTCCGCCCCCGGGCTCTGACGAGCTGCTCTGTTTAGTGGGCGGGTGTAAGAGCGGTGTTTTCGAGCTCCCAGTGCTTTCATCCTCATTCTTCTCTGCCTTGCATTCCCCCCACGTCATCCGGCACGGTACACGCACCCGTGTGTCTAAATATGGCCCTTGAAAACCGTCCGGGCTACTAGGGCACGCATTTTTAGCTTTAGGCTTTACATCGGCTCTTTTGAAAAGGGAGAAGGAGAGATCATGCTACTCTTAACTCTTGCCTCCTGTTATCGCATGGCCTATAAAGCACGTGTCGGCAGGAGTAAGAGGCGTGATCGCTCCTGTGCATGCGAGGCAATAAGCCTTCCTTATTGTGCTTTGATTCCACTATTCGCCGCTGAGGAAGGGAGGGCAAAGACGAGCCCTAAATAAATCAAGTCTTTATAGAGGGAGCAAGGAGCACCAGAAGTCGTGCTGGCGAAACATAACATAAAAGTTCTGCATTCTTAACACATTAAGAGAAAATTCGGGAATAAAAAAAGGTGCGTCATGGGTACCTCCAGCTGCGCTGACTTAACTATATCTCTCTTTCTTTCGTTTCTGGAAGCACGGCGAAAGCTATAGCCCCGGCCAGCACAGAATGGCACTCGGTGATCGGCGCATCTCACCAGACGCATATTAAAACCTTTGCTGTCCATTTGGTGTTCTGTCTTTTGCAGAGGCTAGAAAAAGGGCTTTTATTGTGGTAGCTGAAAATAAATCAGCCAAGAATGGAAAAACTGCCGCTGTTACATTGCATTAGTGAGCAAAGAATGTCCGACTTTAAAGTACGCGGAGAATGAGAGTGGAATTTCTTGAACGGTCGACTTTCTAATGTATTGGATGCGCGCAGCGCAGTAATATTTGGCTGGGGTATCTCGTGGTCATCTTAACTAAGAACTAGACATGCTTACGGTTATTGTGATGTGGAAGCCATTGATGTCTGTGACAGATGTTCCAACCAACATTCTCTGTAAAAAAAAAAAGTTCGAGGACACCTGAGCACTCCTTATGGGCTGTAAATGCCAAAGCATTAACGGCCAGTTGAACGACTGAGGCGTCTTGCTTCCGCGTCGCATGATCGAAGGGCTTTGCAATCTTGCTTCCTCAGACGCTTTGCTTTGCGTTCTGCCTTAACTCTTTCCAATGACTTCAATCTGTATTTTATGCTTTGTTCCGCTGCTCGTTGCTGCCCACATGTAATGGCAGAGTTGACTACAATGGCGAATTTCGCTCCTTGTCTGTACGCTCATTTGGCTGCGTTACGGGTGTTACTTGTATACGGTATGCTGACGTGGAGAGAGAGAGAGAGAGAGAGAGAGAGAGAGAGAGAGAGAGAGAGAGAGAGAGAGAGAGAGAGAGAGAGAGAGAGAGAGAGAGAGAGACGTTTATTGGTCTAAATTGGGTCAACTACGTGGACGGTCATCTTTCGCTACTACCGAGTTTAATGATGATGATGATGATGATTAGTGGCTTTCCCTTTGAATCGGGGCGTCGGTTGTCAGCAACCGACTTGCCTGTTTTATTACGTTTACATGCCCTACTCCCAGGTTAACCTATAGATTTGCTTCCTCCCTCCCATCTCTCCCTCTTTTCTGTTTTAAACTCATCGCCCCCACCCCCCTTTTTTCTCCCCTCTCTGTTCTAATTTCTCGTCTGCCTGATTACTCCACCTGCGTACCCATCCCTTCCCTGCTTTTCCTCCACCACCACTCCAGTCGCCTCTTCGTCACCTCTATGGCCTTGAAGTTGAGGTTCCCCCTCGCCCCAAATCCCAAAGCCTCCGCCAGCGTCGTTTCCCCCTCACCCCGCGGTGGCCGTATCTCTGTGCAGCTCCTGACAATATGGTCTATAGTTTCCCGATCACTGCCGCAGCATGCACACGTTTCATCCTGCTGCCTGTAGCTACCCGTGTATGCCCGGGTTCTCAGGCACCCTGCCCGTGCCTCGAAGAGCAACGCACTGCCTCTCGTATTGCCATAGAATCCCTCCTTCTTAATTTGCCGTTTCTCTGTCCTATAAGTCTCCAGGGTTTTTTTCGCTTCCATTCTCTCTGCCCACTTCGTCGTCTCTGCTGCATTTACATGATTTTTAACTGTTGTGTAAACCCCGCTTTCCCCTACCGACTTTCCGTACCGCTTGGTCAGCTGTCTGGTCCCCCGTCTCCACCGCGTGTCCACGCTCCTCAAATACAGGTACCTAAACACCCTCGCGGCCCATTTTTCGTCCTCCATGTCTCGAAGTCGTTCCTCAAACTTTATCTTGCTCTGCGCCTCCCTCGCCTGGTACGATGAGACGCCACGATGAGACGCCACCTGGTATGAAATAGCTTGGCGTATCTAAATTCGTTAATCCAGTATTATCTCAGAAGTGCACTCTGCAAGAATAATTTATGAAATGAAGAAAACTTCAAGTCGCTAAACCACTTTTAGTAACAAGTTGTATTTTTGTAACATGATATTTTCAATATTACCTACAAATGTACGTTTATTCGGTCTTTCCACTTACCTTAACAATTGAAAACAAAAACTACAAATGACGTATATTCAGAGGGAGTATGCTAGAACGTAATCAGTTGCTTCGCACACAATTAATTGAACAGTATATTTATGTTATACATCAAATATGCAGCACTTACAAGGCGAGCACAAATATTTTTAAGAAAGTCCATTCCAGGCAAGATCGCAATCAAAATGCACAGATAAATACTCAAAGATATCCAACTGGCATACAAGACACAATTTGGAGAGTGCGGAATTACTGACATAGTTTTGCAAACAAATTTTGAAGTGCTGTGAAAGCATACAAGTTTTGTTTTGGTGACAGTGGCATGTAGAATAAGAAACACGCTTGACGTAAGTTTACGGCGCTGTTATAATTGACAAGAAAATATAATATCAATGCATTATCGGTGCATTCCACCAGGTCGCAGGGGAAATAGAAATGTTATTTCAGATTTCATTACCGTATGAATTGAACAATAGTGGGGAAAGAATTGACCCTTGGGGAACTCGAGGTTTTCAAAGAGCAACATGAGTAGCGGAAGACCCTATGCGAACTGATTACAATCTATTCGTCAGATAATTTTTAGAAGTGCACAAAAGCGAATTCGATGCCCTCAAAGAGCAGTTTTTATAATAACAACTTATTATATAGTGAATCAAATTCTTCAGATCTGAAAACAGTATATGTCCCCATATTTTTACCAAGACGAAGTTGAAGGTAATGTGAAACTGAAAGATTGAACATCGTTGATTTTTTGAACGAGGACGAAGCAGAGAACTACAACACAACCACTGACTTCCAACTGATCGTATTCATATAAACGAGCGTAATAACTACCACACACATAAACACTCACGTGACCAACACACGCAGAGGCAAAAAGAATATTGCCAATACAACTGCCAGCGATTGTGAATTTTCCAAAGCTATCGCCAATTATGCGTTGCCCTGGCCTCCAATAATGCGCTTCAATTCCTTCGGCGAAATTGCTATTGATGGCCCACTAATGCAGTTATATCCTGTTCTTTCTATTCTGGCAGCTTCAACAAGTTCCTTGTACTCTTTTTTTCGCTTCTAATGATAACGGTCGTATTATCAAAGGAGGAATCCGGCCACCACATTGCAGACAGTCACGGATGTGCAGACTCACGTGAAGAAAAGGTCCCTCTCACAGCGACCAAGAAGAGGTTAATGGTCATATCCTGAACTCATCAGCTCTTTTACCATCTTTAAGACAGGATAGCGAGTTTGTGTAAACCCCGTGTTTTCGGCCGCTTACACAGCTAAGTAACAAAAGCAATCCCATTTGCTACGATAGCAGCAAATGCACCAAGAAACGTAAACAAAGATTAGGGGATTGTGATACGGGAGTTGTATACCACCTCCCGATGACTTGCGTTAAGGAAGACAGCTTACAATCGCGCTGGTGCGCAAATTAAAAACTGAAAGAGCAATATTACAACACCCATCGTGTAACACAAGGCCACGTGGATCTGCACATACGTGAATGCCTGCAGTGCGGGGGTCGCACACCAAACGACCGTTATTTTCAGAGGCGTTATTTTCAAACGACCGTTATTTTCAGAGACCGTTATTTTCAGAGTTTTTGGGCCTGACTTGAATACAGGGAATACGCGAGAGATTTACCATGAGCGAGGGAACGTGCCAGACCGGAGACAGTTATTAAACATTGAAGTGAACACAGAAACGAATATGTTTGCATACGTTTTCAGAATGGCGGCAGGAATACCATCTGGTCCACAAGAAAGCGAGGGCTTTAGCCGCTTGATACTGGTCCACACGATGTTCTCATCCAGTTGGAAACAACCAGAGTTACCGCCCTGGTGACAAGGGGCGCTACTGTTATCACTGCCACCGCTAATTCCAAAAAAAGAAGAAAACTGACGAGCAAAGCAGTCGGCCACCTCCGCAACCTCACTGCCGTTGGAGTCTAGTAAACGAATAGATTCTTTAGTTTTACTAGATCTTGAATGAATGTACTTCCAAAAGGCTCCCGGTTGATGGGTTGCTTTAGCTTCTACTGACGCCAGGTACGAAGCATGATCACGCTTGTGCAATATTTTGCATAAGGCACGTACGCGCCGAAACTCCTGAGCGAACTGGTTCGCACCTGAGCGCTTCATGTTTCTGTGCGCACGTTCTTTGAGTTTAAGGGCATCCCGCAATTCAGAAGAAAACCAGTGTGGGAATTTGAACTTCTTTGGAAAATATTGCGGGATGTATTTCTTCATACCCAAAAGTACAATCTCAGTAAAACGGTCAACTTGTTCATTGACATCAGTTTGGTCAATGACTGTCGACCAAGGGGCAGCAGAAAAGTAATCATACAGCCCAACGTAATCTCCCCGGGCGAAAGCGTAGCGAGGTTGCGTGTTGCAGGAACTTACGGAATGGTGGAGCATTGTGGGACGGGAACAGGAAATAGAAAGGGAGGATGAAATCTGTCAGGTCTAACTAAAGGACATTCAGAGTTTGACACACTAACATCATCAAAATTCGAAAAACACAGGTCCAAAATGTTTCCACTGCAGTTTTCTATGTGATTATGCTGTGCCATGGAAGTGAAAGACGAGAAATCTAGTAATCTATTACCCTTCTGTTCAATGTGGTGGTTATGGTGGGAACAGGATAGATGGCTCCACTGAACGCCAGGAGCGTTAAAGTCTCCAAGAAGGAGGACCTTGCGGTTGCAATGAGTAATAAGCTCCTGTTCAATGGAGGAGAATAACTGATTGAATGCGTCAGGAGCTACATCAGGGGCAATGTAAAAAACACCAACAAGAAGTTTTTCAGTTTTAGAGATAAGAATTGCAACCCATACAGACTCATCTGCGTTCTGAATATCACTACAAAGCACACTCGGTAGAGATTTGTCGACTGCAAGAAGGACCGCACCCCCTTTTTGTTTGCTTCCCGTCAAGGCACGATCACTGCGATATACATGGTAATTTTGAGGGAAATAATCACTGGACAGGATATCAGGGCACAACCAAGTTTCAGAGATAGCTATTAACGGAAAACAAGAAACCATAATAATCAATCAGTCAATCAATCAATCAATCAATCAATCAATCAATCAATCAATCAATCAATCAATCAATCAATCATTTATTTGCGTGCCCAGGAACAGCCGGGGGGGGCCTTTGTGCTGGCGCACGGAAACAGAAACACACGAAACATAAGGTACGCATCTCTCAAATACAAAAAAAACGAAAGGATAGCTTATGTTGAAGTTACGGAATGAAAGTCATTTAAGTGCATGAACTCAAGGATAAAAGACAAATGCAGAATAAGAAAAGTTGGCAGTTACGCCAATACAAACTCACAGACATGTTTGCGAAACAGAGTAGGGCAATCATTAAATATATCAAGGTAATCCGAGTACCGATTGTACGTGCATTGCAGTCGGAACACAGGGCACAAGACACGCAGACAATTGGGGTTGCAAAAGGTATCATGTTTCCTGGTCCACTTTTGCGGCACACAAAGACGAACATGTTGTAGCAGCTCACCACAAGACACTATGCCGTGCATAATTTTAAAGAGGAAGAGAATATCAGCCTTGTTCCGCCTGGAAGTTAAGCATGATAGCGTCAATGAAGAGGGCGATCCAGGGTTATAATTACTACTATCGCCAAAGCGATGGTTGAAGATAGATATGAACTTATTTTGGACCCTTTCTACAAGCTTACGGTTTGTTTTGCTCGTGCTGTTCCAGACAACAGATGCATATTCAAGCTGAGGACGACATATAGTTGTGTAGAGCTTGAGAAGAGAAATCGGCTCCTTGAACTCCTTGGACACGCGACAGACAACGCCAAGCGATCGAAGAGCTCTACGAGTAATTACCTGAATATGTGGAGAGAAGCTCAGTTTACTGTCGAAAGTGACGCCTAGGTCATTAACCTCTACCACACGTGGGAGTAATTCACCGTTGATGTTATAGGGAAACAAGATGTTGTCAGTCTTTCTTGTGTATTTTTTTTTATTTTATTTTATTTTAAATACTGCCAGTCTCATACGAGACCAAAGCAGAAGGGCATCAGTTCTTGGATACACAACACACAGTTTTCAGTTTCACATTTGTACAGCGGCATTTGTCAGACAATGTCTAAGAGGACACAGGCTGGAGGCAGAAATGCCTTAAGTGGACTCGAGGCCTTTACAAAATTCAATAGGTACATTTTGAAAAAATGGCGTTGATTACATACAAACACTGAACAGTCGGTGCATACTTAAAGATGGCATACAAGACAGTTCTACTTATCAAGTAGACAATACGACACTAATTGTACGCAAACACAAGAGCACTGGCAACAATACACCACAAAAAACATACACTTTGGTAACGTAGAACCAGTTATTGCAACCAGAAAAATAAATTCGTTCACACGCAATTGTACGGGAACATTTATACAACAAAAATAACAGCTAAAAAACAATACGGCTTACCAAAAGAGAAAAAGATAACTAAAAATTATTCACAGAACATGTCCTCGATTTTTGAGGTGAACTCTGACATTGATTGTATACTGGTAATCGAGGAATCTAAACTATTCCATTCTCTTATTGACAGGGGAAAGAATGAATGCTTAAAGCAATCGCTGTTAAAGGTGTATTCGGTAATGGTGTACGCATGTTTGTGTCTTAGTTCTCTGGATTCTGCTAGGGAGATGTATTTTGATGCATCGATGCGGCTGCGGTTATGAAGCAAGTTGTGTATAAATTTTAATCGTGCCAGTTTTGCCCTTGTCGCTAGCGTAGGAAGACCACAAGATTCTAAAAGGTTAGTGGGCGAGTCGGTGCGTTTATACTTGTTGTAGATAAACCTTACGGCCTTCCTTTGTACCCGTTCTAACCTTGCAATATGAGTGGCATATTGAGGAAACCAAACCGTGTTGGCGTACTCTAAAATTGGACGGACGAATGTTGTGTAGGTTAAGAGCCTAGTTTGTGTCGGTGCAAGTGGTAGCCGCCTTCTTAAGAAAAACAGCTTGCGCAGAGCTGCAGCGGTGACGTTGTTTATATGCGCTTCCCATCTCAGATCGGAAGTTAATGTGACACCGAGATATTTCTGCTGCGTAACTGTTTGTAAAGGTGTGTTTTTTATTGTGTAAGTAAACTCAGAGGGAAACTTCTTTCTGGTCACCGTCATACAGGCTGTTTTTGTTAAGTTTATCGACATTTGCCATTCTTCACACCAGTGAGCAATCTTTTCCAATGAACTATTTAGTGCCTTGTGGTCATCGCTGTCTCTAATTTCCCTGTAAATAATGCAGTCGTCCGCGAAAAGCTTAATTTTGCAGTCTATGTCAGCTGTAATGTCATTTATATAGATAAGAAATAATAATGGCCCAAGGACGGAGCCTTGGGGCACACCTGACTTAACAGAAGCTGTCCCTGATAATGCGCCTTCGTAAACCACAAACTGTTGGCGGTCGCTAACGAAGTCTTTTACCCAATTCGTAATCTCTCCACCCCCTATTATGTTTTCCAATTTTGAAATCAGTTTGTTATGACAGACACGATCGAACGCTTTCGACAAATCAAGCAGTATTATATCTGTTTGGGAACGGTTATTTACACAAACGGCAAGATCGTGAACAACTTCAGTAAGCTGGGTTACAGTTGATAACCCTTTCCGAAAGCCGTGCTGGTGGGGAGACAGAAGGTTGTTATTTTCTAGAAAGACAGTTAAATGCTTTAGGATTATATGCTCGAGTATTTTGCATGACGTACTGGTGGGCGATATCGGTCTGAAATTAGAGGGAGCAGCTGTATCTCCGGTTTTGTGTATTGGAATAACCTTCGCTACTTTCCATTCGCATGGAAGTTTAGCAGTTTGAACAGATTTGCGATATATAATGCCTAGGTATTTACTGCACCACTCTGCATATCGTAACAGAAAATTGTTGGCGATATCATCAGGGCCGCATGCTTTTTTGGGGTCTAAGTTCAGAAGAAGGTTAAAAATACCCTCGTCACTTATAACTAATGGTTCAATTGGCTTTGCGACAAGCGGAATGATTGTGGGAGTGATACCATTGTCATCAGTGAAAACAGATTGAAAATAATTGTTGAACACATTGGCCTGACTCGTTCTTTCGCTATCGGTTAGAGATGAAGTTGTTCCTGTGCCGGGCCGAAAGTGTTTCCAGAATCGATAAGGGTTGCTCTTAATGTAGTCGGGTAGCGCGGTAGTGAAATAATGTTCTTTAGCAAGTTTTGCCTTTCTCTTGAAGTCTGCAACAGCACTTGCCAGGTTAGACATGCGCACTGAATTTTTGCCTTTCTTTTTGACTACATGACGTAGCCTTTTCACTTTGCGCTTGGCCTGCAACACTTCTCGTGTCACCCACGGATTATGTTTGCGTTGCCTTTTAGCCTTTAGGGGAATAAAATTGGTAATACAAAATGTGACAATAGCCTTGAAGCTCGACCATATGCGATTCACATCAGTCAATGGATCGACAGCCAAGCTTGAAAACTTATCAAATTCGTGAGCCAAGTAGGCGAGAATGCTTGATCGCGATGTTATGCTAAATCCTAGATTCAATTTACAGATTGGTATGCGGTGATCAGAAATCCCTGGGATGACATTAACGACTGCTTTATTTGGCGAAAACTGGCCACTAATCAAAATAAGGTCAAGAATTGTTTTTGTTTCCTCTGTTATTCTTGTTGGTTCTAAAACGATCTGCTGTAGGCTGAAATTTAAAATTAAATCAATAAGTGTCTCTGATGACTGTGACGTGTACTGCATGTTGTTCCAGTCTATATCAGGAAAGTTGAAGTCCCCCATGATAACTAGACGAGAATTGTGAGCATGACTTTGAAGATATTCTTGAACCGCAATAATAGAATCATTCCCAGAAGAGGGGCTTCTGTAGACACACCCGGTAACTATGTTAATTCCATCGCAATTAATTTTAGAGAAACAGATGTCATTACCTTAGTTAATAATAATAATCAATCAATCAATCAATCAATCAACCTTTATTTTCGGTGCCCAGGAACAACCCTAGGGTCTTGGTACTGGTACACCATACAAAAAAAAACACTACAATTAAGACAAGACAACACAGAAAAACTATATGTATGACATAAACAATAAAGTAAAAATAGTTACAGAAATCTTAGAGAGCAAAAAAGGGAAAAAAAAGAACAGAAAGTCAAAAAAGAAAAGGCAGGCTTAGTGTTGCAAGCCATGCCACTCGGCCAGCGAAACGTTCAGTAGATGTGAAAAATAGGAACTATACAAGCAAATATTGAGTCAACATTACATAGAGTATACGTATGCAACCAAGGTTTTCTAACAACATATTAGGAAGTTCCAAAAAAAAAGGGGGAAAAGCTTCAGCATTACCAACACTGACACTAAAACGTACAAATATTCAAGCAACACAAAACAAGAAAAAGTGAAAAGCAAGCAAGAACAGTTTGCACATAATACATAGGGTACATAAATTTGGAATGACATAAAGGACTTAAGCTACAACAGTTTTCAACTCATTAGAGAACAAAGTAAAGGAGCTCTGGAATATATCAAGCCGAACGGAATATTCATTATATGCACATTGTATTCGGCAGATGGACGAGCGTCGGCTATTTAAAGCAACTGGTCGGAAAGCTGGAAATTTTCTGAAAAGTTTATTTGGCAAATTGACATTGATAAGTGTTACCAAATCGTCACACAAAATATTACCATGAAGAAGTTTATAGAGAAAGATAATATCAGCTCGCATTCGTCGACACCGAAGGGAAGGAATGCTTTTCAGAAGTAATAATAATAATAATAATAATAATAATAATAATAATAATAATAATAATAATAATAATAATAATAATAATAATAATAATAATAATAATCAATCAATCAATCAATCAATCAATCAACCTTTATTTTCGGTGCCCAGGAACAACCCTAGGGTCTTGGTACTGGTACACCATATACAAATCGTACAAAAAACAAACTAAAATCAAGACAACACAACACTCAAAACCGTATGCATGAAAGAAACAATAAAGTAAAGATAGTTACAGTAATCTCAGAAAGCAAAACAGCAAAAAAAAATAATAAGAAAAGAAAAGAAACAGGAGACCTAGCGTTGCAAGCCATGACACTCGGACAGCGAAATATTGAAGGCACGTGAAAAACAGGAAATACTCACTGAACATGACAGAGAAAAGTTATAAGCATAACACGAAGGTTTTATAACAAAATGTTCGGAAGTTTCAACTTTGAAAGAAGTTCAGCATTACAAGCACTGGCACTCAAACCTACAGAAATTCAAGCAACGCAAAACCAGGAAATGTGAAAAACAAACAAACAAGAACATAATTTGCCTAAAATAAATACAGCACATAAATTTGCAATGACTAAAGGCACTTAAGCTACAACAGTTTTCAAGTCTTTTGAGAACAAAGAACAAGAGCTCTGAAATATATCAAGACGATCAGAATATTCATTATATGCACATTGTATTCTGCAGATGGACGAGCGTCTTCTACTTAAAGCATCTGTTCTAAAAGTTCGAAATGTTCGGAAAAGTTTGTTCGGCAAGTTGACATTGATAAGTGTAACCAAGTCGTCACACAAAATATCCCCATGAAGAAGTTTATAAAGAAAGATAATATCAGCTCGCATTCGTCGACACCGAAGGGAAGGAAGACTTTTCAGAAAAGGCACACTGCCGTTAGCGTCTTCTAGCACATGACGGAAGCGGTGCTTAAAGATAAAGAGGAACTTATTTTGAACTCGTTCGATACGGTCACTATTGGACTTGCAAGTTCCATTCCAAACAACAGAGCCGTATTCGAGAAGAGGTAGGCAGATAGCCGAATACAACTTTAAAAAAGGAAGAGGACCTTTAAACTCTCTAGAATACCTGCAAACAGCACCCAGACATCGAATAGAGCGACGGGTAATTTGTGTAACGTGGGAAGAGAAAGTCAGAGAAGTATCGAATAGTACTCCCAAGTCTCGAATTTCAGTCACCCTCGGCAATGCAGTGCTTGCAATTTTATAAGAGTATTGCAGCTGTTGAGTTTTTCTACTATAGGAGACAACTTTCGTTTTTGAGGGGTTCAAAATTAGGTCGTTTTTGGTGCACCAACGATGGAATGACGCAATATCAGCCTGAAGATAATTACAGTCATGAATATTGCGCACTTCTCTAAAGATTTTCATATCATCAGCATACAACAAAAAAGAAGAATTTTGAATTACAGAAGCAACATCGTTAATGAAAATGGAGAAAAGGGAGAAAAGTAAATATAATAATAATAATAATAATAATAATAATAATAATAATAATAATAATAATAATCAGTATTTATTAGTGTGCCGAGGAACAGCCGGTGTGCCTATGTGCTGGCGCACGAGAAAAAACCAAAAACAAAAGGAAACAGGTGACGCAAGATGTGCGCATCTCACACAAAAGAAGAAAATAAAATTGGTCACACCACTGGACAATATTACACGCTTTGACACACACACACGCACACGCCCGCAAGCACACACACACACACACACACACACACACACACACACGCATACGCACACGCATGAATGCGCATATATATATATATATATATATATATATATATATATATATATATATATATATATATATATATATATATATAAATTGTAGTGCATATGCAGAGGGAATAAAGCGAGCTGCACAAAGACGCACTGCTATAAGATTGCTTCCACTTGAGATAAACAGAATAAAAGGAGTGTATATAAAAAGCTACGAAGAACTAGAAAAAACAATAAGAAAGAAGAAAAAAGGTTTGTATTGCTCGCTCTTCCCGCTGAAATGACAGCATAAAAGTCAGTCGTGCATCATGAATACAAAAGTGAAAAAGCATAAAGTGATGGCATGACAAGCTCCCGGACATGCTTGCGAAAGATAATGTGGGAATTATTAAATATATCTAATTACCCAGAGTACCGGTTGTACAAACACTGCATTCGAAACAGAGGGCACAAGCCACGCAGACATTTCGGATTATGAATACCATCATGTTACCTGCTCAACTTCTGCGGCACATAGAGTGTAATATGTTGTAGCAGCACTTTACAAGACGCTGAGCCGTGAATGATTTGGAATAGGTAAAGGAGATACGCCTTATTCCGCGTGGAGATTAATCGTGGTAGCGTCGATGCAGAAGATGATCCAGAGTTATTATTACCGGCGAAGCGACGGTTAAAGATATATATGAACGTATTTTCGACGTATTTATGAACGTATATATGGACGTATTTCGAGGGCTCGCTGTAGTTCAGCTGCAAGCCAGTAAGAAAAATTGCCTTTCTTTCCTGTTTCTTTAGATACAAATCTCCTGAAGCCGTCGTGGAGAACTGCCATGGAATTTTTTTTAAAAGTAATGATATAATAATAATCTTTAAATGTTCCTAGTTAACACAGTGCTTGATAGTAGTAAATTATGATTAGCACTTAAGCCCTCCTTATGATGCGGAGAATACGAAAGCATTAGTATCCAATTGACGAAGTCGCCGTCGTATTATTATAATCATCATCATCCTTTTATCTTTGTGTATTTTCTTCTCCCCTCCTTATATTAACCGAAAGCATTGTTAGTATTGACATTATTGCCGACTGTTAAATCGTAGGCTGCATCTACGTTAAGGTTTAAAACACTAACCAAAAGAAAGAATTCATTACGGAGTCGGCGTCGTGCGTGACGCATTGGACGTCTCCACATGCCGTATTACGCACGCAAATCATATGACCACGACCTCGGTGAATCACAACATCTACGTGAAAATAAATAAACTCTGTATAAGGCGCCGTTCGCTAGTGTAAGCATGCGTCGTCGTTCGAGAGCAATTCTCGGCCTTGAACATGCCTCTCGTGGCATATGCAAATGCTGTAGTTCGGCTTGAAGCCGGCACTCCTGCTCCTAGAGTCATGCGGAGTAGGCCCAAGGCTGCAGTTTCATGTTCATGCACCGCACTATTTGCCGACTCTAGGGAACCATGGGTGACCTGGGAACACTGTACTGTATCCATAAATGTACTCTAAACGCAAGTAAAGGAACGTGCCCCCGTAAGTTCTCACTACCAAAATCACCAACGAATCAAGTTTCCCTGGCCGTCGTTGGAGTGTGTGGAAGGGAAGCTGGGACGTGGTCACAGGCGTTGGCGGACTGTTTGTTAGCCAAGGTGAGTTTATTTTGGGGGTTTCCATAGCGCGAAATGCGGATAGTGGAACTTCATGACTGGTCGCATGCCCCCAAATGTTGATCTAGCGGTGTAAAAATGCATGACAGCCTACGCTACGCCTGCTGCTTCCCGGAATGTTCGGAAACTATTTTGCAGTCATAATGGTAGGTTTGAAAGCGCCCACCTCCGTTACGTACGCGCTGGTTAGAAGCTGAGGAATTTTTTTCGTCATTTGTTGTTGTCGTTGTTTCCGGCTATTAAAGTTTGTAGAGTAATACAAATAGTTTTTTGCATTAAATCAGAAGTCTGTCCGGCTACTTTCGCTGGCCTGGGTCATTTCCCCTCACCCATGTGTTAAGTGGTTTTCAGTAGGGGTGTGCGAATATCAATTTTTCAATTTCGAAGCGAATTCGAATAATAAAAACAAACTTCGAATCGAATCGAATATTTTTCCAATATTTTTCGAATACGAATACTTACTGTTTCGATTCCCGGCCGCGGCGGTCGCTTTTCTGATGGAGGCGAAAAGCAAAAACGCCCGTGTGTACGAGATTTCGGCGCACGTTAAAGATCCCCAGGTGGTCAAAATTAATCCGGAGCCCTCCACTACGGCGCGCCTCATCGCCTACGTTGCATCGGCGCGTTGAACCCTACAATCAATCAATCAATTTTTTGTAAAATTAATGTTTTCACCATCTAGAGACACAAAAACTGCAACTTTGTTGCACAACAAATCACACAAAGTAAAATTAGGAATTACACAATACCATTGCACTCAACAGGTTAAGGTCTGCGCTCGCTTAAATGTTAACATGGAGAAAGGTTAACTGCTCGACATGTTCGGGGAGCAGTGACAACCTCCTGCTCGTCACCACTTTACAGATACCGAAAACAGCCGCTCACTTGAGACATTAGTAGCTGGCATGCCCGAGCCCGTGCACATTGCCGCGCGCTGATACAGTAAAATCTTGATGATACTTATCTCGCGAGACTGCGAAAAATATTCGTATCATCCGAAATTCGTATGAACCAACACAGACCAAAAAATTTAGCGCTGAAAAAAGTTTTCGTTTATTTCTTTTCCTACTTTCGCCAGAAGAAATTCGTGATTTTTTCTGCATTTTTTAACCCCCGTGTCGCAAAGCAGTCCTTTCTGGAGCACGTAAAGCTTCGCGCTCGTCTCCTCACTCGCTGTGCCCGAGCTCGCTACACGCCGCAACAGCCAAGCGTGAACCGCATGGTGCGTTTTTGCACGCGATTCGCTCGCCTCGGCTCTGCGAGCGCTGTATTTTCACGCCCACATCGACGATTTCGCGCCCGCGGTAGCGCCTACCTCGGTCAGAAAATGACGCACGACGCGCGCGACAGAATGGAGGAGCCTGACTACTTGCGATGAGATCGAGACAGCCGGCTTGGCTCCGCCGGAGATGGTTAGGCTTAGCACCCCGGCAAATATTTTATGGGCGCTTTCACTAGCGGCACGGATTATGTTTTATAGTACCGTTTTCGCATGCATTATCAGCTCCTTTACCGCACAAGCAACTTCGTGTCTCCCTTGAGCCGCATTTTAAAGAGCAGTTAGAAGCGGTCGCTCGAGCGCCCGCGCCACTTCGCGGCTGGAGCCGACGCCATGTTGACGCCGCCGGCCGCGCTGCGCGCAGCGTGGGGGTGGTTTCGCGGCGGTGTCAGCGCGTTGGGCGTGCGCAGAGCGTTTTCGCGAGCAGGAAACAACAGCCCGGCCGTTTCTGGAGAAAGAGTGACAAACTGGGGAGCGAGAGCCGTCACTTGCTCGTTCGGCAGTCGGGTGCCTCGCCGGCTCGTTCGTATCTTCCGCCGGGCCGCGCAGGTCCGTTCGTAACAGCCGAAATTTTTCCCATTGCAAACGATGCAATTTCGCCGGGACTTTTCGGAAATTCGTATCATCCCGAAATTCGCACCCCCAGAATCGTATCATCGAGTCCACTGTAAATAAACACCGATACAGACACGCTCTGATTTTTTTTTTTAATTTTGGGTTGTTCGAATATTTCGAACAATAAAAGTGTCGTCGTTCGAATCGAATCGAATACCAAAAAATTCGAATCGAATATTCGAAGTTTCGAATATTCGCACACCCCTAGTTTTCAGGTTTCTACTTTTTGTGTGCACCATGAAGTGTACAAACCATAACAGGTGCTTCTTCGCGTCTTTGTCATTCTGTCATTTTTTTATTAACATTCTCAGTTTCCTAAGTACAGGGAATTAAAGGACCAGGGACAAAAGTTGCCAAACCACACCTGGCTGGGTCCCCCATCCCGTGCATTCTGCATGTCGGGGAAACAGAAACAAGCATAATTACCACACGAACACACACAAAAACGTACACGTGGTATGTACAACTCCTAGGGATTGTAAGAACCGAATATTCAGTACAAAACACGGTTACGCAGCACCACAGAAACGGATATGCAGTAAGCCTAACGCAGAAAACACAAACGAAATCAATGCTTCCCCGGAATAAATAAGAGGTTGGCACTGATCAGTTGTGTTCATTAATTCCTTTTTTTTATTTAAGAGGATAGGTATTACGTGCTGTAAACTTTTAAAGATGAAATTGGTTCGGATCTTCGGCGTTCTGCAGTTACTGGTTTTAAATTAGAAGACTGGATTTCTTGTAATTATATGCTTGTTCAAAGTCCTCCCGACTTTTCTTAATTTGTCAATACATGAACGTCGCAAGCTTGCGCTTGTGTAGCTGATATACATCAATCAAACCATATTTGACGCAAAGATTTGCAACTCTATCCGTATATTTTAGGTTTTCTAACGCTCAAACGGACCTTTTTTTGTAGCTGAAATAGTGCCCGTAAACTAAATTTTTTGTAGTGCCCTAGATTAGCAGATAATATTGAAAATGAGACGGAATCATGGCAGAATGTATACTAGTTCGAAACCTTCCAAGAATTTGGCTTCGATCCTTCCACAGTGCCCGTATAATTCGTGACAAGTTGAGTTTTATATAATAAATATGTTCATTCTAGGGTATATATTCGTTAAAAAAACACTCCTAAGAATTTAATAGTGCTGTTGGATGGTATCTTGGTGTTGCGGGAACAAAGTTGAAAGTTTTCTTTCCGGGGTGTATTTAGTGCTCCGAGCACTATGTACTTTGTTTTGCTTATATTGAACTGCAATTAATTCACAGAAAGCAAGGCGGAGAGTTCCCCTTGCCAAATATTTCCATCAGTTTCCAATTTCACCAGGTAACTTCCGGAAAAGAAAACATTTGTGTCGTCTGCATACAGAAATATTTCTTGCGTGTGAGGAATATTACGAATATCATTAATATAAAGCAAGAACAGAAGAGGGCTGTGTATCGAGTCTTGGGGCCCTCCTACTGTTATTGAACGAAAATCTGAGGGCGTCGTGCCTAACAACACAAACTTTATGATCTGTCAAATAGCTTTTGATAAGTTTTTGTGCATGTCCCCTGATAGCGCACAGACCGATTTTTTTCAATATTCTACTGTGTTTCACGGCGTCGAATGCCTTCCTGATGTCCAGAAAAAGGTCCAAACGTGTACACTTTTTTATCAATGTTCTCTGTGAGCTTTTTCTGACACTCCTATTAGCGCTAACTGAACCCCCTATTCACAACACTGTCTCTAAAATCTCCTGGAACGGGAAAAGCAAAGCGTGTTCAAACTTATGCCACTATTTTATGTCTAGAACATTCAAGAGCTTCGGCGGTTTTTATTTTTGCAAGTTCTACATTTTTTTGCGGAAATCTGGGTTCATGCAGGCTAGCATCTACCTTATTTGCTTTTTCTTACGTCCACGCATTATGAAGCATGAGCCAAAGTGAACACAGCAGACTTCAAAGTATGCGCTCCATTTCAGAACACGAATGGCGTTTGTCTTATCATTCCGCTTCTTCCCTTTCGTTGTGCGAGCTTGTGCAGAACGCGGCCTGTGTAAACACCGAAGGTAAAAGAGAGTAACATGACAAACGCGTGGAAAGCGAAATGCTTGTTTCAATATTTATCTAGCATCTGGTTATGGGGATTCGTTTTATTTATCGTCGCAATAACTTCATTGTGGGTTAATTTGCGTGCAGCAGTAATCAAAACAGAACAACAGTATTTGTATTCGTTTCCCAGCATTAAGGAAGAATCGTTTCTCGGCCACGGTGCAGTCAGGAAAGGAGGCCAATGACGAGAAGGAACCATGCAGCCACATATTAAAGCAGACATATTTTTATAGACAGCTATGCAGTGTGCTTGTAGTGCGCATCACATTTTGGCGTTAAATTGCAGAGATGCTGCTGCGCAATACCCAAATGACGTCCCTGCCTGTGTGCGCTTCAATCTTTGTTTTCTTTATCAGAGTTGCAGGTTTACTGATGCAGTCTTTGTTTGCTGCATAAGGTTTCTGGCTTACTGATGCGTTTCTGATTAGCAACGCATCCGCTGATTGCAATCAACTCAACATATATCACGGCTGACTCACCACATTAGAATGCATCCTCACTGAAGTGACCGATAAGATTCATAATTTGGATAAAATAATTCGTAAAAAAGAAAGAATGAAGTTCAGAAGATCGAGTACAATACAATTATAGCAAATATGACACACAAAAACGTGCATGGACAACAAATGGGCTAATTCCCGCTGATTCTATTTGCGCCCGGCTGTGTTCTTTCGCTGTGTTTTTTTTTGTGATATTCAACTTTGTTTTTCTCCTGGCTACTGCTGGGCAAGCTTTAGTATTTCGACGAGACATTAATTTTGGTGATTAGTGCAGCGCGGTACCCGAAGATGACGTATCACGCGATTATATGTACCATGAAACAACGCTTCATGGTGTTAGAAGCATAACGGTTGGAGCGGGCCTCCTACAGCAGACACTTGAGCAGCGCACCATTTCCTTAAAGGACGGGATTGACGACCTATATTATTCGATTCAAGTGTATACGGAAGTGGGATGAAGCAACAAAGCAATAGCGGCGCTTACATCCTATCAGTGAGGCGAAGCTCAAGAATTCATAAGCTCTTTTAGTTTCGGATTAACGCTCTGGGGTAACGTTGGAAATTTATCCAACTTTATTGAAACAATTATTTGGGTCTGCCCTCTCTTCACATCACAGCGCAAGTTTTACTGAGGGGTCATCGTGCACCAGCAACAAGGCGTATAGAATGAATGTACACTAAAATGTCATTGCAACTGAGCACCCTGCAGGAAGGCAACATTTATGACACGGAAGTCACGCGGTCCTTCCTAACTCTGGTTTACAAAATATTGGGTTTGTAAGGTTGGATGTCAGTAAAGTTTATTCACTCTATCTATAAGGTAGGATAAAAACTTTTCGCACGTCATTTTTTTTTGCACGTGGCTGATAGCACCAGCAAACATGGGATGACAAGTTTCTTGATTCCAGAAATAAAAGTTGCTTGATTCAAGAAACGAGCTTACTTGAGTTTATAGCTCCTGTCGTCCCGGGCTTTCTGCCGCTAACACTCACCAGAAACAAAAAAAACGCTGCTTCTGCACGCTTGTAATACCTCAAATATTAGCAATCAGTCATCGCCTAGCATCTGTTAGAGCCGCTGGCTCTGCTAGCGCACAAGAAAGTTTTTACCAGCAAGTACACCTACTTAAGCACGCGTGCTTCTCCCATCAAGGGATATCGCGCGCATGCGAAAAGTTGATGAAGTACCTCCTGAGAGTGGCCACAGTCGATGCTTCGGGCCCGCTTACGAGAAACCAAACGGTTCGCCGTCATTCCCTGTTCACTAGTTATTTTCAAGAGAAGCTGGTATTGGCTGCCTGGGGTCGCTGGCGGTGTTGCTGTTGGCGTCGTGCGCCAAAACTCCCTCCTAACCCTTCCTGTCTTCCCTCACCCGCAGCTGGCGGCCCCGTGTGCCTGAGGCCGACACGGCCTTAGTCCGCGTTGTTTAAAAGAACATGAAAAAATAAAAATGGCAAAAATTAGATTACACTAAACAAAACCGGCTAGCAGCGTCCCTCGTGAATTGAGGCGGAGCTAATTGACAGAGGAAATAAAATATCATGCGTAAAACTAGGCCTAAGTAGCAAAAAACGTAATCGAAATTTGACACACCCGCCGTCAGGCCGCCGCCACCGCGTGCCTCGCAACGAAAACCGCAAATGGCACTACGCGAACAAGCCCATCGGCAAACACATGCCAACGTGCTCGTCCGCGCCACGACGCCTGCAGAAAAAGGGTTGGGTTGGGATTGGTCCAGAGTTGGGTTGTGGTTAGTCAAGGGTTAGGAATTTGGTTTGAGAGGGATTTTACAAGGTATTGGTTTACGGATTTGCATGGTTGGACAAAGCTTCGCGTGCGCCCCTGTTTCCGGTGAGGAGGGGCCAGTTTTCAAGCGAAGCTTGTAGTGACTCACTTGTGTCGTAAAAGCTCGTGATGATGTTCCAAAAAAATCAAGCGTCTCAAGATAAAAAAAATCAAAGCCCATTTCTTAAGAGAAAGATGGTTAAAACCTGAGTCAACGTCAAAGTCTAAAAGCCAAACTGCTTCGAACGTGTCGGAATGGCGCAGTCGGATAGATGTCGGCTTCATGCGAGGGACGCGAGGCACCCAGCTATGATTGTGACCACGGGAAGCGTTGTTTCCTGAAGCGCTTCATGTGCCTTTGTGGAAAACCATTGTGTAAGTTGGCTTTCCTGCAGGTTCGTTTTTTTTTTTTTGGCCCTGCATTTTATCAATCCAGGGGCGGTATTCTCGAGTTTTGTCCCTTTTGCGTCCCTTTCAAAAGTGTCCTTTTTGGCGAGCCCTGATTGGCTAAAAGCAAACAACCGGAAGTGACGTAACGCAAGCGCGGCGAACCTACTGCCAACGCTTACTGCTTAACCGGAAGTACGTCACGATGAAAGGGACGCAAAAGGGATGTTTTCAAAAGGGACAGTTACGAGAATTCCGCCCCAGGTCAACTCGTTTTCACGCTCAGTGCGGGAGGTTACCAGTCAATCCTAATTTACGTGTATTGTTAGGGAGTATAAACTCTCATGCGCTGGGAAAAGCGCCGACTACTCGTAGAGCCTCGAGCAGGGTGACGGCACGCAAAGAGCAAAAGCAAAAACTATAACTTGGGACATCGCCAAGAAATATTTTACACCACTTAGCTACCATTTATAACTCCGGAATCTCGTGCGCTATTTCCACATGAGCACTTTCTGTGCAGCTTGCTCTAGCGACTCCGCAAGCGTTCCAATCCCAGATTAAATGTGTGTGCTCCCCTCCGGCATAGAATTAACCAATTACTGCTCCGATTACGACGATTGGAATTCAGCAACATGTGTTTGCATGTTAAGTTCCTTCTCCCCTTCGTTTTCAAAGCTTTTCGTTTGAGTTAACAATGCAAACGACTAAGCAGTTTCAGAGGGATATGGTGCACGCAGTAGTGTGATATCGTGCCCTCTTTTTCACTTCGACGCCGATTCGTCGCGTTGAAACGGATCGAAAGTGCGACCGTAGGACACTTCACTCAATCCTCGGCAATTAAGTTGTCGCTGCTGCGACAGAACGGCCAGGCGAAGGCATATAGAAGCGCAAACTCCCGCGAGAGTCGCTGGGCGCGGAGGGAGAACAGCAAAGACAAAGCGGCTCAAATCTTCGACGACAGGAGAGGGCAAGCGCGGTCGCCTCTCGCGAGGAAGGGTCGGGCAGTGGAAGGCACACGCACCCAGATAGCGCAGCCCGCTGCTCGAAAGTGTGCAGCAGCGCTGGCTAATGAAACGGACAATTAGCGCCCACTTTATATGCCACGCCGAGGGTGAGCGGGCGGAGCACGGGAAGGCAATCGACGTCTCGACGTTGGCCCGCAACGCCGAGAGGCGCGAGCCGAGCGCGTCAGCGTGGTCACACTGCGCGCCGCTGCCTGCTGCTGTGTTGGGGGCTCAACCCGTCCCAAGTTTGCCAGACCGGCCGCATCCCGAAAATGCGCCCATACTTGGTAATGGTTGGACGCAAAAAGGGTTCCTCAATCGCACGTTATACACGCCGAATGTTGGTCTAATTATCTGAAGCCGATCGTGGGACCTGATCATGTACGCCGTGTGCATTAGACTGAGGGGCGTACATGCCCACCTCGCCGGAAAAGCGTTTTTGCCACGGTACGAGTGACTTGCCCCGCTCTGGGTGAAACTGTCAGATACCACGCATGAGGACATAGGCGGGATGCCCTCGTCTGAATGGTCACATGAGTAGGCAAGCGCCAAACACTCCGGTGACATGCACTTGTTCAAAAGAATAAAAGAGAATGGGCTGTAACGCAATGGCAATAAAAGGAGAATTGAAACATTTACAAGAAGATTATGTGGTGACAACCCGCGGGTGTGTTTTGCTTTCGGTCGTGATGCACGTTCAGATGTCGCGTGTCTCGGTGCACAAACAAAAATGACTGAGTGGGGTTGCCGTTTTTGATCCAGCCTTTTTGGTCCAAACTTTAGCTACACCCGAAGACATCCTGCTCCAATTGGATCAATGTACCATAGAGGCAACGAAAAATTAACAATATACTTCGAACTAACAGAGCAGTTTCTGCTCTCGCTGCCATCGTGCGCCTCTTGCAATGTATCGGGTGGTTTTTTTTTTATCGGAGGATGATATACGTCTGCTCGTTCCCAAGAAACATTTGCGCCTCCATGCGTGCATGGTCTGTTACTGCGGTCATAATCATCGTCGTCGTCGTCAGTGTATCGAGCATTCCGATCATGATCGCCCTTCACATGAAAGACAGTGGCGGATTATAAACAGCCTTCTCGCCTCATGTCACAAACGTAACGATGATGACGTTCCAATCCTCGTTAGAGTCATACCCCCCCCCCCTCCCCCCCGTCGTGAGTGAAGAGCGAAATAGGAAGTTCAATCTCGATCCCGCTTTTTCTGGAGAAAGTTCCCAAGCGCGTGCGCGCACCCACTTAAACATTTGTAAGAAGTGCTCTAATAATGCTTCCAGCGTTCAAACATCCCAGCTTCGCATTCTGTGTCCTACCTGATTACTCTCAAACGGAAAGCTGGAATTGTTCTGGTATTCCTATTTACGCGTTGATGTTTTCCCCTAGTTTTTAGCGCGTGTACACTTGGTGCGGAAAGCAATCAGTTTCAAGTCAATAAAGCTCTGGCACTAAGTTTCCCCCTCACTGGCTTATTTCTGGGATCGGTACACGCCATTGCTAAGAGGAAACTTAAACTGCGGTTTACGTTTTGTCGTAGACTGATTGTCGACCCTTAGTCTAGACTGGTTTATTAAAGACCAACCAAGGATCCGAAAGGAGTAACCATGAGCAGCGGGATTTCCACGTTTATAAAAAAAACGCTGTCCTGACAGCTCAGCGGTGGTAGGGTACGTTTTGTGGCGGAGCTCCTCATTAACGAGGCATCCCGCTGACGGAACCAATACACCGATAGCCCAAGAGACAGTAGTGATTGGTCTGTCTATGTAGCCTTGAGTGTGGTTTTGATACAAGGTGTAGGCATGGTCAAGCACAAAATACGCCGAAGCCGACGCGGGCATACATGACTTCTTGCTTATATCAGGTACAGGGGTGCCGGCCGCCCATGGTGTATGCGACCATGGCGGACTAGCCGGAAAGTTGGGGCGTAGGTAAATAGCCGGCAAGACGTACAGTACCTGGAATGCAGAAATGGCACCCAGGGGATGACAGAAGCCCCGGGGCAGGTGGCGAAGTCTGGAGCGGAGATACTAACGAATATGGGCAGCAGAGAAGCACGTTGCCTCACTTCGGGTCCCAATCGTGGATGTGCATTTTTCCAGTCCCGGACAGATTTGTAGGGCTCGAGCGTGCAAGATTTCGACAAACCTCAGGCTCGTATCGGACAAAGCATAGAGGGCCGGGAGTCTATATCGTAAGAGACACAAGTGCAGCATATTGTAGAGTCGCTAGAAAGCAGATACTTAGCAGCCCCAGGGGATTCCTATTATGATGCGCAAAATGTGTATGAAGAAAATGTATCGTTTTTTCGACGCCTGATATGGGGAGCACCGGACAGTGAACTGTCAAATCTAACGTCTATAAATTTTTGGTTGTGAACATAAGATATCTATGTGTTGTTTATGTCCATTGAATATCGGGATACATGAAGTCATAATATCATAAATAATTTAGGCCCGTACACGCACGTGCATCATCCTACATTTCATCTGTGATGTCCTGCGTGCCGTATGTATTTATCGCAACAAAATAAAGCATTAATTGGAGCAGACCTCCAGGCCAAGAGTTCGAGTGGTGTGTAAAAAGCGGAGGGGGGGGGGGGGGGGGGGGTTCTTCGGAAACGTGGACATCTTGAGTGCCGTTGGAGTTTCGCATCAGAGCGATAAGTAAAAACAAGGATGAAAAAAGCTGCTCGGATCCAACTCTGAAGCCTCCTTCTCCGCTCTTCAAGTAGCGAGCTCCGACGGGTTGGTCGTAGCTATGTCTTCGCTTTGGGCTTTATTTCCAGGGTATTTCCTTTAGTCTTCATGAATTGCGGCGTGTAGCAACTACGGTAAAATGGCCTCCTCCTGCAGTGCGACCTGCTTCTTTTTTTCTGCCCTGCTCTACACCTGCTAACGCGAAAAGCAGGCGGATGATGAAAATTTATGGCATTTTTCTCGTTTTCCATGTTCCACGTGATAGTCTGCAGAAAACAGCGCCTTATCCAGTGTCTGTGTACTTCGGTGTTTAAAAACAAAACTTAAATAACATTGAATAACCGATATTTCTGCAGAATAGCGGTGTTTTGCTTCTATCGTCCATATTGCTTTGGTTTCATTTTTTTTCGGCGACCTTGACTGGGCTTATTTGGCATCCACAAAATGGCACGCACCAATCGTTTTGTACGCAAGTGCGCTTATGAAAGAGACGATGCACTTTCAAAAAATAAAATGCTTCATAAATTACAAACGAAAAGTATATGAGATGCATCATTAGTGGTTGATGGAGAAACGCCTTTTGCAAGCACCAGTCGGCGATGCTGAGCGAAAATAAAAACGGGGATAGGGAGATAGCACACGAGTCACGTAAGAGCAAGCTAGGAAATTTTAAGATACGCATAGAAAGGTCGGGAAGCTTCATTAGTGGGTCCGTTACAGCCATCATTTATGGGATACCCCCTCACTGCACGTGCTTATGATGGGCGGTAAGATTTTGTCCCCGAGACCCCTGTCCCGCGATCGCCAACCTCACTCAAAGCACCACATTGCGTGCTTCAGTTCATGGCGTTAACGAAGACCTTCTGCGATGTATTAATTTTGTCCTTTCATGCGCCATAATTCTAGCGTCTATACCAGGATAAGTGATGAGATTGAGATGACAGGAACGAAACCTTCATGCATCATTTACGAGACGGGATCTGGCCTGCAAGGAGAATTTTTTAGCTCTTGATGACAAGAAAAGCCATGCCGTCGCTACGCTGACGTAAAATAGGCGGGCACTGATTAGTCTCCAGTGCAAGTTCCACGATATCTATAAAAAAACTTCATGCATAAACGCCAGAAATGGCCTTATTGCTTCTAAAATGCGGCCTGTTTCGCAACTTGTTTGTCAGCCGTCCCGTTAATAGATGCGTCTAACTCGTGTTGCCCGCTAAGTGAAGCCGTGGTTTCGAACGCTGCATCGCGCGCACAGAAATAGCACTTGATACAATGCGTTCTGGCTTTTGCTTTGTACATGGGGTATTTATTCCTTTCGAAGTTCCGAAAGTTTTTTCTGTCTACTTTCTTTTTTCGTCTTACAATGCAGGCCCGTACTTTGCATCGCTCCAACTTCGGCCGCCGGTGCATCGTGAGAAAAATAAGCACTAGATTACTGGATTTCTTTTATTCTTTCCGGCGCCCCTAAATGAGAAGCAATGGCGGAAGACACTATACAGACAAGTGTAAAATGTTCACGATAAAAGCGTTTTATTTATTTATTTATTTATTTATTTATTTATTTATTTATTTATTTATTTATTTATTTATTTATTTATTTATTTATTTATTTATTTATTTTATAAGAAGGTTTTCACCCTTTAATTCTTCAGCAAGACCGAAGCACCAAGTCGCGCTGTCTAGTCAATCGAGGGGGAGAGACAATGAAACGCGACTTCTTCTTCGTCTCAGCGACGGCGATGCGACTTCCACGAGTTGCTGCCTCGTCCCTGTGCGGCCTCCGTGGCACATGCCCACTCATTGCGAATGACCGGTGCTCTCTACGCTTCTCGATTATTTAAATGAGTATGGTGCTGGCGACGGTCTTCCTTACAATTTATTTATTTATTTATTTATTTATTTATTTATTTATTTATTTATTTATTTATTTATTTATTTATTTATTTATTTATTTATTTATTTATTTATTTATTTATTTATTTATTTATTTATTTGGCCTGACAATGACCGCGCCTTTTCTCTGGAACTTCATTTCGGTACTTCCATAAACTTCTTCAATCGCAGATTTTGTAAGAATAATTTGGTTACAACTTATGTGCTCACTGTGGAGCTGTCAAAGTACACAGGCAGGCTTCGATGCCAACCTGCTCTATTGCAGGTTAATTGGGGTGTGAGCTTACTACGTTCGCCCCACCGAGACCTGGAACGATCCTCTATTTGCCGTTCAGCGTCAAATACAGCTCTCATAAGCCATGCTGGCATCTGTCTCTCATTCCCTCAGTAAAAAAGGCAGTAGGAGGAGCACACGTTTTGATATGTGGGAACGTCGAGAAATTACGAATTGTGGTCATCGCGTGCACAGTGAAGTTAGGAATGAAGATATTTTATAGACAGATAGCGACCGCAAAGATGTGACACAATCGCACCACTGCACACGCTTCTGCATGTTTGCGCTGCGTCTGCGTTGGACCGTGAATTGTCAACTTTAGCGGGCAGCTGTGAAACGCGGTCGTCCGCGGATGTACGCCTCAGGAGAAGGTTCAAAGGATTGCGAATATGCCGCACCGCGTGCAAAGAACCAAGATTTTGCTGCAGCTAACGCTACAAAAAGCCGACACCACCACAGATATATATCCTCCAGATTATGAAGGTGATGTCACAACAGAAAGCGACAATTACGACAGATCTATCATTGGGCATAGGAGGATCGCATAGATTAAACATCAAAGCCGTTCCACTCAATGTGAAGGCTGTCGGAAGTGCAGAGCAGTTATTCGCCATAATGGGCTGCAGCGCCGTTATCCGCTCACTGCTGCATTTCAAATTTTCCGCCTTCGCAGTGCTCGCGCGCCCCATGCCTGAAACTGCAGCAGCGGGAGTTCTTTTCTTATTGCGCTTGCTTTGATTTTGTATGCTGGAGCTGTTTTGCGTCATTTCGAACGCGTAATTGTTTTCTTGCACGGCTGGAGCCTTTCTGCGTCATTTCGAACGCTACATTTTTTTTCTTACGCGGCTGGAGCCTTTGTGCGGCATTTCGAACACGCTATTCTTTTCTTGCGTGGCTAGAGCCTTTCTGCGGCATTTTGAACGCGCCATTTCTTTCTTGCGCGGCCGCTTTTTTCTCTTTCTATCGTAAAAACCAACCCAACGAGCGTTCCTAACGAAATGAACGTGGTGGCTGCCGGTTATATGCACACATTTTGCCTGAAATGTACCTGCAGTTTTCTTTGCGCTAAATAACGGGGAGATCTATGACAAGCTCCAGCGGTTCACGAGGTTTTAACGGTTATGACTGCTTAAACCGCGTGGTTTTCGAAGCCTCAGCGGGACTCCCTGACCCCGGTACAGAAGGCTCCGCTTGTTAGGGAAAGTACGGCAAGTGAAGTGTGCGAAAAATTGGCAATAACCCAATTAGACAACCAACAGATAGGAAGGTCACGCGGTGTCCGTTGGCATCAGCTGACTTCGGCGGCACTTCCGGCTGATGTTCGGGATTTCGGGTGGTTACGTGGCTGGGAAGTTCTTCCGGCGTATGACCGTCTGGCGAGATTCGGCGTTGTGCGTTCCGCACGGTGTCCACACTGCGGCCACACTGAAACGTTAGAACATGCCTTGTTTCACTGTCGTGTAGCGGCAACGTTTTGGACCGTATTAAGCAGGATGTTTGGACTCACACTTGGACTCACACTCGTTCAAATGATGTGTTGGTGAATTTTCTGATGTGCGCTGGGGCTTTCGTTTTGTGGAGAAATTGTGGTGCTGCATGTATTCGAGCCCGGCCGCAACGGACAATGTACCCTCTGCTGTGGGGTGTCCGGTCGATTCTCATGAGTCATTTGTAGCATGAGTTGGCAGCTCTAGGGGAAGAAGCCTTCCTTTTGCGTTGGTCTATGCGCTTTATAGTAGTCAGGAGCAACATCCTGAGCGTTTCCCTAGTGACGTACTGAGTTCAGTATAGTTTATGAACTCTTTCTTTGAACGCTGGTGGACTTTGTGTGACTTCATTTGTAGTAGCTTGTTGCCCCCGCCAAACATTTTTGCGCAGTGTGTAGAATGACCACGTTACATGAAACCTGATTGGATAAGTTTCTGTACTTAGGGCAGCGCTGTTATCACTAGTCGCTGCGCCTTTACATGTGGGTTGTAATAAATTCTCTTTACCCCCCCCCCCCCCCCCCCTTCCCCGCTTGGGTCCATTATCCCGCTGTGCCGCCTGATTGCGGCAGTCGCATCGACCGTTAGCGAGCTAAGACGACAAGGCGAGCCAATATAGTGCTCTGCACTTAATAAATTGCAACGCTTTCGCATTGCTGCGCATAAGAGTCTTAAATGTCTCTGAATTTTTTGCGTCCGAGATAGGCGATGTTTAGAGAATCCAACCACAATTAATGGCTCACTCAAGGGGAGCGCAAAATAATCCCAATAGAAATCGAGGCAAAGCAACGTCAATGTGGGAAGTCCAACATTTTCGGGAGTTTGTGATGAGCGAAAGCTCTGGTGGGCCAAAAATTTATTATTATTCTCGGCCTTCAGCCAGGCTGATCACGTTCATTATTGGCCGTGTGTACCGAACGGCGTCATAATATAAGTAAAATGTAACGTCTGAGGAAGCTTGACGGAAAACGAACTGAAATCTATATTTAGGGGATTTGAGAAAAATGATGGAAAAGATATCTGCAGAAATTCAGAGAATTGTCTACAATTTTTAGCATTCTTATGCCGCTACTCTAGAGTGTCAGTTCTTTGGGCCGATTTTATGTTTTTTCTGAATTCTGTCCTACCAATCATCTACAGTTAGGCTGTTATAACGATTACAGGTGTTAATTCAGCAACATCTGCTTTTTTGTGCTTAAACGGTCCAAATTTTCGCAATTTTTTTTATTTTTCTTATTTTTCGGTTCTTCGAAATTCTGTTTGACCAACTATGCCCATTTACGGTATTACAAGGATTAAAGGTGGACCTTCCGCGAAACCAGCCTTACTGTGGATATGCAGGGCGTCAAACACTTCGCCTTTTCGCCATCTTTAATAATTTAATAATTCGCAATCTTTATTTTTTGGTTTGTCAAAATTCTATTCGACCAGTTACCCCCATTTACGCTACTATGACGATAAAAGGCTGAACTTCCGCGAAATCTGCATCATTGTGGAAATGCGGGGTGTTACACGGCCGTCGCTGTTGGGGTACTCGGTAACGAATGTTACGCATTAAAAATGGCTCGACGTGACTGTGTTACTGCCAATAATGACATCCACAGCCCTTGGGAGATAAGAGAAGAGTATGGTTAGAAGAGTATGCTTAGGGAGAAGAGTATGGAAGAAGCCAGGGGTATGGTTAGCCTTGGGTGTTATGCTTTCTATGCGTAAGTTGCAAGAAAGGTTAACTGTTTGGAATAAGAATACCAAGATACTTGGAAGAAAGGGCGGACTACAAAGAGGAGTAGTTAAAACTGTAAGCAGGCGATCTCAAAACATAGCTGGAAAATTGGCATTGATCTGCATATCGTAACGTTTAACTGCACTTATCACGTCGGAGAGCAAGCAGAAAGATTGTTTCAAGATGCAGAATGTAGGGACGTTACTTGCTACCACATGACATTTTTCTATATTGCTGCTTCACTCTCTGAGTAGAGAGCGAGTAATGCATACATACATTGACGAACCACTTCACGAAGCAGCGGCACGATAATCTGGGTCTCGGAAACAAAGCCGCTACGCAAATTACCAAGGCGCCTTCCGAAGCGTCGCGGATAGTAGGGGAACCATAATATAAGCCGCAGAACCGCCGCCACCGGCACGCGAAGCACGCTGGCAACGCACCTGCCTAAATACCGCACAAAGCCCGACTTATAGGCTACCGAGAAGATAGCGGTACACGAAACAAGCGACCAACGTGCCTTTCATAGCGTCGAAATATGGGGGAACAATGGTCTACGTCGCATGAGGTGCGACGCGCGCGCGTTATTTTAGGGAGTAATGCACCGTCAGATTCGCCGCACGAAGGTCTAATTACGAAGCAAGCCATTAACTCCTTGCCTAAGCCGTGTAAAAAAGCCGCCACGGGATAACAATGGCCACCGAAACAAGAACACCCTTGTGTGACGCAAGTAAGCAACGAGTTTTGCAAAGCGGAGCATATGAAACGATAAATCGGAGCTTAGCATAGAAACAAAATTACTGGCGCGACTAGCAATCGGAAGATGAGCACGTGGAAGAGTCACTTAACGCCGGGGAATGTAGGCTGCCAGGCAGCATCGGTGTGCAAAAGAAGCGAGTGATGTATGTAAGAAGTGTTTGACATAGCAGCGGAACACCAATTCAGGCCGCCTAAAAAACCATGCGCAAAACTAGCCTCACGTAGTATCGCAACCACAATCCACGATGCAGAAAAAAATCCCGGTACTGTCAAGGTATACCTCGCAACGGTATTTCGAAGCACTGCACAGAGTTGCGGATCGAAATACAGGTTGCCCAGACAATAGAGTTATAGCAGGGTGGATAACCAGTCCCGGTACGGTACCCAGTAGCGGACCGGCGCCACTGAAGCGCGTGCGCCGAAGGAGCGGGAATGGTTGTCCGCATGAGCAGGTGCGCCGACCGTGTACCGGGCGCCGTTGTGGTACCGCTTCTCCGCCCTGCTATAAGAGTCCCGTACCAGTGGCCCTGGTATGTGATGTAACCGAACCCGCCGCGCTGGACCAATGGCGAAGGCGTCGTGCAGCTGAGCACAAGAATGCGGATTTTAACCCTACCTCGGCATCCGTTTTTCTCGTGAAGGCGAGAAACGAAAATGCCCGTCTGTCGAACCTGCGACGCAGATTAAAGATCCCAGGGTGGTTCAACTTAATATCAAGCCCTCCACTAACGTGCCTTATAGCCCACGAGTTGCTTTGGCGCGTAAAACGGAGAAATTATTTATTAGTAATTAGTGAATCAACCAGGCGTTTTTTTTTTTTGTTTTTCGAATCGTCTCAGAAACCTGTGGGACACAATTACGAAGCAAGTGACCACAGCACATTGCCGATACGCTGTACAAAGCCGCTCAACTGTAATCAATACCGCCGAACTAACTCCGCGGGAAGCGAGAGATTCCCTAAAGGCCCAACCACGTGCAGCGCCTTTTCGGCGTTTTCACGCTTCGCGCGCGAGCAGCGCCGACGTCTATGCTCGCCAGCTATCGGCGTCGACGCAGCGCGAGAAAGCATCGGGCAGCGGGCGGCAGCGTCCGGGTTTGCTAAGCGTTTTGTGGTTTGGGGTAATTCCTTTCAGCAGAAATCAATCAATCGGTTTTTAACTTACGGTAATCGGTTGCCCTGAGACAAATTGCAAGCTATTTCTGTCTGAAAGTGCTCATTCATTTGCGCCTTGTTTGGCTTTCATCGGGGAGATCGGGGATTTGCGATAGCTTTTTGTGAGTTAAATAAAGGGAGCTCAGGCTACATCGCTTGTAGCATTAGCAAAATGTGGCTTGTCTCCAAGACCGGTGCGTTACGAGCAAGCCTTATCAAATCCAGAATCCTAGCGGCGCATTCCATTCCATTCGTGGCTACCGTGGCTTGCGTATAGGGGAAAGCGGGGATGTGCGATAGCTTTTGTTGTCTCAAATAAGGGAGCTGTGGTTACATCGCTTGTAGTACTAGCCTAATTGTCCTTGGCTCCAAGATCGGTGCGTAAGAAACAAGGGTTACCACGGCTCAAATCTCTGAAATGCGACCAAAACAAAGCACACCCGACATTCGTGGATAGCCTCGGTGAGTATGCCGATTTCTTGGCCGCCTCGTCCCATGGCGTGGTCGAGCGGTTGGGTGCTGGGCTTCTGGTTTGAAACTCCATGGTTGAAATCCTTGCAAAACACGTTTTTTGTTTGTTTTTGTGCGGTGAGGATTTGATCGGCTTTTTTTTACACAGTAAATAAAGGGGCGAGAGTATACCTTGACTTTTAACCTACAAATGACGTTCGACGGTAACTTCAGTATCAAGGCAGCACTGAAATTTGTTTTGCTTACACTTTGAATTCGTGAACGTGCATGCAGTCGGTACATAATATGAAGGTTAAAAAGTAGCAAGTAAAGAACTTGTGCGAAGTGCGTCTTCATTTATCCTCCTACCTTATTTTGTTCAGATTTGACGCTGATGATTTGAAAAAGCAGCATTTCAATATTTGCCCGCAAACATACTTAGCAACGAATAAAGACAGCCAAGTGATTTTTTTTGCTAAAGCTAGGGTCTTGATAACTGCAGTTCAACAATCGACAATAACTGCTCATAAACGACTTCAACAAGCTGGCATGGTTAATACAAACGAGTGCAGCAATGCACGCCGACGCAGCGGCTGGCGCTCGACTTCGCCAGTCTCATGCAGTTACTCGCCCTCTCCTGCGTGTCCGCGCGTTGCCGCCGAACGACGCCGACGCTTGCGCGACGCTTGATTTCACGTCCATGTGCTTAGGGCTTAACACCGTGCCGCAGATCAAGGCATAAAAATTGCTGAACTATTTCCGTAGTGCAGACGCAATGACATGCATTTATAAACCATCTCACTGTTGCCGCAAAAGAAATAACATGCCATGTGTAAGTGTGCTGGGAGTACTAGTCAAGCGTAGGTTACTTTAGGGGCGAAATTGCCAGGGCTCTCCTCCTTAGCAAGCGACGCATAAACCCGGGATGAAACATTGTATAAAGCCGCATGACTTAAATGAAACACACCAAGTTAAACACGTACGACACACTCCGCCGCTGCAAGCTCAAATCGGTTACAGCACATTACAAACACCACATTGCAAATGCCGAGTCAATGCATACTCGGGAGCTAAATAGTTAACATGACATGGGAGCTTAAATTGGGACTCTCAGAGTAATAAGGGGCATAGGTCGGCAAGCTCACTCACTAGTGGACTCACACACCACCCACTTACCACTCACGAGTGAATGGTGTGTGAGCCTCACCATCGGTTCGGTCTGGCGAGTGCGAGTATGAGTGAGCGTGAGCGCCAGTCGCGGTGAGCCCCACTCACCACTCGCGGGTGTGAACGCCACTCACCACTCGTGAGGGGTGAGTGACGCTTGTGTGTGAAACCGGCTGACACCGATCACGACTCGTTGATATCATAGAAGGTCACATTAAAAATGACGTTGCTGCTCAGCAAAATGCGAAAAAAATGTTTAGTGCAAATCTTGGAGGTAAGTAAGTAAAATTAAGGGGATAGAGAAACGATACCTAATGAATATTTACTGACGAAATTGTTTCAAAAAATATGCGCAATATTTATTATGCGTAAAACAGCCACAATAAGAACACAAAAACACTCTTTACAAGAGTTGTTCTTAGAGACCTTGAAGAAAAATAAATTAATCAAACGGGATCGACAAACCATACTTAATACATAATTACAGGAGAAATCGTTTCCAAAAAATTTAGCAAATTTGGGATCATGCGTAATAAAAACACTAACAGGAACATCGCCAAATATGTAATTGATTTCATCTCTTCACTTTTTTTTTAATTTTTTTAATAATTCATTCGCACGCCAGAATCTCTCTTTGTATCGAAATCGCCCTACAGTGAAACGTCCAGGTGCCTAACTCTCCTTGTGCTGATATTTCACGCATCGAAAGCCCATGTAAAAATAACCCAATAAGACGCGCTATTCTATGCCTTACGTTCCATAGATTTTGGATTGTGTTATAATTGATTGTTTGGCTTTGTTCAACGACTTGTTATCACAATCTTTATTTGAGAAATTGGTGGCAGTGAAGTCACTGTTTTTACAGCGAAGCTGTATATCGCATGTTCGTATACATTTCTTCTTGCCGTGGTCTATTTGCTCAGCAGAGTGCGCGGCGAGGCAAAGCGACATTTCGCCGAATCGCGACAAAGCGGCGCTCTCGATCTTTGCCGCCTTCAGTAAACGGCCGCAGCGGCCGGGATCAAATCGAGGTTCTTACGATCAGCAGCACAACGCCTTAGCCACTGAGCTACTGCTCCGCGTTAACCACTAAACCAAATTAGCACTGGTCAATTACAACTAATCGTCAGCCACGCAAGCTGTTTAACGCTGCTTTTATATCGGTAAGCATCGCGCACGACCGCTTTCATCGGCATGCAGCGACGCTGTATTTTTACTCCGTCGTCCTCCATCATTTCATTTGTGGTTGTCCCAAACACGGGACAAGAGCCGTCCATTTTTTCTTCGTTCCGAAAGAATATGGTTGCCATGTTCGGTACTTGTAATGAATTGCGATGCTTGCATTGCTTTAAAGACGCAAGCGCTCGCGAGCTCCGTGCGACACAGACGGGATACCACGGCTTCAGTCGTCTTCTGCCCTAAGGCAGTGCTAGTGCGCCGCCGGCACCGCGAAAACGCTTCGTAATGTCTTGTCTAGACGGGCGAGTGTAGTATCGTCTGCGAGCCTTTGCTCGCAGACGATGCTTCAGCTGCTGCGCCTCTGGGATTCCCGTGCCGTTTTATGTGGTACCCTGCGTGGAAACGTGGTGTACATTGTTGGCGATACCTTCCTCGGTGGCTGCGGATATGTGTAGCAGTGACAAAGACGTGGTTCAGGCCGTTCCCTGTGAACTAAACGACGACTGCAATCAGTTGGTGAGTGCTGCGAAGTTTCCGTAGGTAATAGAGAGTTTTAGCTGACCGTTTCTGACGGTCCGCTCCGCTCCGATAGCAAGCGGGAGCGCCATTGCGCATGCGTAGCACGCTAGCGCGCTACAGGCGATACCGGAGCGGGGCCCCGCTCCGTCATAGCCTCCTATATAACCTACTGTGCATGCTCTATCGCCCCGAAACACATCGCAGCAGCCCGTTCACTGTGGTGGCGCTAAGTTCCCAGGTTTTTCGATGGCCATGCCGATGCGAACTGCTGTTCCAGGCGGAGGTGAACTGAAACGCACCACGGCGTCGTCTGCTACACGAAGCCGTCTTCCAGCTACAAAAGTCCGCAAAACGGCGAGCTTGAACTTCATGAGCCAGTATAAGACCGAAGCTTTATGCATGGCGTCGCAGAACTACTAAACTGCGTTCGGTGTACTGTTTCCGCCTGCACGCTCGCCCTTTTGAGTTCGCTACGGCAGTTTCCCAACGAAATGTATACATGACCTTATGGTTGTCACTGCGATAAGAGCCAGTTAATTTTTCTCCCGCTGATAAGTGAAAAGTTGATAAGTTGATAAGTGAAAAATAATGATCTTTGCTAGGTGTTTGGTGATAATTGAGTCATACTAATTAAATTTTGTTTCAAGAAGTCCAAACAGTTGAGCTCCCCGTTTTTACTTACGATTTTTCACTTGATAAGTTGATAAGTGAAAAATAATGATCCTTGTTAGGTGTTTGGTGATAATTGAGTCATACTAATTAAATTTTGTTTCAAGAAGTCCAAACAGTTGAACTCCCCGTTTTTACTTACGAGTCCATTAGGTCTTGTTCTGCGGATAATATTTTTTACAGCCCCCGAAAGGGTATGCGCCCGCTGTCCTCCATCGCTTCCCTATTTCTCCATCGCCGCTGCTCCATGAAATGTTGCCATCGCGCATGTAGTAGATAAATTGACGACGCGGTAATCGGCAATGCCTGGCTGCTGCGCAAAGAATGATGACTTCAAGCTTTAGCTCGAAGCGATTCTCAGTATTTGAGAGCTCCTACATCATCATCAGCCTATCAACGCCCACTACAGCGCAAAGGCCTCTCCCATTATTCTCCAATTACCTCGGTCCTGTGCCAACTGTGACCAGTTTATCACCGCAAACTTCTTAATCTCATCTGCCCATCTAACTTTCTGCCTCCCCCTGCAACGCTTGCCTTCTCTAGGGATCCACTCTGTTACCCTTAATGACCAGCGGTTATCTTGCCTTCGCATTACATGCCCTGCCCACGTCCATTTCTTCTTCTTAATCTCTACTAATATGTCCTTAACACGTGTTTGTTCCCTGACCCACTCCGCTCTCTTCTTGTGCCTTAATGTTACACCTATCATTTTACGCTCCATTGCCGCTGAGTCGTTCTCAATTTAAGTTGAACCCTCTTAGTGAGGCTCCTATACGCTCCTATATACGCTATGAGCTCCTATATACGCTTAGGCTAAACATTCAGCATGCACTGAGCTTTGTTTCTCTCGCTACTTCTCCCCGGTACATTAATTCTTCCATCCCCAATCATACACCAAATAACCGATCAATTCCCAGTGAACCACAAACCCGCTAGTAAACTCACCCGTAACATTTCTGGATGAATCGAGAGAACGCTGAAAAAATCTTTTGCGTTAAATTATTTACGAGCGAACAAGGTAGCCCGAGAAAGACCATCTCTTATAATTACACTGTTAAGTTCTAGGGTCACCCTAGCTAGATGGTTTTATTTCTGGCCTCGTGAATTTCTATACCTGTTTTTTTTTTTTTTCAAACAGGAGTTTCCCGTCAGTGCTAGAGCCCGAGTCGCCTTTATACAACACGTATTTTTTGTTTGCAAAGGGCCTTGACAACTTTTTTTAAACCACTCATTGTTGCCAGGTGTGTAGACAAATGGTGACCATGCCCTCGCCAACACAGGACAACCTGGGATTGGGGCGTCACCAGAGAGAACGGCGGAATTTCTGGCACTGAGCCGGCACAAGGCGTTATAAAGGAGGCTATGGCTCCGCTAACCGGGACCTCTTAGCGGACCGTCGCGGCAGCTTACGCTACCGGGCGGAATTTTAACATGGCTGCCCCCGCATTGCGAGCGCGCTCCGGCGAACTTCGTTTCTTCAGTTGAAACACGACCTACGAAGCCGCGAAAGTGCTTCCGAATAGGCAATGGTACCACACACCTCAAAGATCTTTAGAACGGAAGCGAAAAAATTGGGCCCATCTCCCCGCGAGGGGGACTCGAGTAAATGCGTCGCATGGGGGGTGGGTGTATTGCGTTAACGTTTAGTGTTTGGGGAGTTGGTGGTAGTGAATGCGTTGTATCAGCAGCTTCTTGACGTAGTTCGAATGAGTCAAGGATATAAGGTGCGTTCGTAGCCTCCCATTCTGTGTCGGCTTTGTGGCGCAGTGGGTAGAGCACCATGTACATTGCGTTCCGCCCGCAGGGTCGAGGGATCGAAACCAGGCGCCGGATAGTATTTTTTTTTATATAGTGTAGGGGAGGGGTGCGGACAACGACGGTGCGGACTACGACAGACGTCAACGCGGGTGACATCGTGAGTTACTGAAATGCTCTGCATTTAAAACGTCGACCGAAGCGCGGGGATGCTTAGGAGCGCCGAGAAAAAAAAAATTCCCGCGCCTTCCCGCGAGGGGAACACGAGTAAATGCAGAGAATTGGGGCCTCAGTACTGATTGAAGGCAGTGTTGCTTCCATCGCTTCTTCCGTGATGCTGGAGTAGCAGACACGAGTAAACGTGGGCACGAGCGTCAACCAAGGAAGGAAGGAGCAACGCAGTGACTGAAACACGAGCGACCGCTAGCCGCTATATTTGCAGCGCGCGCAGTAGAGGGAGAGCAGTACGGGGGGGAGAGCGCGCATGCGCAAGCAGCACGCGCCCTTCCACGCCCCACCGCGCTGCTATCACGCACCTGTTACGCCGAGACCGCGACGGAGCGAACGGGCTGACTACGACGCATGCGCGCGCCAGCTGCTGTTGAGAGAGAGGAGGGAAGGAGAGGCGCACCTGCTGCGGACGGGGAACTGTTGACACCGTCCGACGCAGGAACAGGCGAGTCTAAGAAATGCTCTGCATTTAAAATTCGGCTCATCTCCCCGCGAGGAGGACTCGAGTAAATGCGTCGCATAGGGGGTGGGTGTATTGCGTTAACGTTTAGTGTTTGGGGAGTTGGTGGTAGTGAATGCGTTGTATCAGCAGCTTCTTGACGTAGTTTGAATGAGTCAAGGATATAAGGCGCGTTCGTAGCCTCCCATTCTGTGTCGGCTTTGTGGCGCAGTGGGTAGAGCACCATGTACATTGCGTTCCGCCCGCAGGGTCGAGGGATCGAAACCAGGCGCCGGATAGTATTTTTGTTTATATAGTGTGAATGAGTCAAGGATATAAGGCGCGTTCGTAGCCTCCCATTCTGTGTCGGCTTTGTGGCGCAGTGGGTAGAGCACCATGTACATTGCGTTCCGCCCGCAGGGTCGAGGGATCGAAACCAGGCGCCGGATAGTATTTTTTTTATATAGTGTGGGGGGAGGGGTGCGGACAACGACGGTGCGGACTACACCTACGGACGTCAACGCGGGTGACATTGTGAGTTACTGAAATGCTCTGCATTTAATAGCCTTGGCTTGGCTATTCCAAAATTTATCGGTTTGTTTATTGTTATTTAGAAAAATTATACCATGTCAGCGACTACATTATTAAACAAAAAGGTTAAATGAGGCCAAGAAACACTGTATTTTGCTTTGATTGGGCGACCAAATGCAAATTCTTATGTTTCCTTTAGGTTGAAGTTTTGGTTTACAGGCGCACGCGAAACGACCAGTCACGCGAATCATTCCCCGTCGAGGGAGATACGGTTATCGCTTAGCTAAAAGCCTTTCGGCTGATGACGCTCCGGTTGTGCTGAGCGGGACGTCGGGAGCATAGCGGAGCGTCAAAAACGTTCAGCTAAAACTCTCTATTCACTGCTCTCTTAACTGCGCTGAAATGAGCCTTCCAAAGGTGACATTGGATGATTTGCGATTTGCAAACCAGGTGTTAGTAGGAAAGTTAGCCACAACAAAATTTTCCGTGTCGGGAGCTGCAGTGCGCGTAAGGTCTGTTTTTGTGTCAGCCGCAGTGGTGATGGAGGAGAGTGCAGGTGAGGAGCAACGTAGAGGATATGCTCTGGGACTTGTGCGTTGACTAATGATGATGATGATGATGATGATACAAGGGGTTTTCTGCGGAAGTTCCGTGCCGCTGGCTGGCTAGAAGGATGTGTGAGCCCAGAACTAAGATTGCCGGCAAGCTTAGTCTTTAAACCGCAATTTCCCCTGAATGGAAACAGTGCATAATCCACTCATGGGAAGTTACTAATAGTCACAGTAGTTTCTGCAAACGGGTTGGAGAAATAGCAAGATTTTTCTAGCTGCACTTCGTGCACCCTGTTGTGCTTCGTGTTTCGGGACAGCGTTTGTGAATTACCCTAACTTTTGTTCGGAAAGAACAGCGTCAGCACTTCGTAAGTTTTTGGAATGGCAGTAGAGCCGTGCGTATCTTTTTTGCGATTCTAACAAACTCTAGCCGAAACCTCCATATATAGTTATATGGAACATATACACCTCTAGAACTGCCAGTGGTAACGCCGGTGACGCCGGGACATGGCGACGTTGGGTTTTGAGTACGATGTCATTGCGCCAGGTGAAGTGCTTCGTGAGCGGCGCGCAGACACTTCGTGTGCGTTCGAGGCTATGTGCGGGCGAGTATCAGCGCCCCGCAACATGGGTGCCCGACAGCGCGTATACATGAGAGTCACTCGTGGAGAGGGCCACTCGGCGCTAGTTTGTGCGCCGCTCATTTAGAGTGGCCACTCTCGCCAGTGGCGTTCACACTCACCGCCGGCCGCTCTCGGAAAGTGGATCCCATACTCGCATGCACATAGCCTTCTTCACTGCGTTGTTGCAGTTTTAAAATGGACCTTTGGGGCTGTTCTGCTACTCGGCAGTGCAAAACGTGCTCCACTACGAAACTTAGGCAGGGAAACTTCGCAGAGATCCTTTGGTGTTGCGCCTGCGCACGGCATATCGCGTTTGATGGTAGTCAGAAGTTCTAGTTGTGCTCATCTGTCATCCGACGTTTTTCAAGCCTGGGGCAGCATAGGCACAGGCACATGATGCTGATGTTTGCTGACAAATCCGTGCGGTTCGGGGCGGTATCTTTGGCGTGAAAGATGCCGCGTCCATCATGGTCTCTGCTCGTAAAATTTCATTTGCAGGACGAATGCCTCTCCCATATTCCTCCACTACTTCCTGTCTTGCGATGCCCAACTCCATTTTCGCCCTCAAATTTGCTTATTTCATTCCTTCATAGAGAAATTCGGGCTCCTACTTCTAGACCAGTGTGTCAGATACACATTGGTTTACTCGGCGGTCTAGCGGTTGTCCGTGCGCCGCATTGCATCCCCAGCCAAAGCCCGCTTCTTCATCATGATTTGGGCTATGATATATTCTAGCGGATTTTGTTCTCTGATATGGGATCCTTGTTTCATATCCCTGAGGGTTGCTCTTATCATTCTTTTTTTCTATTGCTCGTTTGAATAACCTTTTTTTGAGAAGCTTAGTAAAGCGCCAAGTTTCGGCCCCATTAAACATAAAAAAACACAACAGATCATAATAATGAGTTCTGTACCTTGGTAGGGCTTCATTAGTCGACTTCATGCGGGCCAATCAGAGCCGCTATGCATCAAGCACATTTTCTATGCCAGGTGTTCACACAAAGTCATGCATTCTTGGTGTTCTCGTTATTGTGTACGTTCTCATAGTTCCATCGGCAGCTTGTCAGCTAGATGTCCGGAGAATTCGCCCTACAGTGCCCACATCCCCACCGCGTTACATTGTGAGCCGTCCCTCGATCGCTGATTGAGGAACGAAAATCTCTTAGCTGCACAGGCAAGGCTCCAATGTGAGTGCAGGCTTTTTTAATGCGGGAACTTTATTGTTGGTTGTTAGAGGAATCCAGGTAGCAATTCCTCATGGAGAGGAGGAAATGGCAACTCAAGGGCACCGACGTCCATGCCGTAGTCGGTGCTGAAGGCACCAAACCGGATCTCAACCGGGACGTGATGAACCCAAAACGGGATGTGTGTGTGTGTGTTTTCGTGTGCGTGTGCATGCGTGTGCGTGTGCGTGTGCGTGTGCGCGCGTGAGTGCGTGCGTGCGTACGTGCGTGCGAGTAAGTGAGTGAGTGCGTGCGTGTGAGTAAGTGAGTGAGTGAGTGAGTGAGCGAGCAAGTGAGTGAGTGAGTGAGTGAGTGAGTGAGAGACAGAGAGGGAGCGAGAGAAGGAGATATGGCCACTGATTTCAGTATATATATAGATTGCAACACAGTTGTCAATTCTCGAGCGGCGTGGGCTGTACGGACGACGCCTATCGGTAGCCCCCGGTGTTCGAGGTAGCTTGCTTCTGCGCCTGCGCGGCCACCCTGACACGAGACCGTTTTTGTTCACATGTTTGGCCACCGATGCTACAGAGGATGCTTGAGCCGACAGGTTCGGGCTGTTGGCGCACCGGCCGCGAGGCGCCCGGACAGCGGGGGTTGCGGGGGGCGTGCCGCTGCTGCATCATCGTTCATCTGCTGTATGGTCTGCTGCGTCTTTGTTCGGCGAAACCTCTGCCGCGTAATCCCTCTGTCAACCCGCTACGTGTCATCGCGTGTAGTGCACTGTAAATTTATGTGACGGCGTTTGTAGTTCGTCGACAGCGGCGATGGCTGGATTTAGTAGAACTGCTTCTGTAGTTCAAGTGTACGGGCTTTGAGGTCAACGAACACACGCAACGGATCGCGAGCGGGTGGTTGTTCGCAGCTATGTTGTGTATTTTCTCGCATACGGGGAATAGAGGTCCAGGGACACAATATTGTTACCACGCTAATTTTATTAATATGATAACGTTAATGGATATGATTATGATACCTATGAGATAACTTGAAAGCCTTATATGTCCTGTCATTCAGTCGACCATAAAAGTGCTTGACAGAAAACCGCGTTCAGCAACCACCGCCCCTTGATGCCTCCAGCTAACCAAAACAGGAATAAGCATATATGAATGACACTACAATGAAAAAGGATGACAAAGCTAAATGAGAGTAATAAAAGTGAATTGAAAGATATGAATTTGTAATAACAGGAACAGAGTATATTAAGGAAACACAGAAAATTAACAGGTATCACTGTGAGTTAGAAGGAATCAAAGTAAATTAAATTGAACGACTAGGTGAATTACGTTCGACCAAACTGAATAAAGAGGGATAAAAGGTATAACAGAAATTAAAGTGTATTAAGATGAAAACGAGCGGATTACGAAAGAAGACAAGGAAAATAAGAGCAAGGACTCTAAATTATGAGGTATCAAAGTAACTTAACCTGAATAAATAAGTGGAATAAGTTAGATAAAAGTGAATTGGCAGGAAGCAATATGAATAAAGATAAATCAATGTAAATTGCGGGAAATTGCAAGAAAAATGCAGAGGAATTAAGCAGTGTCAGACTGAAATGATTTGCACCATACTCAATAAAATCGGGTCACCCAATGAATATTGGTATATTAAATGAATTGAGGTGATTCACACTGAATCAAGAGGAACTAAAAGTAAATTCAGGTGGACCCAAGTAAATCTCAAGTAAATTAATAACGAAGACAAAGCAAATTGAGAGGCACCAATATATCAGTGTAATATGAATTTGTTGACCAAGTGAACTAATTCGGATTGAAGATTATTAGCAGGAATCATCATCATCGCCATCAGCAACCGCAACAACAGCCCATTTAGATAGATACATTGCAGGACGAAAGCCTCTTCCATTGACCTCCACCCGCTCCTGTCCTGTGCTACCCGAGTCCATTCTTTGCCTCTGAATTTCCTTATTCTGTCTCTCCATCGAGCTAATCGCCTTCGTCTTCTTCTAGTCCCGTCTCTCGGTATCTATTCGGTTACCCTCGTGGTCCACCTGTTGTCGGTTCGTCTCACTACATGGCCAGCCCAAGACAATTCCTTTTTTTTTCAATTTCGGCTATTATATCTTCTACTTGAGTTTGCTCCCTGTTCCCCGAGGCTCGTTTCCTGACCCCAAGTGTTACTCCTGTCGTTATTCGCTCCATGGCCCACTGGGCCGACCACTTTCCAGTTGTTTCGTAAGGCGCCAAGTTTCCGCTCCACAAGTCATCACCGGCAGCACGCATTGGTTGCATACTATTCTTTTTAGGAATATGGAGAGTTTACTCTTCATTATTCGTGAGTGCTGGCCGAATGCACAGCAGCTAATTCCTATTCTCCGTCGGACTTCTTTCTCGTGGTATAGGGATGAGCTTTGACCATCTGGCCAAGATATTCATATCCTTCTACTTGTTCTAGCATTTTTTACCTTTGGTGAGGAGGGCGCATTCAGCGAGTTTATTTAATATCACTTTAGATATCACTTTAGCCCCACGTCGAAGCTTTCTGATTGTAAGCCTTCAGTCATATTTTGCAGTTGTTCTGCAGATTAAGTGAGCAGAACTATGTCTGCAAACCTCAAGTGGATCAAGTATTCTCCGTAATTCCGCATCCCTACATTTTGCCAGCCAAGACCCCTGAATAGCCCCTCCACATATGCTGTGAACAATTTTGGAGAGATGGTATCGACCTGCTGCACTCTCTTTTTGAGTTTTAGTGGCCCTGACAAACGACCTCACCACAGTGGTGCATAGCTTACCACCGGACGCATCGAATGAATACGTTGCAGCAACTGTGCGGGGAGCTGGTTTATCGTTCACAATAATTGCTGCTTACATTCCGCCTGGAGTGGCATTGAACACAAACCGCCTAGAAAGCATCATCAGCGCCACACCAGGACCGCACATTTTGACAGGGGATTTCAACGCTCACCATCCCTCCTGGGGCAGTGTAAAAACGACAGTCAAAGGGCGGCGCCTCCTTGACATTGCTCAACGGCGTGGTATGTGCGTCGTCAACACTGGAGAGCCAACGTTTTTCCGGGGCAAGGTATCCAGTGTGCTTGACGTCACGGTCGTCTCGTCGCAACTTATTGCTAGGACGAGCTCGACAGCGGACATTGAAGGGCATGGCAGCGACCACGTGCCGACCTACATTTCAGTGGATGGCCTTACGGGTATTCGACCACAGCGTGTCATTCGCTACTCAAACTGGGAAGGATTCACAACTGTGATGGAGGAGTGTGCGGACTCAGTGAGCTCATATGAGTCCTTCGTGGAAACAATGTCAAGAGCTCGCAAGTCTAGCACCAAGGTGCTGAGGTTGCCACTTAAATACAGCGCTGCTGACTCAGAGTTCGCCAGGCTTCGAGCAGTGCGTCGACGAGCAGACAGACGAGCCCGTCGGACGCTAGCCCCTGAGGATATCCGAGCTTCCAGGCGTGCTCAGAGGGCAGTCCAGAGGCATATGGACAAGCTTGCCAAACGTGAATGGGAGTCCTTCTGCTCGAAGCTGGACCCGAGGAAGCCGCTTTCCAGGATATGTCGCCTGGTTCGGAGCCTGCGGACCCCACCAACTCAACTGCACCCAGTTAACTCCATTGCACTCAGCACGAACACGACTGACCTACACGTTGCGAACGCCTTCTGTAGGAAAATTACCACGGCGCCGACAACTGTGCTACCACCATCTTCGCTCCCGAGTGAGGATTCCCCAGAGTTGTCGTCTTCAATGGACATGCCATTCTCAATGGCAGAACTGCTTGCGGCACTGATCTCCATCAAAAAATCCACGTGCCCAGGTCCGGACGGAGTTACTTATACAACCCTGTCCCATTTAGGTGAAAAGGGGAAAAGGTTCCTCCTAAACATTTTTAATCGCTCGTGGGAGACTGGCCGTCTAGAGCCAAAATGGAAACACGCTCGCATAGCGCCTGTTCTCAAGCCAGGGAAAATTCCAACTGCCATCGACTCCTACCATCCCATAGCCCTCCTGAGCTGTGTAGGCAAGCTGATGGAGAAGATGGTGCTCTATCGCTTGGACTGGGATCTGACAGTCAGAAATGTATACCCGCCACAGATGTCTGGTTTCCGCAAAGGCCACAGCAGCATTGATAATGCCATCGCGCTTGCAACCAGAATCAAACAAGCCAAATATAGGCGAAACATCACCATTGCCGTGTTCCTGGATATCAAATCAGCCTATGACTGCGTAGCGCATGAAGCTATTCGCTCGGCTATGAAATCTTCAGGTATCGGAGGGCGGATGTATGCATGGTTATCAGACTACCTTTCCGATAGGTACGTCTACATGTCCACAGACAGCGGCGACTCAGCACCATACAGAGTGACCCAAGGTGTTCCTCAGGGAGGGGTGATAAGCCCCACGCTGTTCAACATCTCCATGATAGGCCTGGAGAAATGCTTGCCGCAGTCGGTTGAAATGTCCCTGTACGCGGACGATATCTGCATATGGAGCTCTGGCTGTAACAGGCGTGTGCTACGATCGAGACTGCAGCGAGCAATCGACTCCATTGCAGCGTTCTTGGCAGCACGAGGATTGGAAATCTCGGCAAGCAAATGTGCAGCGCTGGCTTTTACGAAGCGGGACCTCACGCACTACGGGCTAACTGTTGGAGGCAATGACATCCCATACGTTTCCAGCCATAGGTTTCTGGGGGTGACATTCGACAGGTCGCTCACCTGGTCACCTCATGTCCGCCATCTCAAGGAGAAGCTCTCATCAATCGCCCGCATATTCCGTATGCTTTCTAGTAACTCCGGCGGTTGCTCTGTTAACTCTCTCCTTCTGCTATACAAAACGCTCTGCGTCGGTTTGATACGTTACAGCATCCCTGTATTGGCCCCTCTCTCTAAAGGAACGATAAAGGCCCTAGAGTCCATGCAAGCACAGATATTGAGGACCTGCATTGGAGTCCCGAGAACTACGTCGACTGTGGGAACACTGACGGAGTGCCGACGCCTGTCATCCTTGGCTCTCGGCGCGCAGGAGCTTCTTCGCGTGCGACTGCGGATTGTGGCAAGGCAATGTGATCACCCTTTAGCGCCAAGTTCGGTCCCTGAATTGCGTGACTTCCTGCCTCATCATTACCAGCCGCCAGCTCTTCCGCTGCATCCGCCCTGGATGTTCCCAACGATAAAAATAGTGACCACAGTGCCCGGAATTTCAAGCAAGGAGCATATTCCGCCTGCCGCTCTGCGGTTTTTTGCCCTTCAATATATCCACTACACATACGGAGTACACACACATCTGTACACTGATGGATCGGTGTCATCCACATCATCCACTGTCGCGGTGTGGATACCTTCATCTCGCACCACCCTCAGTGCCATTCTAAGCCACAAAACCTCATCTACGGCTGCCGAACTCGCAGCTCTGCGGCTGGCCTTGGCTTATATCATCGAGCAACCTGCACGCGTGTGGGCCATCTTCACGGACTCTCGGCCTGCACTGCAATGTTTGGCGTCTTTCCCCAAAGATCAGCTTGTGCTTGATGTACATGCTTTGCATCTTCAATCTCTGCAGGCGCGTCATCAAATAACACTCCAGTGGGTTCCTGCCCATTGCGGAATAACTGGAAATGTGAAGGCGGACGCTGCTGCATACATAGCGCATAACAAACGTGGACCACAAGTACCGGTACCATTTTCTCGGAAAGATGCTTCAGCACTTGCATCCAGCGTGGCATATAGCATGCAGCATTCGATTTGGACAGACGCATCCCATCATTACGCGCCCCTCCACTCTATCGACCCGCACTGTAACTTTAGCATGCCACCTGGAATATCGAAGCATGATCAAGCAGTACTCCACCGCATGCGGTTGAACGTCGCCTACACGCGATACTACTGCTACAAAATCAATCAGTCCACCTCGCCTCTGTGCCCACAGTGTGGTGTCCGTGAAGATCTGCAACACCTCATTTGTGACTGTGCGCGATTTAGTACGCAAAGAGTGTGCCTTGCAGTGTCTCTGGGCCGGCCGCTCTCCGTAGGGCTAGAACTGAGAGACGTATTAGGTCCCTGGAATTCTGCTAAACGTGCCTTTCGTGCCACAAAAGCTTTACTGGCCTATCTAAAAGCCACAAGCCTTGATCAGACTTTGTAAATAGTTCAAATCATGTGTTCCTCTTCATCATCATAATCATCATTGTCACAGCATTCATCTGGCGTAGCAAGCCAGGCGGTTTAGTTCGGCTGACATCGCCAGACTCATTAAAGATTGTTCTCTCTCTCTTCTCTCTCTTTTTGACTGGGGAACTTTTTGCTCGTGAAGGATTATCCTGCCCGCTGTTACGATTCACCGCGTCGCTATTGTGTTCGCGCGTACTGCAAGCTTCGTGCAGGTCTCTTGTGCTTTGTTGCAGAACCTACCCTCCTTATGTGCGCTTTGCTTTTTGAGGCTAGAGCAGGTTGCCTGCGAACTAAAAGCTTTGTGCGGAAGTATTAACAAAATGATGGGGTATGCGTGGTCTGCGGAAAAGAAACAGAAACTATGCGGCACATACTGTTAGAATGTGAGGGTATCAGAATGTGAGGGTATGCATCCAAATCTACATGAAGGAAATATTTGGCTTCCAGAAGCGCTAGGATTTAAGGGTATCACAGAGGAAGTTAACTTCAAGGCTGTCGAGGCGCCGAAAAGAAGATTAGAATGCTGGCGGACGAAAAGCAGAGAGGGGAATATTGCCTAGGACAGTTACCACCTGTAACAGGGAAAAAAAAGTATTTTGTGCCTAATAAGCTTTTTGTTCGGAACATTGCTGGCGCTAGGCGGGACGACGACGAATTACACACAACTGGAGCGCACACTACCAACTGATTTATTAATCACAACAAACACAACTTATAAAGGAAAATTTCAGATGACGTGAAAGGTGGAGTTATTCAATCTCGCTGAAAATGAATACAATATTTGTCATGCGCATGCGCTTGCCTACGAACTGTCAAGTAGTGCCATCTCAGTTGTCGACAGTGCTATCGATGGCGAACTGATACAGTCTTTTTCTTTTCGGATGGCGTAAGCTTCCCATATCTCGCGGGTGATCGTTTCTGAAGATTCAAAGAGGATCGTGGTGCTTTCGAATTTCGCGGAGCACCATGTCTGGCGCAGTGGACAGCCAAGTGCCCTGGGGCTGAGACTTGCTTGCACATAGTTTTGTGTTCTCTGAGTCGTTCGTTAACGCAGCGTCCAGTTTGGCCAATGTAAGCCTTCTTGCATGACAAAGGTATCCTATAGACAACCCCCGAGCAGCATGCGACAAACTTACTCGTGTGCTTAATGCCACATCCTGTTTGTTTAGCATCTCTGGTTTTGTTAGTCATCTTGCACAGCATTTTTAGTTTTTTGGGAGCAGAAAAAACAACCGGGACATCATGCCTCGTGCCAACCTTCTTTAACCTGTGGGAAAATTTGTGGATGTACTGCAGAACGATCGGCCGCTATAGGATACCTTTGTCGTGCAAGAAGGCTCACATTGGCCAAACTGGACCCTGCGTTTACGAACGACTCAGAGGACACAAAAATATGTGCAAGCAAGTCTCAGCCCCAGGGCACTTGGCTGCCCATTGCGCGAGACATGGGTGCTCTGCGAAATTCGAAAGCACCACGATCCTCTTTGAATCTTCAGAAACGATCACCCGCGAGATATGGGAAGCTTACGCCACCCGAAAAGAAAAAGACTGTATCAGTTCGCCATCGATTGCACTGTCGACAACTGAGATGGCACTACTTGACAGTTCGTAGGCAAGCGCATGCGCATGACAAATATTGTATTCATTTTCAGCGAGATTGATTAACTCCACCTTTCACGTCATCCGAATTTTTCCTTTATAAGTTGTGTTTGTTGTGATTAATAAAACAGTTGGTAGTGTGCGCTCCAGTTGTGTGTAATTCGTCGTCCTTGTCCCGCCTAGCGCCAGCAATGTTCCGAGTAAGAAACCAACTAGCCCCATTTCAAGCTTTTTGTGCCTGCCCTAAGCAGCACTAGTATTAAACCAAGAGTGTAAAACGTGGGTATATTAGGCCTTTTTGGTAAGATGACATGTCATCACCCCGATACACAGGGGAAACCAATAGAAATCACAATCATCATCATCAGCAGCAGCAGCAGCCTGCCGCGAGAGGCCGGTTGGCGGTGACTCAAGCCGTTGCAGCTACAAAACACGAAGCCAACGGATCTTATTGTAGAGACATGTCCCGACGAAGCGGACGCCGCCCCCGAGATCTCCTCTGCCCCATCTCAGACTCAGCGAGCACCGATACTGCTGGTCCCTCACGAACTGGGAAAAAGGGTTGTGTGTGCCTGTACTATTTTCGGGCAGTGTGCATAGAAGCATTGGGAAACTCATGCAGCCGTTACGCCTTTTGTGTATATAAACCCACATTTCGGTGGATAATTCGATTCATTTAGCAGCAGCCAACCCATGCTGTCGCCCTATCGAGTCACGCTGTAACCTCGCCCGGAGAGTATCGTTCCTGTATTGCTCCCGCCCATTGCTCCGACTTAGCTCCGTATTGTATTGCTCCGACTTAGCTCACTTAGTCAACAAATTTAATTTACACTGCCTGTTATTAATTCATATTGGTGATTCTCAATTTGCTTTGCTTTCGTTAATAATTTTCTTGAGTCCGTCACAATTCACTTTTATCTTCTGCTGATACAGTTTAGTTCACCTTAATTCATTTAGTAATCTCGAATTCATTGCGTGACCCGTTTTTTTTTTGAGTCTCAATCAGTAAATTCCGCACATTAATTCCGCCCCATCCCGCCTAATTCCTCTGCACTTATTTTGTCCTTTTTCTTAATTTACTTTGATTCATCTTAATTCACTTCGGTTCCTCGTTATTCACTTTTATTTAACTTATTCTACTTATTTATTCATGTTAACTTACGTTGATATTTGCATTAATTCCTCTCATTTTCCCTGTCTTCTATCTTAATCCGCTTGATTGATTAGCTTTAATGCGCCGACGCTACACAGACGATAAGGCGCGCCGTAGTGGAAGGCTCCGGTTTAATTTTGACCACCTGGGGATCTTTAACGTGCGCCCAAATCCCGAACCCACGCGCGTTTTCGCTTTCCGCCACCATGAGAACAGCGACCAGCGCGGTTGCGAATCGAACACCCTCCTTGGGCTTGAGCACAATGCCTTAGCCACTGAGCCACTGCAGCGGGTTTTTTAATTCGCTTGGTTTCATCTTAATACACTTTATTTCTGTTCATCACAGTTATCCCTCTTTGTACACTTTGGTCAAACTTGATTCACTCAGTCGTTCACTTTTATTTAATTCACTTTAATTTACCAGGGTGGCAGAGTGGATAACGAGAGACGGATATAGAGGAGGAATGCCAATCACTCGATGGAGGGACGAAATGAGTAATTTCAGAGGCAAAAAATGTACTCGAGTGGGGCGGGACAGGAGTGGTTGGAGGTCAGTGGGAGAGGCCTTCATCCTGCAGTAGACCTATTGGGCTGTTTATGTTGTTGCTGATCATGATATTCCCTTTGGTCGAACGTAATTCACCGAGTCGTTCACATTAATTTACTTTAATTCCTTCTAACTCACACTGATACCTGTTAATATTCTGTGTTTCCCTAATATACTGTGTTCTTGTCATTACAAATTCATATCTTTCAATTCACTTTTATTACTCTCATTTAGCTTTGTCCTTCTTTTTCATTGTAGTTTCATTCATATAGGCCCATTCCTGTTTTGGTTAGCTGGAGGCATCAAGGGGTTTTAATGCGGCGGTTGCTGAATGCCGGTTTTCGGTCAAGCAGTTTTATGGTCGACTGAATGAAAGGACATGTAAGGCTTTCAAGTTATCTCATAGGTATCGTAATCATATCCATTAATGTTATCATATTAATAAAACTAGCGTGGTAACGATGTTGTGTCCCTGGTCCTCTTTTACCCGTGTGCGAGAAAATACACAACATAACTGCGAATAACCACCCGCTCGCGCTCCGTTGCGTGTGTTCGTTGCCCTCAAAGCATGTCCAGTTGAACTACAGAAGCAGCTCTACTAAATCCAGCCATCGCCGCTGTCGACGAGCTACAAACGCCGGCGCATAAATTTACAGCGCGCTACATGCCATGACACGTAGTAGGGTGACAGTGGGATTACGCGGCAGAGTTTTTGCCGAACAAAGACGCAGCAGACCGTACAGCTGATGAACGATGATGCAGCAGCGGCACGCGCCACGCAACGGCCGCTGTCCGGGCGCCTCGCGGCCGGTGCGCCACAGCGCGAACCTGGCGGCTCAAGCATCCTCTGTAGCACTGTAGCAGCGGTGGCCAAACATGTGAACAAAGACAGGGTCTCGTCTAAGCAAGCTACCTCGAACCGGGTGCTACCGATAGGCAACATCCGTACAGCCCGCGGCACGCCTACTCGTGAGTTATAGACGGTCTGCACATGAGTTAAATACTTCTAGGGAAAAGGAATCGTAATCGTACCTCCGGCTCACTCCAGGTATGGGGATTTTTTTCATGAAATGAAAAAAAAAACGCAGTGACGATTATTATACTCCCTAATGTGAAATTTGTGTGCAGCGCGAACTGCAGACTTCTTTGTCACGGCGCATATCTGCTGCGTCTCAGGAAGTGAGCGCGTGATCAGGGAACACATGAAGGTGCGCGCTACTGAGCTGTTATCTCGCAGCGCGTCGTCGCCGCCGGAGCGTATGTGGTTACAAATCGTGTTTGAACCTCCCGCGCAAATGTCGCGTGGTTCGGATGGGCCACCCAAGAAGTAGTAGTGTCGTCCAACAGTGTGCGGGGGAGGCATGGAGGAAAGAAAAGGTTGGGGGAGGCAATGACAGAGATGGCGCCAGCAGAGCGTGCTGCCATCCACCAGAAAATTTCGACAGACGCTCCGACGGGCGCCTCGAGCGGGCTCAGCATACTGCCCTCCTCCCTCGCGCACTTCCGCCACATTTTCCTCCGCCGTGTTCTTCCTGCCTTAACTCACCCGCTTACGACGCCGTTTGCCGTCGCTAAACTCCAGTAGCGGCCGCCAAAGTGCTGGCGCACTAAAAGAGGGATGGGCCTGTGAGTATGCGTGGTTGACGAAAGGTCAAATAACTTTTTAAAACGAAAGCTTTCTTAGTGGGACCGATGGTGTTCTGGTGAAAGACTAATGCATTTCCCCATAAAATGGTTGGCCGACCGAAAAGCTCTGATAAGATCTCTAGACACACGGCACGTGGGTGAAACCGGGCTTCCATTGTGTCAAAACCGTTGCTTGAAAATCGGGAAAAAGGAACGGTTCTAGATAAGACAATACACTCATCGATCATGAAGAAGGAGTACCATAGGGTACCTTAACCTCATAAAGCATGTGTCGGTATACATTTAGATTGTTCGTAGATGCGCTTGCTTAGTGCGCGAAAAATCGTCGCATGGGTTCGGTCTTCGTTTGCGATTTGGGTCTTTGAAGGTTTGGCGATCGATTGGATGCACTTTCAGCGAAGGTTGGACGCACTTTTCGCTTGCGCACTTCTCTCAACTTTCTTCAGCAAAGCATGGTAACTTTTTTTTTAGTCAAGGGGCATTTAGCGGTTGCACAGTGGATCTGACTCTAAACAAAGGCTGTTACGCGGTTATCTAAAGGTCCAAGTTATACCGCCATGTGGATAAAGGCCGTGCTTCATGCGGTATACAGTGATTACGCGGTTGCCGCATGTGATGCGACAGGAAGCGGGGGTACAAAAAACATTGTTGACGTTGCCGGCGTTACGTGGTTTCTCGCACTAAGAAAAACACAATCTCACCTACAAACGCTGGCCTGTATGTGATTTTTCGGCGTGGACGGCGAATGAGGGCTTCAGCTGCCTTAGTGAGGCTTCACGAGAACCAGAATATGGAGAAGGGCCAGTCCTTTCTACAACATCACGAGAATTTCGGTGGCGCCGCATAAGCAACCACACATCAGACTGTGATATCTACTTTGAATGAACAAGCTGCTCCGTGCATATGCATTTGCGTCGGTGCCGCTTCTATTTCTGCGGGGTTGTTTGTGTGTGATTTCGCGGAGATGGGCTCAGCAATTTCACCCCTAACGCATTTCTTGATTTTTTGCGAGCAAGGAATAAGCGTAAAAGGGAAGAGGCGCCCACAATAATTTTCCCCCAAAAGTTGGAGAGGGCCCAATTTCTAAAGGCCTAATAGAACCGTTCCGCCAAGTTTGAACTTAGATACATTGCGCTCTTTAATTTAGAGAAATTATCTTCCTCCCTGAATAACATCATATTAATGCATATTGGATGCAGACGATGCGACCATCTTTAACTCCTATTGTAACATGGGTGCCTTTATTCAGTTGCTACCGCCTAATTTGTTCTTCTTCGAAATATAGTGTTCAATAAACAAGTTATTAGTTAGGCTGCCTAAGACGTGCGTTTTGATTTTCATTTCCCCTCAAAAAGAAAATCTCAGCCTTCCCTTCCTTTTACATCTCAAGAATGAATGAATAAAATATTTAATCAACAGCAGGTGCTGCTGTTAGGGCATCCGCCCGGTGTAGGGGATCCTCAGGCCGGGATCCCCATGCTGTTGCTGTGTGCATGGGCGCCGTTCACCTGGTCAATCTGAATAGTAGGAAAGCGCCACTAATTAAGCTACGCTGATCTGGTGGCTCTAGTAGGGTCCTTGCTGGCCAACCGCGCCGTCCCATGTTGAATGGAGGGATTGAAGATGGGATGTAGACCTGGGGTTTGCTGGCACTCCCATACGTGATGGTATAGGTTGCCAAGTGATGGTCAATTCTTGCAAGTTGCTTGATACTTCATTGGATATATGGAATGGAGGAGAGTGCAGTAAAGAGAATTTTATCGTAGCACTAATTTTCTGGCCGTAATAACACTAAATGTTATAAGCGCGCAATCTCCATTAGAAAAAAAGTTTCATTTGGTATCAGTACGTTGATTAGAGCTAAACCATTTTTTAACTTGCAAACGTTTCGAACCTTATAGTACGCTGTTTGTTGACAGTGACCTAACTTACTGCATTTATTCGGGGGAGGTGCCAACAATAACCTCATTGTACGGTTAATAACACGATATCAACTACGCATTATTACATTCTCCCACCGACAAACAGAATCGTTGCCATTATTTATTCAGCTCCGTGTTTTGATACACCCCTCTTTTTGTGGCATCGTACAATGCGTGCCAAGAATTTGGTTCTTGCGTGCAGCATACGCCTCAAGTATGTTCTAAATGTTTCCTGCAATCTATGAATATCTAAAAGCAAGCAACCAGCCTCTACGACAGTGCCGGCACACGATGAGCCCTTAGGGAGGCCGAGACAGGTACGCAGGCAGTTATTCCTCGCGGCATCGAGCTGCTGTTTACATGTGGGCGACAGCCGTTGCAGAACAGCCAGGCTGTAGCGCAGCAAGCCGTCTACATATGCTTTGCAGAGTAGCTCCATGGATCGACATTCGCTGCCGCATCGACTTCCGGCAATGTACCCAATATTCTGTGTCACCGCATAGATACGAGTGTGCTATCTCTTGACTTCGGGCGCCCAGAACAGGTTTCGATCCAGGATGATCCCAAGGTATTTTTGGGTTCGTACGCATTGCAGACAACGACCGCCAGGGATTAGAGGGTATTGGGTAATTCGGTTGCGGGTGAACGCCATGGCAACGCTTTTCTCGGAAGAAAGGCGGAGACCCTTGACGCAAGGTACTCAGACACATTTCTCAGATTTCTGTGGTCGCTGTTGCGTTGCACGACGTGACTTCACCGCACACCAAATCCAGATGCCATCCGCATAAAGTGTGACCTTGGCACTCGGATTGAGAACGTGTTTTAGGTTGATAAGCGTAAGGATAAATAACAGAGGACTTAAGACGGCTCCTTGAGGCACTCCTTTATGTATGTAGGGCCTTCTGGCGTGCACGTGAAAATTTCACGTCCTTTGAGGTAGCTCGCAATCCAGGTGTAAAGTCTTCCACAAAGGCTAAAAACAGCTAGGGGCTCTAGAATTGCAGTGTTCAAGACTGAATCAAATGTTGACTTTATGTCAAGAAATACTACAGTTGCAGAAAGACTATGTAGTTCTTTCAGTGAAGCGACGAGAGCGATTATTATTTCGATAGCAGATCTGTTTTTCCGGAAGCCATTCATTCGAGGTGGGTAAAGGTTTCTGCTTTCAACGTACAAGGTCGTTCCCTTCAATATAATTTGTTCCATGATTTTGCCAATGCAGCTTTGTAAGGCTATTGGCCGGAATGAGTCGAATCTTGTCGGTTGCTTCCCAGGTTTTGAGATTGCAGCAATTTTAGCTATTTTCCATTCTTCAGGAACACTACCGTAGTGCCAGGTTGAGTTGTAGTATTGAAGCCGTAGGCGGGAATGACGAGACAGATGGGAAATCGCTTCGTATGGCATGTCATGATAACCTGGAGAAGAACGTTTCTTGACATTTGCGATGGCCGTGGCGAGCTCTTGAATATAAGACGGATTGTTCATTGCGGCTGCGGAGTTTGGTGGCGCTACGTCAGGGACACATTTACGGTATGTTTGAGGCATGAATACTGTAGGCATGAGCCGGCAATACTCCTCAGCAGCTTCCTCTTGTGATATGCCTTCGTGTAACGACAGCGCCTTGAATGGATACAGTTGCTGGTTGTCGTTGGGCATACCTTTTATAACGCCATATCCACGATAGTGGTTGGTGGGCATCTATTTTTCTACAAAAATCACGCCACCGTTGACGGCTTAACTTTTCTGCATAACGCCTCACGTGTGTCCACGCTTTGCGAGCCTGCCGCAATCATCTAAGTTTTTAGTACGTCGCACCTTGCGCTCAGCGCGTCTACGGATGGCATGCAGCTTTTCAATTCTGGATGAGTCTTAATATCTAGACTCTTCCCCACGACGGTAGATGACTCTGTCAGACAATTAACCATAGTTGGTATTATGTCATTTTCATGAGTTGCTGTGGTTATTCCCACGTCAGTAGGGTTTCTGAAGGCTTCTGAATATGTGCGCCTGACATCGATTTGACGTCGACGCACAGCTGCATCTTGATAAGATATTAAAATCGCAACGTTATTGCTACCCTCGTTTCTAACTCTCTACGCCAAGTAAATTTTTGGATGAAGCTGTTTGACACGAAGGAAAGGTTGATAGAGCTGCTGATTGTTGTATTTTTTAGGTAGCATGATGCTGCCGTCATTGAGAGGTTCGATACCGCGATTTTTAGGAAGGTCGCAAGCCTTGCTCCACGAGAATTGGTATGGGCCCTTCCCCATTATTGATTGTGTGCGTTGAAATCGCCGCATATATGATGATAGGTGGGCGTGTGCCTGCAATTATATTTTCAAGCCTGCGATTCAAATGCAGGTCCTGGTTCTAAGTATGCGCAGCAATAAATATAAACCGCTGACTCCTGATCTTAGTGGTAGCACACACATATTCTTCAGTGTCGTGAGGTTGAACGGGTACCCCTGAAGCTTGTACAAGTTACTCCAGCTAGGCGGTGCGAGTGAAGGAAATAATTTCTTAGCCGAAAGTGATCTTCAACGCGTGATTCCGAGATTACGAGGAATGGGAATTGGTAGGTCTGTACAAGATGACGAAAATCTGCAAGTTTTGAGCCCAGGCTGCGGGCATTCCATTCATGGATTTTGCAGTCCTTGATGTCAGCATTTAAAAACACTGTTTGGAGAGGTGACTACCAACTTGGTCGTCATTGCTGTACTCCGAAACCACGCTGCAGAGCCTTTAAGTAGGACGTCACAAGGGGCTCCAAAGCAAAGACAGCCTCGACTTCAGGGAGACATTTAGAGGAGTGGTTAGCGTGCAGCAGAGCGCTGAGAGCCTTGAAAAGCATGGGTATGAGAAGACTGACGTCTGGCTGTGTGGATTGATGTGCCGGCTCATCGTGGTTCTTACGATGACGTCGCTGTGAAAACGAGGATGTGCCCTTAGTAGCACCTGACAATAGAGCACTTTTGGGCGGTGTCCGTTCTTGGAGTGCTCCCGCATATGACCTGTTTTGTGGTGGGCCTTGAAGCGGGGCGTTGTTCGCTGGGGAAGTCACCGTTGTGAAAACAACCTGTGCGTTCGGCGGAGGTTCACGTCGATTGGTAGCTTTGCCCTAGATTTTCTCGACCCTGCGAGCAATTGTAGCAGCCCATTTCTTTAGGCAAGCTCTATACGACGCGGGAAGTGGGTCTCCGCAGTTCGCACATTGAGGTTGGGTCCAGAAGGTACATGCCTTGTGCGAGTGAGCGCCAGAGCATATTTTACAACGCACTGGTCCTCTGCCGTTTTTGGCAATATGACCATGTCTCTGGCACTTAATTCATTGATTTGCTGACCCCATATATCTGCCACCGAAAAACTGCAGAAGCCAAGGAACACACGTTCAGGCAGGGGTGAACCTGATTCAAACTCTAGAATCACAGGTTTTTGTCGCGATTTAGTGGTGACGCCGTCATCATTAGGCCAGTAAGAAACTTACCTTCGGGCGAATATCACGCCCTGGTCGCTTAGGTAGTTTCTAAGGTCCTCGTCCGTGTACTCGAGGGGAACACCTTCGATTTTCACGTAGGTAGCCATGTAAGACTGGGTTACACGAACTCCCACTGCCACTCCAGAAAGAGTAGGGATTTGAAGAAGGTGGTTCACCGCGGCAAGAGGTGATACGGTTACGGTGAGGCTGCCGTCCTTGTTACGTCTATGCGTTAAGACTTTCTTCTGCGCGGCCGCCACGACGTATGCAGTCAAAACTTTGGGGTTGACTCTCCATAGGGTACATCCTGCTACTATAGGTTTCAACACGGCGGAATTCCGGTCGTTCGTTTCTTGTTGTAAGCGACAGGTGTGAATGGTACCTGGTCCATTTCAACCACGTCGGCATCATGGTCTGCAGTGTCCGCTAGAAATTGATCTGCTGCGCGCTTTTTCGGGGCTGATGGGCGCTGTGGTTCCATAAGTGTGTTTTATGGTACAGCAGATGGAGACTGTTGTGGAAGGCTCCTGTCTCGGTTCTCCATGATGGCTGCGGGGAGCGCAGGCGATGGCGGCACCCCGCAATGCCAGGGGACCACTCACTTTTCCCAGTATACCGCTTGGTGCGGTGGGTCCTGCTCCTGGGAAGCGCGACAACGCTAGGAGGAGACAGTGCGAAGTAAGTTGGCCCTGAAGGGTAAACACAGGACACAAAATGAAGGAAGCTCACACCAACGCCACAGACTTGAAGATAGCGAAGCTGAACGCAACCCTTCACGACAATCACGAAGGTTTTAGTCCATGATTGCAGCCAATTTGCTTCTTCTTCGCTGCCAAAGTGACCTTTACTCTATCATTATTGCTATAAGTGTAAGCTTCTTTAATTTTTTTGGAAGTTATAATCGTTGGACATCATCTTAGAGGGGCGTACAATATGACGTCTTTCTCATTTCGTTCCGAGCAAGTGATGCCACCATTACGGCGAACGCTGGGGCCTTTCTATTTCCGAGAAAGTGTTGCCATAATAAAGACGAACGCTGGAGGAGGAGGGGGAATAACATTTATTTTTCTAAAGGAAAGAAGAGGGGAAAAGGAGAGTGGGTGGTGGCCTCAGTTCAGGCCGCCTCCAGGCACCCCAGCAGCCCTCACCCGGGAGATCAGGTACTCCTGATCCTCGAGCTGGAAGCTGGTCAGCCTGTGCTCCCACTGTTCCAATGTAGATGATGGAAATGGGTTGGGATGCTTGACGCACTCCCATACGAGGTGATAGGTGGTGTTTGGTGTATTGCATGTTGGGCAGTTGTAGGGAAAACCGGTTGGTGAAATATGATGTAAAATTGCCATGTTGTAGTAAGTCTGTGTTTGGATTCGGCGCCAGATTCGAGAGTCTTGTGTATTGAGTGATGGGTGAGGAGGAGGGTAAAGGAAGCGCTCCCGGCGATAATGATGTAAGATGTCCGTGTATGTTTTTGGGACTAAGTGGCTGGCCGAGGCGATTGGAGGTGTGTCGTCGGCCTCTCTTGGGAATACTCGGTGTAAAATGTCGCGGACAGTGGCGTGAGCCGCCTCATTCCCGGAGAGGGAGGCATGACCAGGCGTCCAAACAGTGAATGTTCGGGAGAATTTGGCGTGTTTTAGAAGTGTGAGCGCATGCGGAGATATTCGTCCTGATAGGTAATGCCGGCACGCCTGTTGCGAATCAGTGACGACTGTAATAATTTGCTTTTTGCTGGAGGTGGCCGCTAAGGCGATAGCTGTCCCTCTGCGACATCGGTGTCGCTTGTTCGGAGTGTTGAAGCGGAGATTGATGTCCCTTCGGAACCCACGACCACTGCAACGTGGGCCTGGCGGTCGGGATTTCTTGCGACGTCTGTATAATAGACATTCCGGTTTTCGGTGAATTTATTGCTTAAGTATCTTGTTCTTGCCTGTCTTCTCCCTTTGTTGTATTCCGGGTGCATGTGTCTTCGAATGGGGGCTACTTCGATGTTGGTTCGTATGTTTGATGGGATCCGGGTAAGCGCGTTAGACGGTGCAGGGGTCGGGTAGCCCAGTTTGTCTAGAACCACGCGGCCCGTTGGAGTTAGAGATAGTCGATTTAGTTGGCTTGCTCGTTGCGCTTCCAGAATTTTGCTCAAGGTGTTATGGAGCCCAAGCTTGAGAAGGTTATCTGTAGGCGTAAAAGCAGGAAGTCCCAGGGCCAGCTTATACGATTTTCGATTTAGAGAATCTATTTTGGAGTGTTCCTTGGGGCGTAGTTGGACGTATGGGGTGCCATAGGCGATGCGGCTTGTCAGCGGTGCCTGAACGATACAGCAGGTGCCCTGTTCTTTAAGACCGCTCTGCTGGGTGCATATCCGTCGGATCAAGTGCATCAACATGAAAAAAAAAATTCCAGCGTTCGTCTTCAAACACACGGTCATGCAGTTGAAGACGAACGCTGGAGTGTTTTTTTTTTTTTTTTTTTTGGGGGGGGGGGGGGTGAGCAATCTTGGCCAATATCCCGAAGTGGGTATACTCGGATCAGATAACGTGCGACAGGGATGGTGGGTGGTCACCGCGAAGCACGAACACACGAGCGTTCGGCATCATTTTCTTTGTTTTGTTAACTGCCGGGCGGTCGCCGTGAGGCCCGCGCTCACGTGTGCGGGCTCGGCAATTTCTTGGTATTTGTTACTGCTGACACGAAAATCTGCGATTTCTTAAACAGCTCTGCTGTTAAGACGACCAATTTGGAGAGCGGCCACGGCAACCCGCCTTACAAACCGATCTTCATCTTATTCCTTCGCCTTCACTGTATATTTTCATCGCATTGCTCATCCGCACCGCAATCCTCACATTCGGCGCACGTTAAAGATGCCCAGGTTGTCAAAATTAATGCGGCACCATCCACTGCGGCGCGCCTCATAGCTTACGTGTAGCTTCGGCGCGTTGAACCTCACAACGAACCTGCAATCCTCACCTGGACTCCACCTCTACGTCGTCCTCGACCGGGGGTGAGGTTACGGGACTCATGTGGACACTGTCCCACAGCGCCTTGGCCCAAGACCGTGAACGTCGACGACAAAGCGGATGGCGCGTATACCTTGCACGAGCTCTGTCATGGCTGCCATGTACTGCATACTGTAAATACGCCGTTCGCATCTCTTTTTATATAGAACATTTCACCATCAACCATGTCTCATCTGTTCTGCCGCCACGTAACAACATATAGCTATCCTCCGACAGAGGTCGATGTCCGCCCGTTTACGTGTCGCGTCGAGACGAAAAAAAAAATCGTCCCTAGGTTCTCGCGAATACTCGTAACTCTCAATCGAACGACGGTGTCTTGGAATAAAATATACTTAAATTGGCAGGTAAGACAACACTATTATTACGCCGAATTACACTTGTCATAATTCCTTCACAGTGAAGTTGTAAATGTTACAGAATCCCTGCTGCTGTCAATACATGGCTGTCTACGGAGGGAGTATGGTTACAGATAACGGCTGTAACACTTGTTTTATTAAAACTATCCCGGTAAACAATTACATGACATTTAGCCGCTAAAATGACTCCAAGATTACGCTGAGCTTCCGCTACTTTTCATAATTTCGTATTTCGCAGGGAAGTTGGAAATGTTGTGCGGAGTTCCCGTTTGCCGTTAACACATGGCCTTATACGGGAGGGACAGGAGCAGCCTCATGTCTGTCCCCTAGAATAAAACTCTAGTCCTTGCAAGCTACAATCAACTAATTAGTTAGAAAGCAAGCTCTATCACAAATTTCAGACAAGCGTGTTTTGTTTCACGTAAAGCGCACCACAGCTTTGCTGCTCGTTCTTCTTCACAGAGTGGAAAGGGTGATTAAATTTTTGCGAACACTTTGCCTTCAACGTTTTCCCCAAATACATCATTTGAAATCCAAATTCAACGCGCTTTGCTTTACGCCGGAATTTGCTTCTTTCATGTATACATACAAACTGCAGCAGACAAATGATTCAATATTCTGCAATTTCGCTTTGCAATTCGCAAAGTCGCGGGATTGAATTTCGTAGTACACACCTCCTTTTTTAATATATAAACTAAAAACCTTTCTGTAAGGTATTTGGCGATTGAGAGAATTGTAACTAGAGTAATCTGTGTTTTTGTGTGAATAATATTGTGTTTATATTACATTTTTTGACAGCGGAGTTGTTGTACAAGCCGTAAGTTCGCCGTTGCAAAAAAAAATACCACGGATAATGTCCGGCAATGCTCGCGTACAACAGCTTCGCCATTGAACTCTTGCGCGAGTGCAAGCTTTTCTGAATTTTTCTAGATTAGTTTTTTACGCTGCGCTCATTGCTATGCTCAGTGTAGCTGTTCATTGCTGTAATATTTTTCCTTCGGTTAATACAATAAGTGTCTTCTTTTGTATCTTTTTCCTTCCCGTCTTCTTCTTCTAGTGCTTGCTTTCTTGCCTCTTCTTTGAAATTAGGAATATTGGGATTTTTTCTTTATATTTATTCTTTAACTCTCAGCATTGGAGGACCCGCCCGCGGTTTTTACCTTGGGACTACCTCGTTCTGGTTTTTACAAATTCATGTATTACGTACACTACGGAAATAAAATTCAGTTCAAAATTCAATTCAAGTTCAACAGACATTGCAAATCACTCATTTTTACATCAGCAAATTTTGAGGTCGCAACTCCGAGAAAGGTATCATATAACGGCAAAAAACCCGATGGACGTTCAAGCTTGCAATAGAGCATGACAGTTGACCTCGAATATTCTGGCATTCGGGTGCGGGAAGCTTTGATTTACACTTGGACAATATGCCGCATTTTAATATGCGCGATATGTTGTTATATGCGTAAGGGCCTGGAACAGTATTGCTTTCGTAGATGGAATGAGCCTCTTGATTTGTTTAGCAACGTGTTGCCCTATACCACATATGGTAACCACCCGCATGGCCTGTTCTATTTTTTGAATACCTCATGTCCCTTGACCTTGAGATTTATCTAACAGCGGCATGCATTTTTGCTGTGGCTGTTTTCAGTTGAAGCAAATTGTACACGCCATGGCGAGTTACTGCCTCCTGAACTTCGTAACAGTTCACAAAACTTGTTTACGAAACCACGAAGGCTTGAGTTCCCTATGAAGCAAGGCAGTTGTAGCCATTTCCCCGCCGCAACCAGTTCTGTAGCAGCATGTTGGCTGCGTGCCTTAATCCTTCGGGCTGTATTACTTGCAGTTCAATTGCCTTTATTTTCAGACAATACGATAGTGACTTTTTCTCCCTGCCTCTTCGCTCATTTTTTTTTGCCTTCTTTCGCTCCCTTTATTCATCTGAGGTGTACTTACGTACACGGCCAATGTTTTAGGCCCTACAACGGTATGGTGCCTATACAGCCACGTCGAGCACCCTGGCTCACTTGGGAACGTTGCCTAGCAAAATTCGATGCACGCGCTTTGGAACACGTCGCAGCCAGTCCAGACGTTTCCCAGCAGCGCGCGCTCCTTTGTGCGAGGGCACCTAAGCATTTTTCACAAGCTGTGAATTCAGTGCGATGCACGCGCTAATGAAAACATCGCCGAACGTGTCGCACTGTTATGCATATATATGTTCTACCTGAACGTGCGCTCACCTGAACGCTAACCCTCACAACGTGCCAAGCACCGTGAAACTTGTGTATGTCCAGCAGCTTGTACCGGTTGTCGACGTCTTCTATCTCAAAGCCGTCAAGACATTCACTAGCTCCACATTTATTCAAGTTAAACCCGTGAGCCAAAGCATGTCAGATTGTAAACAGGCTTTTATTTGTTCGTGATCTCAACGACACCATTGTATGTACTGTGTGCCAAGTTAGGCTAGCCAGTGCGCTGCCGCAGTTTGTCGTGTCATCATACAATATAAGTAGAGTTACTGAAAAAGGTAATTGGTTCAGTTTTTCCTTCGTTTGTGCGCATCTTTACGGTATAGATTAATAATCTGCCGTGTAGAAGACTGCACAGAGACATCTACTGCACAGAGACATCTGTGACACTGTGACAGCGTCAGAATGTACGGAGTCGGCACAATGTACCTTACAGGCCTCCTCTTTTTTTATTCGCACACAGTGTCTTTAACAGTAAAAACATGGATGGCCGACAAGTAATTATTTGTGCCATGAGGCACTGATTGCTTCCCGTGCAAGAAACTCGAAAACACCGGGCAAGTGTCTTCACACTATTGGGAAGCAGTCTTTTCCTAGAACGTACCCCTAAGAACACTGAAGAACCATTTACCACTGGTCTATTATGTCATAAGATTTTTGGCAGCCGAAAATGAAGGCGAGGTACCGTTCCACCTCGTAATGTTGCTGGCCTCCATAGTATATGGAGTTCACGCATGATCAGGCGCTGCTGTGGCGTAGACGCCCGATCTGCAACGCTGTATTTACTAGAAAAAAGATTAACATTGTGGGACAGAATGGTTACTAAGAATTGAGCCACCGTGGATTATAAAGAAATTTCGATGTGGCATCGCCAGTCCGGATAGGACTGGCTGCCTTTTGTGCCTGTGCGCATATATGCACTGTTACTGCATCGCTGTTTTGTGACGCCAAATCAGCCAATAAAGAAGAACACCCCAGAGTGGAGTCGGGGATGCGTGCTGTACTCGCATACCCGAGGCCCTGGGTTCGACTCTCATACGCTTCATAATTTTTCTAGGTTTCATTTTTAACTAATTTACTTTACTTCTATGCTATTTGCTCCGTGAACCATTTCAGGAGTCGTTTCGCTGTTACAGACGCCAAAGTCGGATGGCGGCTTTCCTGTTCAATGAGTCATTAATTAGGCATTTCTAATTAATGAGAAATTTCCTGTTCAATGTGAAACAAAGGTAGAGTTGAAAAAAATACGTAAACTTGGAAGTGGATGGCAATCGAACCCAGGGCTTCTGGATGGCGAGTTCAGCTTGCATCCCCGACGCCACGATGCCTTTTTTTCATTTTCTTACAGGTCACAAAACAGTACAACATCAGCCTTAAAGATTGCCAACGTCAAACAACAAGTGAGGCAAGAACCACCAATCTTTAGGTGGCAGCTAAGTGAAGGCTTTGTGTACCTTCATTACCGCAAGTTCGTTCATCAACAACAGCACTTCCTCGTCGCATTCTTCCCGAACAAAACCTTCCCGCAATTTACGTACGTGCTCTACAAAATAAGGACCCACAGACAATGGTTTCACTTCGCAGTATCGAATATCCATATGGCCCCCCATATACTATGCCGACCTAAAAGAAAAATAAAGTCATAGGGAATAACTTTAGGTTTCATATCAAGGTATCCGATGCTGTGGGACGTCACTGGAAGTTCTTTTTTGAAAGGGCACCGTTTACATACCCTAAGGAGACAGCGTTCCAACAGTGCATGCAAACGTGTTCCAAGTCTTCTGGCTATTTACAACAAAAACAGCCAGATCCCCACAGCAAAAACAATCCCTTCTTGGACGTCCAAGTCATAACTGGTACTGTACCCGTACCTAATTTAAAAAAAGAAAGTCTTTACTCCACCATCCACTGGTATCCTTTTTACCCTTTTCAACACATCTTGTCCCGACTGGGAACGATACAAAATACGGTACGAATGTTCGGGAAAAAATACTTGTATGAGGGTATTCCCAGATACTTAGTTGGCCGCGTTGTCCAGGTGGCATTTTCTAAAGCGTTTAGAGCACTTAACCATTCACCGTGCTACAGCCCAACACATTTGCTTAACTTGACTGAACTACAAGCCATGCCACAAAACTCATGTGTGTTAGTATGAGCTGTGCGAGCGCTCTTTTCATTTACACAAAAATAAACCACGTCGTCTGCAAACGCAATAACCTTGACCTCGTTAGATTCTAATCTCCAGCCCTGTATGCAGGTGTCCTGCTTAATTTTAGCACATAAGGGTTCCAGATAGAGAGCAAAAAGGAGCGACGACAAAGCACAACCATGGTGCGCCGATGCCCGCACTTTGATTACATGGGTACCTGACTATTAATGAAAAGTTTTGTGGTACAGCCTTTATATGCCATTTTCACTCTTTTTGATATTAGTTTTCCAATACTATTCCTGCATTTAAAAAAAACCTCGTGATAAACCTGCTGAAAAGGCTGCTGAGAGTCTATCTGAAAGATGGTCATGCACCCTCCTGAAGTGTATGGCACATGACTGTAAGATACTTCTTGGCACACGAATATTCGTATATACGCTTCGTCCCTTAGTCTCGCATTACTGGTAGGTTTCTACTAAGGTTGTAATTACTCCTTGTACACGTTTTGCGATCGCCTTCATAAAAATCTTATAGTCGGTATTAGCAACGTGATCTGCCAGTATCCAGTGACTTTACGAGTTGTTCCGCATCATTGCTTTTCTGTATTAAAATTGTGTGGACTCTGAAAAAACATAAGTGCAGGGATTCCTTCTTAAAACACGCATAGACAATAATACGTAAACGAGGTGCCAGTTGGGTTTGAAACGCCTCATAAAAGGCAGTGCCTAACCCATCAGAACCAGTTGACTTACCGTTATTTAGACCATCGATTGAATCCTGCATTTCCTTTACAGTTATTGGACTTTGCAATTCATCCGTTATATATTGGTCTAATTGCGGCCACAGTTGTGGAGATACTATGGCTCCCTTGCCTCATCTGCATAAATGTGGCCTTAAAGAAAATGCATTACCGCCTCCGTCTCCAACAACGTCGACAACCGGTCCAGGATGCTCGACAAACAATGAATTTGATGTTCTTGGCACGTCCTTAGGCTCAACCTTAAGTCAGAAGAATGGCATCATGCACATGCCCACTGAGGTGCATTGGCCGGGATTTGCCACTGGCTTCAACGCGTTCAATAGCGCGTACATCGCATTGAATTCACGATACATGCGAACTGCTTAGGTGTCCTCGAACAAAGAAACGCACGCTACTAGGAAACGCCTGGGCATGCGCGCTGGCTGCGACGCGTTCCATAGGACGTGCATCGAATTCTGCTCTTCAGCGAGCCAGGCTGCTCTGCGTGGCAGTGCGTACCGTACCGCCATGGAGTCTAACCGTCCACATCACTGGCGGCCGCAACCTAGGTACTAGAGAAATAGGTCCGTCCATGAAAGTACACCAAAGATGCAGGAAAGCAGCAGAAGTACGCGGCAAAATGACTGAAGAGGCAAGCAGAGGAATCCACCATACAAAATGCAGCAGTTGAATTGGAAACAACCTCGTCCGAAATATTAGGATACACAGCCAACATACTAACATAGAACCTTTGAAAAGGAACCCTCAACAGTTCGATTCCAAAATTCGAACCATACCCCACAGCAAACATCTAAACCATAACTCGCATCGCAAAAATCAAACTAGCCCTCAGCTGCATTCAATTCGAGATTAATATTTTCGCATTCACACCTCATCAGAAATTTTTGGGTGTCCCTGAATGTTTGGCGCAATGAAAGCGTAGCTTTTGGAATTGTATAGTATGTCACAGCGCACTTCACACTTTCGGACCTCATCGTACCTGCAACTTATATATATTGCTCCCATAAATGCAGCGTCTTGAAGCGACCGTGCATTGTAGATAAGGATGCCCATGAAAGCTTTTTGGAGTGCAAAGCCCCCTTCAAGTTTACATTTTGTACGTCTCAGGGGGCCCATGTATCAATCGCTTGGTGGCCTAACGCATGCCTTGGTGGCTTGTCCCTTGGTAGACTGAAGTGACCTCCCGTCGATGGTGGCCTAACATACGTTTTTGCTTGACAAAAATAGAAAATCGAATGAAAAGGCCTGAGATGAGCCAGCCGTAGAGCCCGGTTTTACACCCTGCACTGGGGGAGGAGTGGTCAGGGGATAAAAAAAGAGGGCAGGGGAATATGAAAAGATGGGAGTAGAAATGCGCGCGGAGGGATTAGTCCTGTTCTCGGGCACTACAGACGATCGTGTACACCAGTATCGTTCGGGAAACGTAGAAGGGCTTTGGTCGCCTTCTGTGAAGTCCATGGAAGGGACCGATGTCCTAAGATGGTCTCTACCGTGAAGGACTCATCACCCAATAAGATGAGTACCCTCCTCCCCGATCAATATTGGAGGCGATGACAACGCGCATGCTCTATTGTCTCTTCAGCCCCACAGGTGTCGCAGTGGGAGGAGTAAGCTTTAGTGAAGGACACTCTTAACCACCGCCTGCAAAGTGCAGTTGAAAGTCGAGTGGGAGCGAGACAGCCCCACGAAAGACGGCGCTGCGGATCAGTGAGTCCAAGACGTCAAATATTAACACTTTCTATGAGAATATTCCCACTCATTATTATTAACAATAATCGAAAACCAGCAAATGTTGCCTAAGTATACGATGCAATGAAAGTAGTGAATTATGTCCTGTTTAACGCTAACAATATTTAATGATAATATTATGATTTCGCAAGCCAGTCAGCGAGCAAGCGAAGATTTTTAGATTCATCTGCCCCACGTGCACCCTCAAAAGGAGGTCGAGGAAGCAAGAACCCATCATGAACCAAGTAATCACGTAGTTCTTGGGCAACTAAGCGAGCGTGTGTTCGAAAGCTCGTCTTCATGATCGAAAAGCAGTTTGAGACCCTGCCGGAATATCGCGCAAGAAAGGACGATACATAAGGAAAAGGCACGAACAGCCCCTTATTCGTGCCCTTCATTTTTGTGACCCGTACCCCCAGATCACCAACGTTCTGCAGTTCATTTATCCGAGGGGAGCATGTTCACAGCGCATAAAATGATGGCGAAGTCAGTCCGTTCTGGTTACAACGCAGGTGTTTGTGCAGGCGGGTTTTCGGACACAAGGTACTTGTGGAGCCCAGCTCTTGTTCTTGAAATCAAGCACCAAACAACAAACGCCTTCACGCACAGTTCCGGTCGTGGATATTTTTTGGTAGAGCGGGGTAGTTTTATTACCACCGATTACGCTTCAGGCTTATCTATCAACAGCATATTTTTTTTCTGTTGTTGTTGTTCAGGTCAGTGCAAAGGGGCTGTTCTCAGGCAACGCAAAATCTACAAACAGAGATAAATTATTACTTATTTTTATTATGTCTAGAGGACGTAACGTCTCTTAAACGTTTAAAAAAATCCGCAGTCGTATGTAGCCTAACGAGAAGCTGCCTGCCAAGATTTACCATTCATTCCCTCTGTCTGCGATGTTATCCGTTGGCGTGGTGACGCAATCGAGCTCTGGAAATCCGCGTGCCCTGCGTTGGTCGGAAGATGAGAGCAATATTATCACTAGGGGCCCTCGGGACGCAGCTGCTAACAGGCTTCCTCATTCAACATAACGTTTAATGAGTAGAGACCTTTCGCCCTGTGCTGCAACGCTGAATTTGAGTGACCTTTGCAGTGGACTGTGCCTACAGTACTTGCTGCTGGTCCTAACCCAACGAAAAATAGGCACCGACAACGTCCACCAGACGAAAATTTCGACTTGGAGGGGCCGCCAACAGTGCCGATACACACTTTCACTCTTTTCTTCGTGCCTGGAAGCACATCGGAAGCTATAGATAGCGCCAGAACACAGCGGGAGTGCGTGATTTGCGCGCCGCAGCAAATACCGCTTCGAGTCCCTGCTTAGTTTTTGTTGGGATCTTGTTTGAAGTGGCTAGCAAACGCGTTCTTTTCTGCTACTTAAACGACGCTGGCCAATAGCTGCAACAAGGCTTCAGTGACCCTCAAATAATTCCCACGCTTAGGAGAATATTGAAAAAAGAGAAAAAAAAATATTTCGACCGACTTTATGAGTGATCTGATGGGCACGGAAAAATAATATTTAGCACGCGCATCTCGTGGCCGCGTGTTCTAAAAATTGGGCCCGCTTATTGATAACGTTCAAAGGGTTTCAGATGTGGGGAAAAGTTTAGGAAGTGTTGCAGGGTCCCTTTAAGGCTGTCCTAATGTGGCCATTGGACCTTTCCAAAACGATTTTGAAGAAAATGAATGCATTTCATGACGTTGATGCCTGTGCCGGCTGTTTTTTGTTCATCCGGATGTGTCTTGGCTGTTCACCTGGGCCTGCCCTCTCATGTAGAAGGCGCCTCAAGATTTATGCTTTTTTGACACCGAAATTTCCGAACGCTATTCATTTGCCGAGCCGACTATTGCCTGTTTCAGAACTTGACTACTGAGTATTGCTTTTGTTATATATTGGCGGCTGAATTATGAACCGGATGCCCTTTACGCGCTTCCAAGGGGTTCCACATGCTCGCCTCAACTAAATCTATATTCAAGACGGCTGTGGAGGCCACCATTCTAGATTACCATGCCAGGGCTGCACTTTTAATGCGTAGCATTCTGTCCCGAGTACACGCCCCCCCCCCCCCTCTTCCCCAGTCAGGACCATGTAACGCCCAGCAGTTCCACAAAAATGCAGAATTTGCGGAAGTAACACGGTTTCTCGTTAGAATAGCCTAAATGGAGATAATTTGTTGTACATAATTTCAGAAAACCACGAAAAAAGAAAAGATGAAATTTTACAAAATGGAACTGACGAAATCAAAAATACATATCTTATAGATCTTCCAATCCCATCCAGTCTCCTCCAAAAAACTAACACTGAACGAGAATAGCAATGCCCTTTTCTTAAGAGAAAGATGGTTAAAACGCAAAGTATTGTCACGCGCAACCTCAGTTAAACACAAAGTACAAAATCCGAGCGGCTTCGACCATGTCGGAATGGCGCAAGTACTCATTACGCGTTTTAAAATATTGCTTTTTTGCTGGCCTAAGTAAGACTGGCGATAAATAGGCACCGGGAATAGACTTTCAATAAGAGTGCTCGTCATAGTTTTCCTTGACACGCTGAACAGAAGTTCCAAGGAAAACCGCGCGGAAAGAAAGTTAAAAGACTCCACGACCTCCTTGAGAAATCCCCATGGAGGCTTCGTATTAACTTCGCGCGTACATATAAGAAAAGACAAGAAAAGACAAGAAAAGACAAGAAAAAACAAGACACAAGTTCGTGCACAAACAAATGCATGAGCTCAAAACCCCCTGCCTTTAAAGGAACAATGCAAAAACGTTTTTCTTCAAGATGCATTCTTCAACACTCCCAGTTAAGACATAGCTGCGCGAAAAGGGAATGTCTATTCCTTGGTCGGACAATGGGCGCCTCTGTAATCAACCAGAGACAATTGATCATTGTTTTGTGTTGCGCCGGGACGCTGTGTTCTTCTGGGACGTTTTGCAGCGGACACTAAAAAAGGACATTGACATCACCCCGTACACCATTCGCTTCCTCCCATTTGAAGATGTTAATCGGGCGCCATATGACGTTTTTGTTCTCCTAGGATTGTTTAGCTTGTGGAAGTGCCGCATGACGGATCGGCATGCGGAACCCCCTAGGCCCACCAAGTGCATTTTTCGGGAACAGGCGGCGTTCGCGCGGAGCGTTTATGCTGAGGCGAGTGATCCACCGGAGTGGCTGCCTGTTTTGGATGCGTGCGTTTGCTTGCCTGAGTTTTGATCTTTGTTCGACTGAAGTCCTTGCCCTTTGCTGTCTGTTAGTGTTTCTCTTGCGTGTTAAGTGTCTTGTCTTCTAAAGTTTTTTTTTTTAATTTTCATGCATTAAAGAGGAAAAAAAAAGTCGGAATGGCGCAAGCGCATAGACGTCGGCTTCATGACGCGAGTGACCCTGGTTCGATTCCGACCACGGGGAGCGTTTTTTTTTTCTTTAGGCGCTTCGCGTTTCATCATAATCCTCATGTGCCCTGTGTGGGAACCCATTGCATAAAGTTGGCTTTCCTGGAGTGCGTTTTGACGTTACGACCTACGGCGCAAGGGAGGCATAGAAAGCTTCGCTTTAAAAATCCGGGAAAGAACATTGAAAAAAAAAAAAACACCGAAACTGAGCCAACCGTGTAACGCCCTGCGTTTCCACAAAAATGCATAGTTGGCGGAAGTAACACATTCAATCGTTATGTTAGCGTAAATATGGATAAATGGTCGAACGAATTTTTTTAAAAAAAGAAAGAAATTAAAATTTCCTAAAAATGAACTGTTGGAATCAAAAAATAACTTGGCGGCTTACTAAACAACTTGTAAGCAAAATTAGGTTGGCTCAACCTGCCATAGAAAGAATGATAGAAGTAACGTTAAGGGAGAGGAAACGGGCTTCCTGGATCAGAGAACAAACTCAAGTAGAGGATATCATAGTTCAGACGAAGACAAAGAAATGAACTTGGGCTGCCACCTAGTTAGGCGAAGTGATAATCAGTGGACAATTAGGGTGACATAGTGGATACCAAGAGGTGGGTATAGAAGGGAACGGCCATTAACCCGATGGAGGGATGAAATAAAAAAATTCGAAGGCAAAGAATGGACTCGAGCAGCGCAGGCAGGAGCGGTTGTAGGTCAATGGGAAAAGCCTTCGTCTACCAGTGGACCTAGTGGGCTATAGATGATGACATATCCTAAAAAAACGAAGAAAAAATTTAAAATCGTGGAAAAGAACGATCTGAGTTTGCTGTGGGAGTTTTATCACAACATAAACGTACCTAAAGCACGCAAAACCACCCAGCAGAAATAAATAACAACCAAATCGAACTTACAATGGTTAAACACCACAGCGTTGAAAAATATTCAACATAAATAGCCGAAACCGACCTAAAAGGGGCAAACCCACAAAAACGTACACGACGCAGTAGCTTAAACTGACCAGAAGGCAACTAAAATACTCGAAATCCCATTTATAATGCATAATGATGTCATAAATAGATTATATGCGTGATAACAAATGCTAATATTCAAATATGACACACCCTTGAAAATGAAAAAAAAAAGCGGTACCTGGATTTGAACCCGGGGTAGGAGGCTTCGCAGGAGCGGAACTACTACACTGCGAGAGCAAGCGGTTCTGAACGGTTAAATTGAGGGCCGCAAGCACGTGGACATAGCTTCAAACATGCCCATAGATGGCGCCATGCGTCGCTTGGCTGTGCTGACTAGGAAACGCCTATACGCGTCCCGAGTCACTCACACACGAGCGCTAGGCATTTTCTTGGTTTCGTTGACTGCCGGGCTGTCGCCGCGAGACCCGCGCTCACGTAAGCGCGCTCGGCAATTTCTTGGTATTTTTAAGTGCGGGCACGAAAAATAACAATTTGCTTAACAGTTTCGCTGTTAAGAAACCCGCTAACGGAGCAACCCTGCCCTACGCGTTGCGTCTGACGAAAAATACATGACTGGCGATGTAAAAACACGTAATCGTTATAATGGTCTATATTTACACCCTTTGCGGACAGAAACAAAAGACAACTTGAAGCACTAAAACAACCCATCGTATTTGGCTACTCATAGCCAAACCTGGCTGCAAAGAACTCACAATGAAGACAAGCGGGCGTTTGATTGCTACGCATTAGTAGACAATTCTCTGAATCTCTGCAGATTTCTTTTTCGGATCGCTACCTGGTCTGAGTTTTCTTGTGTGCCTGAAGGAGTTATGTCTGTTGCAGTGTAAATGTCATCTACTGACATTAAATACTGCGCAACAGCATGAGGACATCGGTGTTAGTCGATTCACATTTTTTCTGTCCCTGCTTCTCGCCGGGACACCCTGCTTTTTTGACAGATGGGAACTGTTTAAGCAAACCGTCAGAACGTACGCAACTGCTTTTCAAGCAGAGATGTCGTAGAGCAAAAAAGGCTGAGCTGAAGGAAGATCACGTTAGCCTGTGTAAACTGCGTTTCCTCAAACGCTAAGAGCTGGGGTCATTTGCTGGGCACCTTAATGTTGCCTGCGCACGATCTAAAAAACACGAAAATAAGAAGCATCAAGATGTAATCATACCGTGTTGTCAAGGTATTAAAGCGAAAGCCTATGCTGTTCAGTGACCGAAAAGACTAAGCCTAAAAAAACGGACGTTAGGCCTCACGTCACGCTTTTACGCCGAAGGTCATCAACCGGTGCCCATAGAAAAAAAGAATTACTCATTGTACTTCGAGCTGTCGTTGCCGGTAGAAGTCACAAGACCTCAAAGCGTAACGTTGCGCATAAGCTCGCAAACTTCGAGGCATACGCGACAGTGACTAGTGCTAGTTTAGCAAAGGGTTACACGCCTACAGCATATCACATACCGCGGTGGTGTATTGGCCAACAGTTTAAACAAAATGTGTTCCCGTGTTCGGAATGCGGACTCCAAAGGAAAGGGGTGATGATGACAATGACAGGACACGCAAAGAACAAGAAAATAGTGATAATGGAGTGATGCGTTCGGCGACTGGAGCCTAGTGCTTTCGCACTCCCTTCATCATAAGGAGTGCTTAAGTGTCCTGCTATTTTTTTCCTTCATTTATTGACTTTCCTTTTTCAGTGTTCTTTCTTGTGACGTCACCCCTCCCCTTCTTTTTGTAGGACTTCTACCCTTCCTTTGAAGTTTATCCCCTCTTCCTGTTTCTCGCGTCTTGGGTAGATGACTCTTCTCTGATGAACTTCCATCTGCTGTGCTGTTCGCACTCTCTTTTCTCCCACGTGGAATGGCTGAGTGCCACGTGGAGCCCGGTTGTCACGAACACTTATTCTCCAGGGAGCAGTCTGCCGAAGTTCGCAGTGGAATAGCGGCTCGTGTGGGCCCTGCTGATTGGATTGGCGTGTTGGATGGGTGCACTAGACTGTCACATTGTTAGAGTGCAGGTTGTGCAGAGCGTGTCTGTGTTATGTGACTGTGATGGCATGTGGTTACTAAAAATGTATTTTTACATGTTATATAAAAAAGAAAGGAACTTTGTGAAGACGCAGGGCTTATGGGTCCCGTTTGCAATTCACTGGGGCCTGCAGGTACGATCCCCCATGCTGGAAACTAAACAATGTTGCTTTTAACCTCTGCACAGAAATTATCCCCACCCGGCCTTACGCACAAAAAAAAATTAGGTTGGACTGGATCACATTATAGGCATTTCATATACTATAACGAACCGATTGCCTGAGTTTTCGTGTTCTTTACGACGGTTTTCTTTTTCCGTCTTTTTTTTTTTTTTACACCTGGCGTAGCGGTAACCCCAGCAGGCATGGGTTTACTTCTTTGCCCTTGTTTCTCGTTCTTTTTGTTTTGCGGCGGGCTAAAAATTTCGTCGCTTTTTTTCTTGAGGTAGCTCGAAGCAGGAAACAAGGCTTAAGCATTAAAGCAAACACTTACAACGCAGTAACTGTCGCGAAGCAAATCACTACGCCAGTACATTGGTTCCAGGAAAATGAAATACGGAAACCTGCAATAGCACAACAGCAAATAACTACATAAATTGACCTAAGTAGAGGTAGTAATGATACCAACGTCCGCGCCTTTTACCGCCTCAAAAAAAAGGTTGTATCCAACTAGATACCGACTAGTGAATATCATTACGGGAGGGTAACTGCAGAGCACCTGCAAAGTATTCTTGTTCCCTTTTCTCCGGCTCTACTACATTTCACTTTTGTAAAACTGAAGCTGTCGCCTATCAATCATAGCGTCTGTGCTAAAGGGGCGGAATGCGAAACGCAGCTCACGTGAACGGGCACCGAGTAATCGAGATGAAGGCACAGCTTTCGACTAAATAGCGCCCTTAATAGCCCCGGTGCGATGTCGGACTATTTACGGAACTAACATTTAAACTCGGGCAAGTGTGACTCATATCACTCACTATTCAGTCGCACTGCTGTGACCCCGCCTCCATCCTATGCATTCAGTGAATCCCGATACACTCGCATCCTCATGGATACAACTGCTCGATGCACGCAAGTACCAAATGGCTATTACCGTGGAAAGTTACTAGCGACAAGGCTATGGAGCGGGACGCTGTACAGGGTAAAAGTCACCTCCACCCAAGTCAACGAATGAACTAGCCTAAGAGAGTTAACCTTGTTAACGGAGGAGCCATTGGCTGACTCGCAGCGCGCCCTGCTCGGGCATTGATGTTGGCAGTGCGGAAGCTCCCTTCGGAGGCAACTTTAAGGGGGCGCGTCCCCGATTCGAAGGTCTAGGCCTCGCTGTCGGCAGAGGCATCCGTAACGCGTCGCATACGGGGAGCGCTTCTAAATTGACTTGATTCGTCGCAATAGGCGCGCACTGCGATTGCCTTGGCGGCGTTCGCCTCGTGCGACGCATTCAGACCGAAGAATGGCGCGTCCCGGCCACGCATTGTGCTCGGGAGAGACAACACACCACGGGGCATGCTGAAGGAAGCCAGCTTAGCTTAATTCTACAAGATTATTTCATACGCGTTTAGCCTTTCATCTACTTATATTGGTAAAAAACCGTACTTACAGCACTCTAGCGATAGATGCCACTGTAACGAGGATGTGCCGAGCGATCTCAGCTATGATTTTAAGACTAATATAACCGACTTCGCACCCACAATTCCAATAACCAGTTCGAGTTAAAATCATGCACTGCACTAAAAAAAGTGCGCCAGAGGAATTTTCTCGCATTGTCGGAGTTGTGCGCCATTCCAGCTAGATTCCGTACCAGGTGAACCTTGGCAAACCAATGGTGGGGAAGCTGAAATTGCCTGTTTACTTGTCATATCGAAATCTTCAGCCTTGTACCAATCATCGCTTAGAACAGTTCCATTTCAGTAACCTAGCAGTGCGACAGTCTTTTCTTAATTAATGATTGTGCAAAAATACATGTCGGAGCACCCATAATAAGCCGATTAACAGAGAATGCATTACTGACCAAAATGGCTCATTTTACCCGCAAGCTCCGCCTTTCCATATCTAAGGATAGGAGCGTTCCCTAGGCTAGCGGCATAATTTTATTCTTACTGAAAGAACTACAGGAATGAAAATGCGCGCTTATTTTCCTTCCTTTTATTAAAATAAAAGCTTATACTGCACATTCTATGTCAAAGTTGTTCACAACATCTTCCAAAGAATATTTAAGGTCTGATTACTTCAGAAAGCACGGAGTGCCTACAGAAAGCGCTTAGCCCAACCATATTACTTACGATGAGCCATATTTTTTTAATGACCACTTCTCTTGCAGCCACGATACCTACTCACCCCTGCCACAGAGAAAACACACACTGGGTTGAAAAACTAAAGATTTAATCCTGTTTAGCAAGAACTGGTAGAACAAACATGGTGACAAGGGATGGCTGTATTCTTGCGCCATGACATAACAGCACCCACAAAAACGGTACGTGTAAAAAATGCGTGTAGCCCTAGCCATTCGTTAAAAACCGGGCCATCTCCACTAACGTGAAACCAGGGAGTGGCGAAGCATACAGTGTATAAGTACAGAGGTCAAAACTGTTAACAACAACGCGCGAACGCGTGGCTTTCGATACGTGCAGCGCAGCCTGCTGACAGCCACCGGCGTGACCAGCGAGATTAGGTGACGGTGCTGCGGCGGCTTGGCATGTGAAAGCTATTGCCGATGCTACGGCGTTGTGCTACTGAGCCCAAGGAGGCGGGTTTGATCTCGGTCGCGGTGGCTGCTTCTCTGGTGGCTGCGAAAAGTGAATTCGCCAGTGTTCGAGATTCGTGGTCAGAATAAATCCGGAGCCCTTCACTATACTGCGCACCTCCGAGCCGAGGTGTAGCTTCGGCGCTTTAAATCCCAGATTCATCAAGAAATAAATCATTCATTTGCTAGAAATTCTGAGAAACTGTACCTATACTGACTAAAGACGCAAGCGGGCCAATTGTTAAGTTTAAAATTATCAGATCAAGTATAAGTAGTTGCGAGATATTGAAAAAAAGACTTTTCAATAAACTTGCCAAGGAAGATGAAATGTTAGAACTAGGGCTGGGTAATTTATCGATTAACCATCCGGTTGATCCATTAACGCTTTAGTATCGATTAATTTTTTAACCGGTTAATCCGTTGATGTCATGTGAGCAACATGAACAAAGAGTGCAATGTTGAAATTCTGCGCAAGTATGCTGAAGATCATATTCGTCGTTACACAACCGGCCTTACGTCCCATCAGGAAACGATGCAAGCATGCTCACAGATGACACGTAAAAACCGCAAGGTGATAGCCAATACAGACGGGAAAATGGCCGTTTTAATACAAATATAAAGACCTATACAAGGCGCAAAAATTAGCGAACAGGCACTCACACCGTTTTGGCGTTGGCTAGACTAACAGGCGTAAGTAAACTACGATTGATCAGCGCCCCCTTCAATTTAGTAGAAGACATCGATGAGTGCCGATGTTCCTGATTCCAGAAATAGTGCGAATGACAGCAAACACGGTGATGAGCGTCCCGGCCGCATCAGCTCCATGATGATGATCAGCTTACCTCATATGGAATGTCTATGAACGCCCGCAAATTGTTGGCAAACTTCGCCAACGGAGCAGTGCGAATTCGCTATGAATGAGTCGAATTACTCAAAGTCGACCATGCCGGCCACGTGACTGTAAAAACACCCGTAAAACATGAAATATTTACAATTTTTTTTCTCTCTAACTAATGCACCCGACCAATTCATTAAGTAACCGATTAAAGCCCGCCGATTATTCAGATTAAATTGTTGCAACCGACGCGCAGCCATAGTTAGAACTAAAATAAAAAAAAAACAGCAAATCTAAGGGAAAACTTACGAAAAGAATTTCGGGCCATGTAAATGTGCCAATTTGTTAAACTCGTGCATAATAGCCTCCTTACACGTTCCCCATTCGTTCACTATTTTGACGTCGAGCTTTCTTGTCGTTGTGGCCTTTATAGCCATGCTGTTTCGTCGCAGTGCAACCATATCGCGGGCTGTTTTGTCGTTCTCCGGTGTTTAATCACCCCCTGAAGGCGTGTACACACAAGTACAGCCGGTAAAAGGCTTGTCTATAACACAGCGTTCGTACTCTCAGCTCTATCCTGCCTCGCCGGAGCGAGATTTGAATAAAACTACTGCGGAATTCTGAAGTCTTAGCCCTTCGCTTTTGCCTCCGACATGTTTGGAACGAGTATGTTTCGGCAGTTTTCGGCTGTAGCTGGTTGAAGTTGAAATCGCTGTTATAGACAAGCGTTTTACCGGCTGTACGTTACACGCTCTTCCTTACTAATCGTTCCTCAATAAAATGGGGAGCGGGAGACACGCCGTTGTCCTCCCCTTCGTGAGAGGAATCACGCTTGTTTTTCTGCTTCCGCGGCATCACATATCAATTTATCTTATGAGGACAAGCGTTTTCAAGGCAGACGGGTCCTTCCACTACGCCATGCAGGAGGAACGGGACCGTGAAAGCACTGTTCATTGCGCACCTCGCACGAGTGCGGGGCGAGTCCTTCCCCGAATACTTTGTGGGTGCTGTTGATTATGATGATAATGGTGATGGTGAGGATGCTTACTGCTGCTGATGATGATGATGACGATGGTGATTATGATGATGATGATGGTGATGAGTAGGAGTAGGAGGAGGAGGAGGAGGAGGTGGAGGAGGAGGAAGAGGAGGAGAAGGAGGAGGAGGAGGAGTACAAAGAAGGTACGTCGGGACGTACGTGCGTACAATGCGTACCATACTTGTGTATAGTAAAATCAAGGTCTATTTCGACTGTTTACGTCCTGAAAGTGTTGATCGGAGCAAACTCTTCAAGAACTCTTCAGGAGAAAAGTTCTTGTCTTAGACTTCTGATCAGCTCGGACTTGCAGGACCAGCGAAGCCTGATCCAGCGGACCACACGGGCAGCGAAACCACGCGGCTATCTGGACTGAGGGGGCCATCGTGTTTCCTTTTATAGAGAGCTGATTAAATACAATAATACCTCGTTAACTCGAACTCGCATATCTCGAAAAATCGGCTAAGTCGAAATTTTCCGCGGCACCGAACATTTTCCTATACGTCCCATGTATATTTTTCCTTTTATCTCGAAGTATTTTTGGGTCGGATTGTGGATAACTCGAAATCTTGACTGGGAGTGGAACGAAAATTCCGCCGCCGGACCATTTCACAAGATTCGCGCGATGCTGCCACGCCTGAAGTCCGTCGATTTTTTTTCTTATTTAGCCGCGCCTGCCATACGTCGATGCTTTCCACGAATGCGAAGTGCGCGAAGTCTCAGCCCAGCGACATATCAACTTTGTCAAGCAACCCTGTGGCACGTCATGTGACACATTCGCTGAGCAGGGAGGCCCTCTGCCCATGCTTGGCAGAGTCGAGTGCAGCGGCGGGATCGAGTGCAGCGGCGGGGAAGATCGACTGATGCGATGCCTCAAGCAGCTGGAGGACGCCTTCCTAGGCCTGAGTACGACCGCAAAGCAGACGAGCATTAGGCAGTTTTTCTCTGCTAAATAAAATGGCAGTGCGGCAAAACCCAGCCGGTTAAAGTCTCTTGTATGTTATTTTTTTCTCTTTTAAACCAGCACGAGAAGAAAGATTAGAAACTGCCGCTGAAGAGCCGGTAAGTAGTAGTGATTTTTCTGAAGAGCGCTCATTTTTCCCGGCGATTAGCGCAACTTTGCTTATCTCGAAAATACGTTTATCTCGAAATTTTCCCTGGTTTTTACGACTTCGAGTTAACGAGGTATTACTGTAAACGTTTATTCGCTGTCTGTTTAAAAGTTAACTACACATGAGGTGGCAATGTCGATCAAAGGAATGGAAAAAGGCAAAGCCACAGTTGACTACGGAATTGCAGCCCATGTGTGCTCCTCTGGTGGAGACATTGTAAAAAAAAGTGGTTGATTCCTCTGTCATAGGAATCAGTAAAACACGAAAGTGAAATGTGCAGCGAAATCTGCTGCTGGGCATGATTTGCGGGTCGGCGGCTGTCTGGTAGGTGTGCTTGGAGAGCGACGTCTGCCGGCGGGTCGCTTCGACAAAGGTGTAATGGCGTCATTTCCGTGACGGAAGTGAAATCTTCGTGAATCCCGGAATAAAACACTTTCGTGTTCAAAAGTTTGCAGAGCTATTCTCGCCATGCCTGAGGACTTTGATCATTCCACAGGCACAAGAAATCTGAACATAATTTTAATGAGCCATAAATGTGATCTCAAAGAGTTTAGAAATTACAGGAAATTCAGCCTGCTCCCTGTTAATTGAAAGTTGTCGATTGCAAAAACAATAAAAAAAATTCTGCCAAAATTTAATAAACCGTGATATATGGCGTTGATAAATTATGAAAGCGAGTTTAACTCAGTGTTTACCAGTGCAGTGATCAAAGCCCGACGTCACCACTGAGTGGACGAAACTTACATAGTCTTGTTTAAGATATTTACGATGGATTCACAGGAACGATACTCCTTCATGCGACGACTAACAAGTTTGCAGTAACGATTGGTGTCAGGCAAGAGGACACAGCATCTTCGAAATTATTTACGGCCGGCCTGGAAGGAGTATTCCGGAAGCATAATTGGGGAAAATCAGGGCTGCGAATAAACGGCGACTACATGTGCCACCCGACGTTTGCAAATGACATCGTCTCACTCAGTGTGCCCGGTAAGAAATTACAGAACATACTTCGACAATTGTAGTCGGAAAGTTTAATTGCAGGGCTAGAAACGATTGATTGATTGATTTTAGGGTTTAACGCGCCGACGCAACGCAGGCGATGAGGCGCGCCGTAGTGGAGGGCTCCGGATTAATTTTGACCACCTGGGGATCTTTATCGTGCGCCGAAATCTCGTACACACGGGCGTTTTTGCTTTTCGCCTCCATCAGAAAAGCGGCCGCCGCGGCCGGGAATCGAACCCGCGACCTCGTGCTCAGCAGCGCAAAGGGCTAGAAACAAACACAGAGAAATCAGACATTACGGCGTATGCTTCGAACTTTCTAAGAATGCGAAGGTGAGAGAGGAGTTAGGCCTTCTGTTGATCTGCTGTTCAACTTCTGTTGAAATTTGCGGCCGCGCCAATCAGCACTTGACCAGCCCCTAACCATGGCCCTGCGAAGGTCGCTCCACTCGCTCTCTTCGACCAGGAGTCAATTTGCTGTTGAACATTCTGTTGAGCTTCGCGGCCACGCCCTTCGCCACTTTACGAGTTCCCTGGAAAGTTTGAAGTCCCCTGGACCCTGTGATTAAGCTCGTTCGGGTCGCTAGCCATCGCTAGGAGCATCCTGTTCGCCTCAAGGCGGCGCGTATTGCACGTGTGGCAGCGGCTTTTCCTCATTTGGTGCGGCTGCAGTCCTCCTTTCCCGGCGCACGCCCTGCGTCGCCCCTTCCCAGATGCCTCCTGTGACCCTCCTCCCGCACTGCTGTTTCTCCTTCCTGGTGCGCGATCCCCGACTCACTCTCCTCGGCTGGCGCAACTCCACCTATTTTCTGTACTGCAGAATACGCATGCTCGAAACATAGCGATTTCAGTGTTTGACATTAATAGTTTAATAAACATGTGAACGGACGCGTCTTTCAAAATATGCAAGAAGAAGAAAACATTTGTGTTTTCTGAAAAGGAAATAATGAAATTATTGAAAATGTATGTGATTATAGATATCTGTGGTGAGTGATTTGGGCTGATCTATGTCATGAAAAGTAAATTAAACGGAGAATAAGTATGTGGTAGGCCGAATTCGATTACTACCCTGAAATCCTGAGCAGTAAGCTGCCTTCGTTGCTGAAAAGACTGGTGGGAAACCAGTGGGTACATCGAGTATTATCTATGGGGCAGAAACTTGGGGTCTCGCGAGGCAACTTGAAAGAACTCTTAGATGTGCTTAGCGGGCCATGGAACATAGCACATTAGGGTGAACACTTAGACATAAGAAAACATCTGCGTGGATTACCGAACAAACTCGGGTGGAAGATGTTCTAGGTCATAGAAAGCAGAAGGAGTGAGGCTGGGCAGGACACGTAATGCGGATGAGAATGGTTACCGAGGGACGGCAAAATACCAAGGCATCTATGCAGGGACGAACTCAAGAAACTGGGGGCTAAGAATGGAATCGACTGACTAATGGCAGAAGTGACCCGAAATTTTTCGCGGGAGGCCCTCTTCCGTCAGTGTTCGTAAACAAATTAGTCTTCTGTATTCTTCGTCTTCCTGCTCCATTGCACATCGGCTGATATCCACAAAAAACAGAATTGTTCCCCAAAAAAGCTTCAGGTCGCGGGTTCGATTCCCGGCCGCGGCGGCCGCTTTTCTGATGGAGGCGAAAAGCAAAAACGCCCGTGCGTACGAGATTTCGGCGCACGTTAAACATCCCCAGGCGGTCAAAATTAATCCGGAGCCCTCCACTACGGCGCGCCTCATCGCCTGCGTTGCGTCGGCGCGTTAAACCCCGCAATCAATCAAATCAAAAAAGCTTCAGGCATGTGAAAATTCATCCCACATAACTTTCCCGTCAATATGTGAGAGCAGAAAAAAAAGGAACTAAAAATCATGATTGCTGTCACTGATCGATGTGCGCGTGCGCGCTAGCCTAAAAGTCCAGCGTCGTGATAAGAAACACCTTCTCTTTTACTTCCCGCAGCGTATTATAGCGTTTGGCAAGGGAAGATGGAAAGCAGCGAAACTGTACCGTCAGCGAGTGACGGCATGCAGGGAGAAAGTCGCGCGTGTGGAGTGCGCTCCCATGGAGAGCGTGACACCCGCATCCCGCGTCCGAGCCCCGCACGGGACGGGCATCACCTGCGAACCCTTCGGTCACGGGAGCAGCGGCACGGCAGTGGCCGCGAAATCGATGTCCGTCCGGGCGCGTGCGCAGATGCGCTACTGGGTCGGGCCGCCGGCTCCAGCGGCGCTCACTCGCGCTCTGGATGCCGCGCGGCACGCACCACAGGCCGCGACGCCCGAGCCGGCCGCCGACCGCGTGCCAGCCGCCGGCCGCCCCGCCGCCCGCCGCGTGCAGGGGGAACAACACACCGGCAAGACGCCCCGGCAGCAGACCGCGGCGCGGCTCTGACGCCCCGAACGAGTGACAAGTTCCCCTCTCGCCTCCCTCCCCCCTCTCGGACCCGTTGACATAGCGCGCGAGAAAAGTTTGCTCCCCGCACTCGAGTGGCAGAGGACCGCCGTTAGCTGGGACGCTCCCCCCGAGACAGTGCCGGCGCGGATGACGATGGCGCTGCGTGCTTTTCTGTCCGCTCTGCAGACTGACAGACTGACACTGGTCCGGCACGACGGACCTGCGGAGTGAGGAACGTTGCGCACTCGAAACGGGACTGCAGCAGCTGAGTCAACCCGTGCCGCGTGCGTGATCCCACCGAGTCCGAAGCGTGTGCGAAACATTTTTCCCCGCCCCCTTTTCCCTCTGCTTTATGTCTTGCCACTTACCTGATTGCTTCCCAGACTATCTGACTGTGGGGCTTTGATTTTGGTACGCAAGTCGGCGGAGCCCACGTGGTGGTTTCCGGACTGAGAGACGTTTTTTCGGTGCCGGAACATCGGCCGAGGACCGCCCCGAACGACAGGTAAGCTGCAGCCGACTGGAACGCGTGCGTGCCGCTGCCGGTGGGGAAGTTGCGCAGAATGAGCACTCTGATGACAAACGACCTGCGACACTCCGGTAGCGTGCGCAAAGCTCCGGAAAAAAGATAGAGAGAGAGTGACGCACTCAGGTGTGATAGTCTCAAATAATGTGTCACGACAGAAAACACTTGTTAGGGGCGTAGCGTCTACCGAGCCGTGAACGCCGCCGGTGAATGGCCCAGTGAGATGAGACGAGTGCGGAAAAACGTTGAGATGACTCGCGAGGGGGCCCGCTCATCGTGGGCACCCTAGAAAAGGATTGCGGCTTTGTTTTTCTTGAATGGAGTTTAGTGCGATCCAAGCCGAGGTTTGTTTGCATTTATTTAGCAAAAAATTTAATTTTTTTTTTTTACATTCGCCAAACTAAATTTTGTGTGTGGGTCTAACGTGCGCCCAAGAGGTTGTGAAAATTGTAGTCTGACTTGGGAGTAAAAGAGAGGTATGTGCGCATTGATATGAACATGCGCACCTGCTTCGACTTTGCTCGCAGGTCCCTGATGCGCTAAAGCAGAACATACGCCTCTCAACTGTTCTTAGCCTTGCGTTTATTCATTTCGGGTGCACTAGTGTAACGCTGATTGATTGACGAGGAGATAAATGAGGCTTTTGCCGTACGGAATGTAAGAGGGGGGAGGGCTTCATACAAGAAATTTATTTTCCCGGGTGAGCTGAATGGCGCGTAATGGCGTTACGGGCAATAAACACTTTCGCTCTGGGAGCTGCTTGCGCCCCTAAACTCGTTGACGTATAGAGATAGAGAGGGGCAAAAAAAGAGGCTATCGTCTTCAACGGCTTCACTTTTTGTGACATCCAACAAGAATTCTTAGAAACCTGAAATAACTGTGGGTACTTCAATAATTTTGTGTAAATACATATTAGAGTCGCTTAAAGTTCGCACGTATAGGTGCTCGTTGCGCATATGAGACAAAATGCAGGAAAATGTTGTGCAAGTGTTGTCTATTGAAAATGTGTTCAACAAAATTCCCTAAACCACTTCGGAGCCATGCTTTATGAAGTATAGGAAAGTAATACCATTTTCGGGACACCGAATCGGAGCTTCGAAAACACGATTGAGAGTAACCATAAAGTTGGCGGAAATTTTAATTGCAAATGCGCTCACGATGTGGCTACTTTGTCGAGCTGCAAATAATTTTCGCTACCACGAAAGGAAACTATAGCCCTCGAAACTAGCAACTGCCATTTATTATTTATTTCCTTGCGCACTATACACGGCTATTGCTTCAGCTAGGCACGAACGAAAGAAACGGAAGTTATGACCTGGCTTGTGGGGTACAGTTTTGCTTATTTTTTATGTGAAGCTGCGTTTTTTTTTTTCTTTCACTAGAACGCAAGCAGAGCAAAAAGAATACTTATGGGGAAACTATAGTCGACTACCATAACCAAATATCTTCGTATCGTAAGAAATCATCCGTGGGAAGAAACTTACTCTAGCGCTTATACTTTCGTTTGCCTAAAGGTCTCGAAACTTTTGCACTCCTTCGGGCCTGACAACGCCGCATGATTATGTTAATGCGTTGATATGGTAAATTTGTACAGCAGCACTCAGTTTCCGCAGCAAGCTTAGCTGTCGAGCGCAAGATTACGGGCTAGATTCCCGGCCACAGCGGCGGTTAATTTATTAGGGGCAATTGAAAAATTCTCGTGCGTAAAACAAGTTAACCCAGCTGATAGAGACCCGTAAGTGGTCTAAACTAATCCACATAGATACCCTAAATTAGCACGCTCATGCCCCAGGGACTTTGGTGGTCTTTCAATGATGGACTCTCTGAGCATTGTGTACTACAAGTCAGGGAACGTGGTCGCACGTGATGCTACAACAACATCCTTACAAACTGCGTCTAAACGCTGACTCGGGCTAGCGTGAAATAAGGAAAACAAGGTTGATACGTCACAGAGGGAGAACAGAAGCAGCCGAGCAGAAGAGGAAAAACGAAACGAGGTACGCCGTCTTTTCTTTTTTCCTTTTTTTAGGGCGGAGGAATTTGCGCCGGTATTGGGAAATGTTGGCCACACGTATCGCTGCCCTCTTCATAACAAGGAGCCGCGACAGCGCTTCGATGTTGTCTTACCTGCTTCGCAGTTTTTTCAATGTGTGTGTGTACTTTGCGTGTAAAGACGCTCGCCAAGTGAGAAGTGATAGAAAGTGTAGCGATACAGAACTCCAAACGGTGCGCAGATTTACAATAGGAAAAAAAAGAACCTCGTTGTATGAGAATTTATGGGGCATCCTGGTCCAAATCTGTACACCTAATTTGAAAATCAGTACATTAAATATTTAACCCTTACACGTGCCACGAAAGAAAAGCCGCCGTTATAAATGTATCGCCAAAAGACTGCCGTGAAAAAAGTGGTTTGGTGCAACATGGGAAGACGAAATAGGAAACAAGTTAAACTGGAAAACATATTTCGTAATAAAGCGACACATATTTGAAAAGTGACTGGCAGTATGCAGGTAACATTGAAACAACTACTTGACATTGTTATCACAAAGGGCGCTATAAATTACGGCCACCTCACATTCAGGGAAGTTTCCTGAGGGCTGGAAAAGAGACGTATCCCATAGCTATTCGTTGGCAGCCTCTCGTGTGGCTCTTTGAGACACATGTGGGGCGCACACATGCGTCTCACGCATGTGGCTCGCTCTCTGACCCACATGTGGGGCTCTTTGAGCAAAATATTTGCTCAAATAGCCAACGTGTGGCTCTTTGAGCAAAGTATTCACTCACAAAAATAGAGCTCTCCTTTTTTTCTCTGTCCAGGGACAAACGCTGGAATCAAAATTTGTAAAGACTCCTCGTTGGCTTAATTAGGATAGGAGAGACTGTCTGCCGTGTTCGATGGGGTTCGTGCTGAGCTAACAGCGGTACAGAAGGAGAAAGCTAAAGGAAGAAGGGCAACAGGTGTCTCAGCACATAGCAACGCAGCAATACTAAAGCCACAGCGTCAAGTGCTTGCCCAAAATTTCTTAAGCATCACAAAAAAACATGTCTGCGATTTTCAGCACTACGTGCGTACACGCGTTCGAGTAAATCCTGATTGATTGATTGATTTATTGTATGCTTTAACGCACCGACGCAACGCAGGTGGTGAGGCGCACCGTAGTGGAGGGCTCCAGATTAATTTTGGCCACCTGGGGATCTTTAATGTGCGCCGAAATCTCGAACACACGGGCGTTTTTGCTTTTCGCCTCCATCAGAAAAGAGGCTGCCGCAACCTCTTTTCCGATGGACCTCGCGATGATGGAACCCGCGACCTCGAGTAAATCCTGATGACACAGTCATGTGCAAAAAGCGTTAGCCAAGTCAAGTTTTCTCAGAGGGAATATTTTCGCGGATGAGCGAAAAGCATAAGGGCCATTCCATGCCAAACGTCCCAGCTGCAAAGTCGCCCATCACGTATTTCTTCAGTAAAATTGGGGCTCATCCTTGCATGGCCCACAATGCTCCCTCAAAGTATTTTGTCCAAAAAACTTTCTCTTTTTGTAGACAACCTATATCACGAGGGTTTAAAGGGACCCTGCACCACTATTCTCAATTTTCTTTATATCTTAAATACCTGCGGAATGTAGTCACCCAACAACCCATTACTTAGATTATGGGGTAGCAAAGTACCTCAGACAGAAATTACTGCTCTATGCCCACTAGATAACTTGGAAACTTGGAAACAGAGAACTTGGAAATATTTTTCTTCCTTTCCCGGTCTTGACGTTTTTCGACGGCTCGAATTATGTCATTAAGGCCACGTAGCGGCTGTTTGCCGGTTTTCCTTCAGTTGCAGCAATGAACGTATTCGGTAGAAACTTTAAAAAAGCCACAAAAACAAAGCAGAAACGGAAGGAGTATCTGCTGCGACGAGCAAATCATGCAGTGCCGCTCCGTGCTGACGATAACTATAGCTTTCGCAGTGCTTCCGGACGCAAAGGAAAGAGTGAAAGCGTTTATCAAAAGTGTTGCAGGGTCCCTTTAAAGCAAAGTTAGGTTTGTCCAAAATTTCGTAAAAAAGCACTTTTTTTTGAAATCGCATCATTGTTTCGTGGATATCATGTTGAGGCCCTGTACTGCCCTGTGCCGCATTTTAAAAAGATTTTTTGTTTTTTTATCTCGTTTACGCCATTCAGAAAATACACGATGTTACGCATTTTGAGAAATTTTCAGCAAATACAAGCACACTCTCTCGGAAAGTGAAACATTTTCTTCTAAATTTCACTATTGCAGACAATTCGTAAAAAATATATTGTCACTGACAAAAGGAGAACTATACCAGAAAACATTTGTAAAATCTTCTTTCCTGTTCATTTTCACCCCTGAATTACGCGTTGTTGTACTCGTAGTAAAAATATCAAATACAAGGCATTCAGTAGTAAAAATCATCGCAGTTTATTTCAGGAAGTTTAACAGGAACATTTTTTTTGTTATAGCACAGAAAAAAAATTTTGAATTTCTACACCGACATTTCACCACGTTGCTCCACAGAGCGTCTTCTCTGCACGGCATGCGCCTGCCGTCATGACATACGCGTGAGTCAGCGGCTTCGCACTGCAAGCATACCTTTCCCTGCAATGGTATTTCGTGGCGTCAGTACGAGAAAAGGCATAGTTCGCGTGCTGGTTGGGGTACACGTTGAGTCTACACGTAGTACCTATTCTATGAGTACGTGTAGACTCAACGGCTGGCTGGACTTAAGAGGTGCATCTAAAGCATCGGTGTATCTGATTCCCGGTAACGCATGGAAAGAAATCCGTTAATCTGGATGACTCGGCCGCAGTTTGCTTCCCAATGTTTGGCATACATAAGGGATACCACGCATAACATACACTGACGCTCTAAATGCACGTGTGATGCGCAGCCAGCTCTTGAGTCTACACGTATGCTCGTAGAATGGGCGCACCACCGATAGCTCCAGGTTGTATTTTTCCCACCAACACGAGACTATTCTTTTTCCCGTATTGAAGCTTGCAGGGAATGAAATAGATGACATAGGCCAAGAGGCTCTGTTGTGGGATTGCGGAATAAGGGTAGGGGAAGATGGTTAATATAAAGCTTTTTCACTGCACTTCGAGCACGTTATTGCAGGTAAAAGTATTTTTACAGAGAGAAGCCGCTGGCTCTCGTGCCTCTCATGAAGGCAGGCGCATGCAATGCAGAGAAGACGGTCTGTGGAGCAGCGTGGTGAAGTGTCGGTGTACAAATTCAACTCTTTTTTCTCTGCTAAAACAAAAACTGTTCAGATTAAACTTTCTGAAATAAACTGCGACAATTTGTACTAGTGAATGCTCATATTTGATATTTTTACTACGAGCACAGCAATGCGCAATTCAGGAGGGAAAATGGGCATGAAAGGAGATTTTTCCAAATTTGACAAATGTTTTCTGGTACAGTTCTCCTTTTTTTATTGTCAAAATATTTTTTACGGATAGTCCACAATGGTGAATTTCAGAAAAAAAAACATGTTTAATTCTCCGAGAGATTGTGCTTGTACTTGCTAAAAATGTTTGAAAAGGCGCAACATCGTGTATTTTCTTAATGGCGTAACGAGAGCAAAAAAGCAAAACAAGAACTTTTAAAAATATGGCATAGGGCAGTGCAAGGCCTCAACATCATGTCTACGAAAAAATGGTACAGGCTTAGAAAAAGTGATTTTTTTACGAGGGAACCGGAAGCGAACCGATATTTTTCCCGGAACTGAACCCGAACCCGAACCGTTATTCTTTTAGCACGCTGAACCCGAACCGGAACTGAACCGAAAAAATAAATAACGGTTACCGGTTCACGACGAAACAGTTCGGCCATTTGTTGTTGATACTGTGCAGTCAGTATCATTCGTGGATTTTTCTTTTTTACGTACCATCGTGTTCGTGACCGCCCTCGGACTTGTTCCCCTAAGATCAACTACAACACTATCGACGCTCTCTCTATTCGGGGTCGTCACTTGAAGAAAGAAACGCGGACCGATGTTGAAATATTGAAGTTGCTTCTGGCCGCGCGCAGAATATACCATTCTTTGCAGCGTACATGCGATATAAAACCTTGCGCTTACAGATACACGCCTCGCTGCGAATATAAAAGCATTGTGTATCAATGCAAAATGAACACAACAATAACGGAAGAATGGATTTTTGATCTTCCGTAATATTTTACTTTTACACATAACACAAAAAACAAAATTTTGAGATTCAAATTTTCTTAACTTGTTATTCTTCGTTGTCAGGACAATTGTGTCTTGCGTATTGGCCCGCGTAATGAATGGAAAAATAAAACTAATTTCGTCAAAAATGGGGGAAAGGGATGGTGGGGTATTGGTAACGGGGTGGCGACAAGACCATGCCTTCCAGCAATTTCCAGCGCTAGTGTCCCGGCCCAAACTTGCATCGACGGGTCGGTGCTGAGCATCGCGCCCTCCCACTGTTCTGAATGAAGTAGTTGCAGACCACTTGGAGAGGGTTCCTTGGTACAGCCATGCAATATATTGTTAGGCTGTGGCAGGACAGGTGACACAAACTATGGTTGATGGTGAACGTTGTATTTACAAGGTGTGGTGATGGACCTATTTACAAGTGGCCATGAAAGCTTTAGCCAGGTGTCGTGCTGTTCACATCTTCGTCGCCATCGTTAGTAGACGAGCATATATATAGGGCTACCAGACAGTTTGCTTTTCTTTTTCTTCTCGTGACTACATGAACTGAATCTGCTCTTTCGGCTTTACGTAGGGATCATTACGGTCGGTAAGCTCCTGGAAAAATCAACGTATATTTGCAGGTAGTATAGACTTTATTTGTTTGAAGCTGCCTCAAGACGGCTTTATAAATATTGTTGAGGGACTTTTGAGGTGGAGGATGTTTGTGTACGTCTAGTGGGCTGTGCATAACTATGTTGTGGTACGTTCTCATGCGCTCCGTAGCCTATCTGAGGGCGAAGTCACCCACTGGTCGGTGCACAAAAAAGTCCGCGTAAAAAAAAAATATCCAGGGGCCGGAAGGTCACCAGATTGCTGCACTGCAGAACAGCGAACCACACCCAAAAATCGCCTACTTGCATTTTAAAATTTATGGGGTGCATGAAGCTTTGATACTGTTATAAAAAACTACTTACATTAGTCTTGGTAAATTGCCCTCCCATCAATTTACTTTTGTACAGAGGTGAAGCCGACTGTGATATAAAACTGCTTACATTACTCTAGGGGAAATGTGGCCCAACCGATACAGTCAAACCCGTTTATAGTGAACTGCAATATGCACTTCGATTAGTTCGATATATCAATAGTTCGATATAGCCGAACCCGCTTATAACGAGCATGCAGAAACGAACACAGTAAAGTAGCCATTACCACACCCGAAGTAATCCCCCCAAAGTAATCTATTGCAAGTAATAAAGCTACTTTCTGCCCCAATTTCCTACTTTGTAAAAAAAGCGGTGATTTTTGTTTTCCCTTATTCGTTTTGGCGGCTTCAACTAGCATAGCATTCTCTACACGAAACATTGTTTGCACCAGTTCGAGTCCACGTCCTCCAAAATCGAAGAAGCATTGGCGGAGCACATCGACTGCCGAAAGCGCTTCATTATAAGCGTCGGACGGCTCTCACTCGCGACATCATCGGGAACATTGGCGAGCTCTTCCCACAGCTCACCAATGCTGCTGTCTTGGCCCGGACTCGCTGACTGGGCGGGTTCCGTCGTGAGTCCCGCGCGTCGGAAACAGTTACGGAAAGTGTCGGGCGTCACGTCGCTCCGTGCGACGCGCAATGTCTCAGTCGCGGCTCTTGCTCCGTGGTCGCGGCCAATCCACATCTCAATCGCCGCCTCGAGACCATGCATTTCGGTGGCCATTCTAGGCGCACAGAGTTCGATATATCCGATGTGAACTTCGTTATAAGGAATGTGTTTCCCATATATTTCCGTAACTGAAATATTTTTGTTCGATATATAGTATAATTCGCTCTATCCGGGTTCGTTATAGCCGGGTTTGACTGTACACTTCTTTTTAGAGGTGAAGCGAACTGTAATATAGAAGTGCTTACATTACTCTTCGTGAAATGTCGCCCCATCACTTCACTTCTGTATAAAGATGAACCCGCCGCGGTGGCTCAGTGGCTAAGGCGTTGCGCTGCTGAGCACGAGGTCGCGGGTTCGATTCCCGGCCGCGGCGGCCGCTTTTCTGATGGAGGCGAAAAGCAAAAACGCCCGTGTGTACGAGATTTCGGCGCACGTTAAAGATCCCCAGGTGGTCAAAATTAATCCGGAGCCCTCCACTACGGCGCGCCTCATCGCCTGCGTTGCGTCGGCGCGTTAAACCCTACAATCAATCAAATCAATGTATAAAGATGAATTCGACTCTATAGAGGCCCTTTGCATAAAAGAGCAACTGCAAAGAATGTTTACGCATTTGTTAAGAACTGTCAGAATTTTTGTACCTGGTCGTGAAAGGCAGCTCCATACCGAAGCTGTCTAAGTTTGTGGTCGGCGCGGTTCCTCCGCTGCGTCTACTTACTCGCTCTGCTTTGGACTTCGATGCAACCTGGAGAGCAAAATAAGCCGTGACCTTGTTTTATTTGAAATAAATAGCGTTTGGCAACTCGCTCTACGCTATTCCGGCCCCGCAGGACGTTGTATGTTCCAAAAAACGATAATAAGTATTAAAAAACCTTCAGGTTTTGCTCTGTGTAATGCGGGAAAATACATTTACCATGCATTTAACTTCATGTTAGCACTCAAGAGGTACAGTAAAACAAGACTGGAGGCATCATGAAATCTCACAAACCTGGCTTTTCGCTGTGGCTTTGGCTGGCGGCTACCAATGGCGTAAATATGTCCCTGTGACGTCATAACGACTGGGCAAGAAAGTGCGGGGTGAAGGGCAACCCTTTCATTTATTTTTTCTGTTATCTAGCCTAATTGTTTAAAGTTGTCATTAAGATCGACATCATGGCTACTGTGACAAAGCGATCCTTTGAATGAGCCAAAATTGTATTTTTTTGGTCACGGTCCCTTTGAACTAGAAACAAATTAGTTTCGCACTTAGTTATTCTTCTTTCCGAACCGGTTCGCGAACCGCTTCAGGCTTGCGAACCGGTTCGCGAATAGGGTCGGTGTGAAATTTAGTCGAACCAGAACTGGACCGGAACAAAATTATTTCACCCGAACCTGAACCCTAACCAAACCGTAATTTTGTTCAGTTCGACACACTGATATATTATATATATATACATATATATATAGCGAAGAATAAGATCCGGGATTTGGTTTCAAAAATGCACTAGAGAGTAGACACACGTATGAAAACGATGATTGAACTAACGTTTCGACCGGGGTCCGGTCGGAGTCCGGTCTTCGTCAGAGACCGGGGTCCGGTCTCTGACGAAGTCCGGACCCCGGTCGAAACGTTAGTTCAATCATCGTTTTCATACGTGTGTCTACTCTCTCGTGCATATATATATGAGCAGTGACTCCTAATTCATGCACTATGCGCACTTATTATCATAGCCTTATCGCCTTCCAACCAGAAGTATTTCTCACCGTCTTCGTACTCCAAATATAATAGATCATCATCATCGTCATTAGTTCTTGGCCGGTACACCATCCGCCGAATAAACGCCATCTTCCTTGCGTTCTGCAAGCTATTACAGAAAAAAAACTGAACGAGGTAGCGGCAGCAGTTCGGCGGGTCATGCGACAAGAAAACGTATACAGTGAAATGTGCATTCATATGCACAGTATTTCTTGATCGCATAATTTATTTATGCTCAGAACAGATGCTTATTATTTACATAAAAGACACAGAGTTCATTGGCAACATCAGCACACAGGTTTTCTGTTTTTTTTTTTTTTTTTTTTTGGCAAACGGAAGCATTCTATGATAAAAGCTGTGCGAGAAACAGGGCATCCGAGTAGGGAACAAGTAATGCTTAGCGCCAGATCGGCGCGTCGTCTCTTTTAAACTTCGTCCAGCACTTCATTTGAACAAACGCTCAGCTTAACGAACTATGCATTTCTTCTCATAGAAATACCGTCTGTGCTGGAATGCTTAGCACTATGGTGGGTCGCAAAGGAAACACTTGCGCTTTTTTTGGTATTCCCGTAAAGATTGCATGTGTTTAGTCTAACTAAAGTTTCAATATTTTGTTCTTGCTTAGCACACTACCTTCCCCCAGCTTTTTTTCAGGTTTCCTGTCTTAATTTCTTTTGCTGTTGTTTGCAGTTTCATAGTTCAAATTCGCGGCAGCAATAAACCCAATACCGAACGTTCCCTCCTCCTGAGGAGACATTTAATTGCATAGCGCTGACTATAGTCATTAATGGAGGATTAAAACTCGTGACAATATGCAAGGAAACAAATTACAGGGCGGGTGAAACCACCATGCGGCATTCGATTAATCCTCCCACAGATCCGACACGTGTGATCGTTCCACGTAGCTCAGCACTCGTGAAGAAATGAAGGAAGTGTTATGACTGCGGCATAAGCTGTGAAACGAAGGCTGCGACGTTTGCTGAGAGATGCATTTTTTTTGTATTTGTGTAAGCGTATGTATATACGCGTGCGTGTGTGTGTGCATGTGCGTGTGCGTGTATGCGTGTATGTGAAAATATATATTTTATTTAAAACACTCTGCGTGAGAGACATCCGGAGGATTTATTCTGGAGGTTAAAAATTCGTAAATCAAATCAAGTTTTAAAAATACAGAAGCCGTAGAATGCAACTAGGCTCTCTACATTTTCAGTGGGTTATATTTTTTATCTTGTTTCTGCTCAGGGGCATTGAAAAACATTTGATCTACGTTGCGGGAGCAGACTTCGAAACCGCGTGAACTTCGCGCAACACTTGCGACATCAAAATAATTATCGGTATTGCTCCCTCGACGGTAGGCAGCTGCACGCTTTTCACAGCTCTCTCACCCTCGCATTCGACACTGACTCCGGTTCTGCAGGGGTAGTAAACAGGCATCTCTGTGCGTATTGTGACCTCTTCATTCCTGGAGTTCTGCAGCTCCTCTCAAGTTTGGCTCGCTATTTTTCCGGCGCAAAAAAGCGGGAGCGGTTGTTGATACAATGGATGCGGTTTCAGGCAGAGCGGCTGGTGGATAGAGTGAGTAGCTGAAGGATGCTGAGCATTTGATAGCGTCGTTTCGCTGGATGACGCTGCCGCCCGTCAAGACTCACGCAGTTTAGTCTGGCATAACAACGATGCCTGAGAACATTGGCGTGGTTCTGCCTTATTCAAAGTGTTCATCATCAGCATCAGCATCATCAGCATCCTGTCTTTGCCCACTGCAGGGCAAAGGCCTCTTCCATAGATCACCAATTATCCCGGTCCTGAGCTGACTGCGCCCAATTTATCCCCGCAAACTTCTTGTTCTCATCTGCCCATCTAACTTTCTGCCGCCCCCTGCCACGCTTGCCTTCTCTAGGGATACACTCTGTTGCCCTTAATGACCAACGGTTATATTTCCTTCACATTACATGCTCTGCCCATGCCTATTTCTTATTCTTAATTTCTACTAGTATGTCCTTAACACGCGTTTGTTCCATGACCCACTCCGCTCTCCTTGTCCCATAACGTTACACCTATCATTTACCGCTCCATTGCACGCTGAGTCGTCCTCTATTTAAGTTGATCCCTCTTAGTGAGCCTCCAAGTTTCTGCCCCGTAGGTGAGTAGCGGTAAGATGCAGGTGTTATACACTTTTATATTCAGGGACAATTGTAGGCTGCCATTCATTATCTGAGAGTACCTGCCAAATGCACTCCACCACATTCTTATCCTTCTAATTATCTCTGTCTTATGGAAGGGACCCGGGGTCACTACTTGGCCGAAGTAGATATATTAGCTTACCATTTCCAGTGCTTCGCCACCTATCTCAAACCGCTTGTGCTCACCCCCAGGCTATTGAGCATTCATTACTTTAGTCTTCTTCATATAATTTTCACGCCCACGATTCTACTCTGCTTGTCCAGAGCGGCAATCATGCTTTGCATTTCGTCCCCCGAGCTACTCAGCAAGGCAACGTCATCAGCAAATTTGAGATTACTCAGGTGTTCTTCATTACCCTTTACGCCCACCTGTTCCCAATCCAATCTTCTGAATACCTCCTGTAAACATGCTGTGAATAACATTGGAGATATTGTGTCTCCTTGTCGGTTGCCTTTCCTTATAGGCATTCTAAGTCAAACCTCGTTATATCGAACAGTGCGCGAACCGTGAAATAGTTCGATATAACCGAAATTCGATATATAAAATTTTATCAAAAACGCGTGAAAACGCAGCGCGATTCAATCACTAAAAAGGCAACGACAAGAATGACTACTCACATGAAGCGTTAAAGTGAACTATTTATTCCCAGGGGAAAAAAACTGCAGCAGCGTTGACTGTTTCTTCGAATTGACTGCATGTCGTACCACAGCCTGCTCCATGGTTTCCAAAGAGTCCACGAACGCGAGACCGCTACCTTCCATTCCGCCGAAGTAGCGGCGTAAAAGTTCCACAGCGGCCACAGCGGCCATCACCACGCCGCACGCGGCTGACACAGCGCCTTGCAAACACAGTCACGTAACTGCGCGAACAGTGTCCGCTAGTTTAAACCACACACGACGCTGAAGAGTTCGTTAAGGCGTTGAGTCTTGAGCTTATCGACTGAAACAAGACATGACGATGACTGAAGCTGATGAACAACGACTGAACCAACTGGTGAATAGGGTGAGCCTGAGTCAGCCAACTGTGTATGCCGCCTAGCCTAAATGGCGCTACCGGCGCCTCAGGCATGCGTTTGAGTCGCAAACGCCTGCTGCGCCACCGCTATTCTCCCCTGCGTTGCGTGAAAGCCTGCCGCCTGTCTCCGGAGCGCGCGCTTTCGGCCGGCGCTGAGTTCGATATATCCATTTCTTAACCGACCGAGTTCGATACAGAAAATTAAAAATGCATGTAATTCTTTTAAAAAACTGACAATGGTTCGATATAAGCAATAATTCGATATACCCGTGTTCGATATAACGAGGTTCGACTGTACTGCTCTCAGTATGGAGGACTATGGTAGCTGTAGACCCATTGTAGATATCCTCTAGTATCTTAACGTAAGGCTCGCCTACACCCTGATTCCGCATTGCCTGCATGACGTCTGAGGTTTCGACTTTCTCAAAATCAATGAAGGCTATATATAACGGTTGAGTATACTCCGCGCATTTCTCTATTACCTGTGATCGCGTGAATATGGTCTATTGTTGGATAGCCTTTATGAAACCTTGCTTGTTCATTAGGTTGACTGAAATCTAACGTGGAAGAAATTTTGTTAGCGATTACTTTTGTAAGTATTTTGTAGACGACTGACAGTGAGCTGATCGGCCTGTAATTTTTCAAGTCCTTCATGGCACCTTTTTTATGGATTGGGATGATATTTGCGTTCTTCCAAGGTTCCGGCACACTCGCGCTTATTAGGCATTGTGTATACAGGTTTGCCAGTTTTTCTAGTACAAATTGCCTGCCATCCTTGAAGAGGTCAGCTGTTATTTGATCCTCACCGGGTGCTTTGCCCCCTTGCATTTCTTTCGAAGCCTCTTTACTTCTTCTGTCGTTACTGGTGGGATGTCTAACTCCTCTGAACTACTTCCTCTTTTGAAATTATCCTGGGTGTCACGGCTACTGTACATATCTCTATGGAACTCCTCGGCTACTATAACTATTTTATCCCTATTTGTGATGACATTGCCTTGCTTGTCTTTAAGTGCATACGTCTGATTTTTCCGCATGCCTAGGCTTCACAATTTTGTGGCTGTCTCTGTTATTTACAGCATGCTCAATCCTCTCCATATTATACATATTATACTTCCTTGTGTTAGCTGTCTTATACGTATTGATTAATTTCGAAAGTTCTGCTAGTTCTATTCTGTCAGCTAGGGAGGGGGGGGGGAGGGACTGTCATGATTTTGCCGTTTCCTAAATAAATCTTTCGTCTCCTTAATTTTAAGGGGTATCCCAAGGAGTATCCCAATTAAATCCCAAGGGGCATGTCTATTTAGACGCTATGCGGTGCTTCGGAGTAATGCGTTTGATTTCTGTGCAAGGACAGCGTGTTGCTAACATCGGTTGTAGGAAGGAACAAACAAACAATTCATCCGCTCGTAACTTACCTGGGGTGTTGTATAGGATTCTAGGGGACCTTTCGTTGAGACGTGCATCGTGGTGAGGGAATCGGGCTTCACGGTTGTCCAATCGAAATGACGAGCGCGAATCCGCACGCCGAAACACTGCGGAAACTCAGATACAAACGCACGGATCAAAGTCGTAGACAAGTGCCGTGGTTATGCCTCCAATATTTACACGTGATATCTGCCACTTAAAAAGCCTTCGGATCACTTAAGTCTGTTTACGTGCTTTGAATGCGAAACTTTGCGGCTTCACCTGGCGATTATTATGAAAACCGCCTGTACCGTTACGACGTGTGAGGGTCTCTTTCTTGACGTTTACTTTTTTTTCTTCGTCCTCATTGGTTACCAGACGGCAGACCATTCGGAACTCCGTACTGAGATATTCTGAATCTCTGCTATGGTAGCTTCATGAAACCATGCAGCTTGTCGCACACGCGATGTAGCAGTGAGGTATCACCAAGGAAAACCGTAATCGTTTTGCAAAGCACGTATCCAGACTTAAGAGTCCCGAAATATTTTGTTAGGAAGCACGCCCTATGTAGCCAGAAGAGGCGCGCGCTCGTTTTGTGTGCTATTTCTTCTATTATCACCCTCCATACATATTGTCACGGGGAAGCAAGAAGCAAGCCGAAGCAAGCAAGATGTAATTGGGCGGTAATCGAGCAGCTCTGGCTACACAGTAGTTCGCGAGTCTCATCCGGGCACCGAGCTTCGTCTTCCTCTTCGTAACCTCTGGCATAGCCTGACATGATGGCCAATCACCTCAATTCGCCATAGGTTTGCAGCTACTGCCTCGGTGCGTATCCAAGCTGGACAGGCAAGTCTCCTTGCGACAATATTTAAACTACCTGGAAAGCCGTGTTCCGCGTGGCGACGGCGTAGTGTAATAGTTTAAGTTGCTCTCCTGACACCACGCATCCCTGGGCTCGATTTCCACTCCACCCACGGTTTTTAAAGACGGTGGTCTTTCTTAAGCTCCCTAAACGCAACATTCTGTCTATCGGTCTGTATTTCTGTATATCTCTTGATTCAACAACCATTCGGCCAAAAGACAGGAGAAACAAGGCTTCATTAAAACCGAAGGGTATACAGCCAAGACCGTTGGGAACCGTTGTAAACCCGCATTTTTCGGCTCAAAGTAAATATTACACATATTTGGGGCAAAATATAAGTACATACCGAGAATACCAGCGTTCTTTAATTGAGGATATCCGTTACAATCGTTTTTAGAAGAGCAAATGAAATAACAATGCTTTAAAAGCGGTGTCAGACATGGGCGAGATAAAAGCAACCTCTAAAACAAAACATATCTGCTCGAGCTACTCAAAGCCCAACAGAACCAAAGGTATCAGGAGATGATGCACGAGCATTGCGAGTGCGGGAAAATTGAATTGAGCAAACATACATAGCATTCATCAAGCACATACACGACCGTTCTTTTGTTCTCAGATGATGGTGTGCGGGTATTTGGCAGCATCCACATATGGATGGTCCCCAACGGGGGATTTTTCGACTCATGAGGAAAATAAATTCCTTCACATTAAATTGTACTTTTAGGTTGCGTAGTGTGCGCACATCAAGCGTTAAAAAGCACGTTAGTTACTGCTGTTTCGAACGTAGACTTCGTTTGGTACGTGATTCCACACCGTGATATCGGTATCACAAGCCAGTTAATTTTGTTCCGGGGAGACTACGGCGTCCGAACTACCCATGCACCCATTACATTTATCGCATTGAGCTAATTCTTTGTTTGGCTGCAGTGACAACGTTGCTGAAACATGCTTCCACCATACCGATCGTATCTGCACTGATCAGTTGTGGTGAAAAGCCCATTATCACCGGATGACTGACCTGGTTTTGTGCCCTGAAGGCCTTTCTAGCGCGTAAGCAGTATTTCCGTACCGCTGCCGGTTTAACTGAACTCTTGAAGCTTCTTTTTTGAAGCCTCTTTTGGGTATCACCCCATATTTTCCAGCGTATAACTCGTTTGCGCTAAGGTTGATGTGGACCAGAGGGAGGAGGCGGCGTGAACGTCCCGGTAGCACATACCCACAGGGGGGATTGTCCAACGCTTTGTAAGGCAGTGTTACTCACATCATAGCAGATACCCACAGACGAGTTTTAAACTACCGTTATTAGCGGTAGCTCAGCGTCTAAGGCGTTGGACCCAAGGACGAGGGTTCGATCGTGGCGCCATTTTTATGATGGAGGCGAAAAATAAAACACCCACGTGTTGACATTTCTGCGCACGTGGAGTATCTTCAGACGGTAGAAAATAATCCGGCGCTCTCCACTATGGCCCGCTTCCATAGCCAAGGTGCAGCTTCGGTGCCTAAAACCCCCAAATCTCTAAAAGCAGTAATGTGTGATGCTTTCGCAAGATGTTTCATGATTGGCACAGCCAAACCCCCTGTCCCCTTTTTTTCACTTTTTAAATAACCTGAAATGCTTTGAGAACGTAATCAAGGGGCGCGTTCTGTACTGATATCAGGAGGCCACGAAGTATCCAATTCAACGTAACTTCTCTACGCCGATCATAAAATAAGAAACTCGACGGCTCTCAAGATTTGTTTCTTCTCCTCAAGCTTTTTCTCTCTTTTTCAATAGCTCGAGTGACGTCACTCAAGCCATATCGCGGCTATTGACAGACATCTTGTCAGTTGCGACAATAAACGTATTTGACAGCCACCTTTGAGAAAATCGCAACGAAAGCAAGGCAGAATTAAACCAGAAGCTGTATCAGCTGCGACGAGCAAGACACGGTGTGCCGCTCTTTGCTGGCTAATATTATAGCTGTCGAAGTGTATTCTGACACGAAGCAAAGAGTGGAAGCGGTTATGGATTGAATTTCAGGGGTCCTTGAAATGCCCTTTGCAAAGAAAAACATTCTCTTCACGCGAACAGCACGCTTTCTCATAGATAATAATTAATTATACGAGGAGAGTTTCCAACTTTTCAACTTTTGGTGTCCATATGATTGTTATTGTTCTTGCGCTTCCCGTTTATAGCTGGCGGTAAGCCAACAATCCGCCCAATAAAGCAACACATTTATCTGCCCCTGTCATCCACGTGACAGGTGCGCCACTCCAATGTACACTCTTCTCCACCCCTTGAGACTCCTAGCATTATCCGATGTGACATGGCGTGTATTAGAAGTATACGCATAGTTTGCCTCAGATAATGTTCTTCATCTCATTCTCAAAGCGCAGACAGTGGTTCCAACCACTGGCGAATAAACTCTACCGCCAAGCTTGACGCTCATAAGAGCACAGCAATTTCAGAGAGTAACAACTGTCTGACGGCTCTTTTCGGGCCACTTTTCCGTAGGCAACGGGTTCCCCACTTCTTCCGCGAGCAGCACCTTTTAGCCCCCCGAAACGCACTTACGGGGCTTCGTTTATCTTCGTTGTTGAAATTTGCTCGCATCAGTTCCCCTTCCTGCATAAAACAAGGAGGCGGGACAAAGCGGATAAAAGCACTGCCCGCGCGCTTTGTTCCGGGCTGTGTTGGAGCGGCGCCAGAGAGGGAAGCGTGCCTTCCCCGGCGATGAGAGCGCGAGCTGACGGAGGCGACGAGGACCGAACACAACTCTCCCTCGTAACGTTGGCTTAATTTCGGCAGAGGCGGAAAATAAGTGCGCATTCAGCCCCATTTCCTTGCCCCATCGTGTGAAAGCATTCTCTTTTGCTTGTCCGCTCTCCTTATTCAGGTCTCGTAAGACAGCGTAACTTTGGAGCCGTGTTTTTGCTAAACATACCCCCATTTTTCCTGTCTTGTTGGCGATTCCGGAGAAACTCGGGTAGTGGTAGCACACACAGAGCGGGCGGGTAGCGCCGCACGCTGCAGGGACGAGTCGACCAGGCGTGGCTGTGGTGGAGGTCGCCTGCAGTGGCATGCCAGACTGGGCAGCGCGTAGGGCGCATGATTTACGAGACCTGGGGGCGGAGCGCTGCCACTGAGAGGCTGTTTTTACCCCCTTCCGTACTGCGGCTTCCGCGGACAGCTTTTCAGCTTTCCTCGACTTCGTCTCCTGAGGCTAGCCTGCAGCCTGGACAGCGGGCGGTGACCCATTTCGGCGAGCGGCCTCTTTGCCGGAGGCCGTCGCAACACAGCCGCGGCCTTGCGGCCTGCAGCTATGCAACGCACGACGCGGCCGACCACGCGCGCCTGCGAATCCTCGCGCCCTGCGAGGAGCACCGCGCGCGCCGAAAACAATACACCGCTGGCTGGAATCGCATCACGGGCGGCGCTTTGAAGGAAAAAGCGCCGGACTCAATCGGAGGAGAGAGAGAGAGAGGGAGAAAAAAAAAACGGAATCGTAATGATGCGAGTTCACGGTGGTAGCGTCCAAGGTTGGCGAGGAGGAGCCATCGGGGTTTGCGCGAGTCTCGAATTGTGTTTGCGGCACTTCTGCAATTCTGTTGCCTCGCATGCCGTCGCCAGCTCTTATCGATACGAAAAGCCACTTGACGTGAGCAACTCGAGGAAAGCTTTCCTCGAGCGCGCACGGCTTGACGATATTGTTTATGCGGTCGCCGTTTGGATGCCTCGGTGCGGTGGCATGTGCTGCGCCTTGCTGACTACGGAGGTCCAATGCAGTGCCCGGTCAGGATGGCTCCACACTTCGCACATTTGTTCGCAGGCAAGTTATCCGTCACCATATGAAAAAAATTAGGTTTTTCTTTATTAGTTCCCTTTAAACTCCGTTCTACCTACCTGATGGTGCCTCGATTCACGCGCGTCGCATCGAGGCACCCTACGTGCGCTCTTTACTCCGCACCACGGTGGAGGGCTAGGGAATATTTTTGCGTCACCTGCCGATCTTAAACGTTCGCCCACATCTTTCATACACTTCCCGAAACAGGGCGCCTGATTTGGCGACAGGAATCAAGTGACTGTTGCATTACTCGAGTTTTATGCTTAGGGCACCACCCCAGGGACGGGAAAGGCTTTGTGGATCTCGAACGGAGTACTACTTATTGAGTAGATTATCGGTGAAACCGTTAATTACATGCGCTGTTTAAAACTTTTTGCTATGCTCTGGAGTTAAGGGACTTACATGACGCAACCAATCATAGCCCGGTTAGGCAACAGGAGGCAAGTAACCTGGCATACTGCGAGCTCACTTCAAACACGAATAAGTTGGGCTGATCCCCATCGAACTTCACTGGTGCAATTCACTTAAAAGTGTTTCTGTTTTGGTTTGTTTGTAAAATATATATGCTGCAGGTGCTGCCCTGAGTGAGACGCGTGATTTCTGTACTTCCCTACTGGCTGTCGGCGCTGTTGCGCGCCCTTGTGTCCATCCCGTTTATATATTGACCCCCCGTACAGAAGACTTCAGCCTTGAAAAGTGCTGGTAAACAAAATTTGCATACACGAATCTTCATCCACTTACGGGAATGAAAACTGTTTTGCAGAGATGACGTCTATCTTTTTTTTTTTTTTTTTGTCTGGCCGCTAGCGCGGTATCGGATGTTGTATAGTACAGCAAATGAGCTCCCAACGTTTACGGGCACTGGGTGCGATAAGCGAAATCATTTCCTCAAATTTCGTGAAAAGCCTGCGCTATTCCCGGTCTCGTTTGTTGTTGCGGCAAAATATCGTCCCGGCGAAAACAACGACATCGACGCGCTCATTTCTCCTGAATGAATGAATGAATGAATGAATGAATGAATGAATGAATGAATGAATGAATGAATGAATGAATGGACTCTTTGGGAGGTGCTGCCACAAAGTTCGGAGCCATGTTTCGTTGGGAACAAAAGAATGGAGCATTGCTTCCCATTTATTAAAACATTGTTTCCATCATGTAGAAAGTGTGCCTGTCAAAGTGCAGCTGACTGAATATTACGCTTTGACGGTTCTCTAGCCGCGACTGCTCGTCCATTCGCCTACGCCAGGTGGCAAGCCGGCCCTAACCCTAATGCTAGATCATTTCTTGTACAGTATACGTAATGGTTGAAGCGTTCACCCCGCCTACTCCAAGCGTTGAAAAAAGTAGACGACCGATTGCTGCAACACTGGAGGGCGTCGAAGGGAACGAAATAATTTAGCTCGCAGCCCTTTGTCGCCCCTTGGGGGCTGAGGGGCGTCGGCTTCGGTGTCATCGAGCGAACAATGGCAAGTCCGAAGAGTGAAAGAAATCAGGAGAGGAGACTGCCTGGAAATTGGGGGGAGGGCGGATCGCCATGGTTGCGGGAGACGCTTCTCCGACTGTGTGCGGAAGGGGAGGGGGGGTCTGTGCCCGCACGAGATGCTTGTCTGCGCGACGCTTGGCGAAAACGTGAGGGGGGCGTGCGCGTGACGATGATGTGCGTCCGCTTCCTTAGACGCGGGTCGCGGTCCCTTCTTGAGATGCACTTCGCGCCGCCGACGCAGACGCGTCGTTGCCGTCGAGAGAACCCACGAGTGAGTTCTCTCCACCTCAGGAGGGAATGCTGAACTGCGAGTGAGGCAACCGGTCGTGTACTTCGTCAGCCACTGCAGCGAAACGAGCTGCCCGAGCGGAGGCTCAGCACCGTCGACGCCACCCAGAGTTAGGGTGGAACAATGAGCGAGGCAACCGGTGCTTTTGCTACGTCAGCCGCTGGAAATAAAAGTTTTCAGTAACCATACAAATATGTCTGTCTTAAACTGTTTGTCTCAACATATTTTGCACAGTCAAAACAGCTAAACAGCTGTGCCCAAATTTCGCATTATGGAGTACCGTAATCGCCAGCCAATTTTTTGGGTCTGTGCGCACCGAACCTCGCGAAGTTTGGTACCCGCGAAACGTTAAACGTTTGGTTTGATTAACGACATAAAGACCTCGCAAATAAGAGGGCTTTATTATGTTCAGAACGGGCCACACTTGCTTTTCTCGAGTAGCAAGATCAGTGCATTAGTCTAAGCTATCTATTGACTTTAAAGGCATGAACATCACCTTATTGTTATTCAACATGCACTCTTCGGACGTAGCTGATCTTCCCACGCTAGACCTATAATTCAACGGTTGTGGATGCATGTGGGGGGAGGAGGCTATGATGCGAGAATATGCCACGAAAAACCTTTCGCGAAGCCAAATTCCTCTCAAAATTTTTGTCCGTGCGTTTGTGCATGGAGGTATTTCGATCAGATTTTACAGCGATATCCTAGAGTTGCCGGAGTTGGGAATCGAACTAAAGCCCCACTGTTTTTTTGGGGAGGCATCTTACTACCCCCAGGATTCCTTTGTTTGTTTCGCAATGAACCTGCGGAGGTTCATACAGAAGATTAATAGGCTTTTAAGATGTTTCGGAGTGTGGAATAAAATTTATTAAGGCAGTGTTTTCCCATTTACCAGGACAGAACACCGTGTGTTTCCAAGTGCGCATTTTGGTGGTTACGTAGCTTGGCAGGGGAATCAAGGGGTGGGCAGGGAGGAAAGACAAAGTAAATTCTAAAAGGAAGGAAGTAGCGCGCTCGTTTGAGAATGTCTCGGGAAATAGGTCGCACAGTGAAAAGTTGCCTGCACCACGTGCGATTACTCCCACTTCAAAGCTCTGTCACGCTATTCTTGCCGCCCGGCCAGGCGGGCATTGCCGTCGCTGTTGCATTGAAGGCCGCGTGAGTAACAAGTTGAAGCTAAATTTAATATGGTGGATGATTTAAGAAATAATTCGGCAATCAAACTAAGGCATGGAAGTGTCTGTTACCTGGCAGTGGCTAAAGCACTGTCGTTTTCCCGGTCATTTGCAGCAAAGAAAGCAGGTACGCAGCCAATTTTTCCTCTTCGATAAGAGACAGCACAAGGCGGGTGCTCGGAACGCCGGAAGCTCTCGCTTTGCCACAGCGGCGGATTGGACACGAGATGGTCAGGTGCGTTAGAGAGTGGCTGCCGTTATATGCATCTTGGTTCGCAGAATTTTTTTTATGTTATGAAGCCGTGTTTTCAGACGCGCCCTCAATTAATTGCCGCCTTGGGATTGCTTAGAGGCTTCTTTCATCTGCGTTCCCAGGCTGATTTGATCCTGGCTTACTCTGTCGGATAGGTTGTTTGGGATCCGATGTATTCGATGGCTTTCTGATTGCGAGGTCAACTGAGATTTACACAAAAAACGCGCCTTCGCAGGGATGCAGCCTTCTTTTAGGAATTGCTTAACTTCCGAGAGATGTTATCATGGACCTAGGCATTACTATTGCACCTGAACCCCGCCAGTTGAAGGAAAACTTAAAATAGACCATAGAGCGCTGTAAATACTTAAGGACGTTTGAACTCAGTTTGAAAGAGGACATTCCCGGCTGCAGAAGCAGTTTTTTTGCTGGGTGTGAAAAACGAGGACAACTGAGTTAAAGACCCGCCGCTGGTGTTCTAAATTAATCCGTACCAACATCTCCAAGTGCAGAAGTGCGCTGTCTGTCACGAAAATGCGCGACGAACAGGAAAAAGAACACAGGAACAGACGAGGTGAGGCGCAATACCGTCCGTAACCCTCCACTATACAATGCCTCGTATAGCCCAGTTGGGCTTTCAGCGGATTAAAACGAACTTTTTTGGACGTGAACACGAACAAAATGTCCTGTAAATGCGAAGGACCGAGGTAGCTGTAAAGCTCGAACTTCTGCCCCCCGGAAAACTTCGCCTCAATCGATGCTATTATTATTTTATATGCGGCTTTCATCTTGGCCGATTTGCTCAAAGTAAGCGAAAATGTCTTGTCTGGTTGAAACAGTCGTTCTTATAGATGATACGTTGATAAAGTTCATCTGCATGGAAGCGAGTTGCTCATTGATTTGTATGCAGTCTCCAGTTACCAGCTACAGTACAGCGATCGTGTGAGTGTGTGTCAAGATGTCAGGCTTGGTGTTTTTCTTTTACGTTTTTTGTGAGAGAGAGAGAAAAGAGAAAAAAAAAACGATAGTTGGCGCTTGTATTACTTGTCCATTGTTATTCTGTTGCGTGCTCCCGCATTTGCCACCCCGAAAGTAAAACTCTGCAAGGCAACATGTAACAGCCTCTGACCTCATCTCCGATTTTTCTTGTATCGCAATGATGAAATGTACTCGTAACGCAGAGCTCCGCTACACTGCGCCGAGCTGTTGTGATGTGCTACTTTTTTTTTGCCGTGGATATGTGCCCTGACTTTAGATGAGCCTACCTCGGTTTACTTTTTGTTTCCGCTCATTTCAGCTCGCAGCATCACATTGCGGCGCATTTCTATATTCCATCATAATAGCATGCCCTCTAGTATTAAAAGAGAAAAAACAATGCCCGAGAAAAAAGCTTCGAGACGTTTTTCCCGTCAGTTGTTTGTATGTGCGCGGAAGGGGCAACACCGCTCCGTAGCTCTCGCGGATAGCATCCCGTCTGCAGCAGACCATGGAAAAGACCACCTTTCAATAACTGATTACAAGCTGTCATGCCAGGGCGTGGGAGTTAAAGACTGTAATTCTGAAGCGCTCGCTGCTCTGTGGGATTCCGTTACGAGCCATTACGTTATTCTTCTTAAAAGCCTGTACTGTCATTCTTAGTTGTTTTTTTTTGGCCCCTCAGCGCTTCTTGCTTCGGTGGCCATCACAGCAAAATGCTGTTTGACAGCATCGTTACGCTTTCGAACACTGTTTGAGTTCGAATATTTGGCTTTATTTGACAATCGGGAATCAACTGGCTCGGTTATCTCCTTCAACTGACTGAGAAGAAAAAAAAGAGTTCGCGGTGGTTTGCATTACTGTAAACAATCTGTCTGCGCAAAGGCGAAAGCATTGTCTACCGAAAATGCTCATGTAAGTCGAGAAAAAAATGTTTTGGAAAGGCGGAAGAATGTAAAAAACATGGCAATGGCAGGATGTAGCATATTTGCCCATGGGTAGAGCTACAGCACGCCAAAAGGGGATTTATAATCACACTTCAAAACTGAATCTTGTATTGTATTGCTTAGATGCGGACAGAAAAGCAACAATAATGTAGGAATTTCGCGAGCTGCTTATCCTGCCAGTTAAGGACATCCTCTAGTGCCTTGATCTGAACATTTACTGCAGCTAAATGTATGTGATTTGACACTGGCGTAAGTCTGTTGGGGACATTGACATTATTTATTGCGTTTTTTGTATTGTGCTATATACGCAATGCAGCGGAGAATTTTTCGCATAATTGTAACACGAACAACCAGGACGTTTCCCGGTGCTGTGTGAGTGGGTGAGTGAACGTGTGAGTTGACTAGTTAGTTCATTACGCAATTAAGTAATTTCCATTCAGTTAGGTAATTAGTAAACCAAGAAGTTAGCTAGATATATAATTATGCCGTTGGTTGGCTCGTTGGTTGGTTCGTTAGTTAGTTGGTTCGTTGGGTCGGTAGGTATTTATGTATTTATTTACATAGTGATCGGTGGATTGGTTGGTTGGTTGGTCGGTCCGTCGGTCGGTCTGTCGTTGGGCCTAGCCTATCAAGGAGTTGCCCGCACTTACTCCCCCTCGGCAGCAAGAAAGCTTATGGTCAACAAGAAAAGGGACCACGCATCGCCAAATTCTCCATTAGACTGTTTCTTAGCCTTTTCCAGAAGACGCATTGCGGCTGGTGTGGAAATCAATTTCATTGTTGATCTTGATCATCGTTGAAAAAGCAGTTTTGTAAAATGCCTTCCCGTGCGTTAACTAAAGCAGAACCACATCGAAATAGTACTACGTGAAAACTTTACAACGATTTTAGACAATGAAATATCGCATGCATAAATAATTTTATATTGTCCGTTCACGAAGAGAAATCATTTCCACGGCCACGTAAGCGAGTGAGAGCTTAGTTATCGGGAACATTTATAACATTTCGCTAAATTGCATTCTTTCCATAACAATATCTTTGTGTTTGCCTTTACATGCTCACTACACCTAGCGTCAGAGGTCCCCTATTACAACGTCCGACGGCCACTTTTTTTTTCCATTATTCTCCCTTTATGATTTATGCATACCTAAACCGGTTACCGCTACGGCGTTCGATTTAAAATTCTCGGACATTGTTACATGCATAGTGTCGTACGTGCCTTTCATTATTTGGTTTCCACTGCATAAGTTTTGCTCGCCAATTGTCGTTCCGGAAACAAAGAAAGCTGGGTTCCACATTGGAACGCACCGCCTTGCTTGCTCAGAGAAACCGTTTCGAGGTACACCCTTTGTCATAAGTTTCTAGACCAAACCTAAGCTCACTGGCCCACAAAGAATTCAAAGAATAAGCTTTAGCTTTATATGAGACAAAATTATTTTATGACCGTAAGAAAGAAAGGTGTTTCTTCTAGCCTTACGACATAAAACGTTTCAGCCTTGCTCAGGACGTAAGCTTGTACATTGAATTTCTTGCGACCTGCGAACTTTCGGCTTGGCCTAGAAAATTTTGACAAAGACTGTACGTTCATGCAGATATTGTGCGCCGAACCACCGCACCGACCTTTTTGTGGTCAATGAGTACAACCAATGCGCACGGGCAGCGCAGGGCGCAGTGCGCCCGTCAATCAAAATGTGGAAAAACAGGGTAGACGTACCCAGCACCCCGCAAAACCACTTTATTGCTAGCTCCGTGCCTAATGCGCCTGGCACGCTGCGCTTTCATATACGCAAGAAAGACGAATAACTACTTGCGTTTTTCTCGGGAGTAGAAACGTCATTCCATTGGGAAAACATTGGTGGTACCCATCTCGCATGCCTGACATGCCCCATTGCTGCCATTTCAACCTGGATCAGTAGTGCATTAATTAGAAAGTTGTAACTAGTTTTCCTTATCACCAAAAGTATTCTTTATTGTTTTTTTCGTGTAAGGTTCATTAAGCTCCGCGAACTCAGAATTAATACGGGAATGTAAGTGTCTCCTTTTTTTTCAATATATGAAAACGCATTGAAAACTCGATCGGGATTCGCTGGGCCGAATTTTAGAACTTGTTCACTAATCATACGTTCCGTATCACACCGATACCTATGACCGTTATATTGTATTTTGTACAATTTGGTTTTCCGTCACATCTCCTTTCACTCCGTCGAGTCTCCAATCATCGCGCAACGTCTGCTACCTTACTATCCAATACATGGATCATGTACAGTTACACCTGGATGTAATGGACCTCTACGTAACGAATTTCTGCATTTAAGGAAGTTTTTTTAATTACCCATTTCCACCCCCATTGAAGCCCATGTGTTTGCGACCTGTGTGTAACGAAGAGATTTCGGCGGTTAACCTTGATGTGACGAAGTCGATAAGCGGAACAGTTATTGTTTATTGCACTTTTACTAAAAAATCGGCCGGAGAAATGAACTAATTTAGGGAACACTAGCGCTACTGCAAGGAGCCAGCAGCAACACAATCGTTCAGAATCGTTTGAAAAAAAAAAACGCCATGATGATGATGCTGAACGGAACGGCTAGCGCCATCCCGTGGCTAACGTCGCATCCACTTCTCAGAAGGTTTTGCTTGTGTAGCGTGACACCACACCAGGTAGCAAGAGTAACTATACTTCACTTTTTTTTTTTTCGCACGCACCGCGAACTTCCATGCGTTTTCACGTGAGAGTGCGGTGTTGGTTCGAGACGTAAGTTTTGAGAGGCTACGCCGTCCTGTCGGCGTGTAGTCGCACGTCTCCACTGCTATCTGTGGTATCGGTTCGTCGGTGATGAGCTCTGATGCCAGAAAATGAGAAATTGTGTCTTTTTAAGACAAGCTCACAATTTTAAATGCCGCCTCCGCCGGCAAGAAAGATGAACGTCGCCGGTATCCCAGCTACATAGCACCCTCTCAGCAATTTTAAGTGCGGAAGGGAGCATAAAGATCACGAAAAGGCGCCCTTTCAGCACACGTTTTGTTCTTACTCCCCACTGCATAATTATATATGTAGCTAACTTCTTGGTTTACTAATTACCTAACTGAATGGCAATTATTTAATTGTGTAATGAACCAACTAGTCAACTCACACGCTCACTCACCCATTCACACCACCTAAAAATGTTAGAACGCAAAAGTGATATTTAAGCTACGTTTGTGAATACGGAGTAAGTAACCATGCTTCATTGTAGTGCCTACTAAGCTCGCGCGAAAGCAGCAGGCACAACTCACGCAGTTCTTCCCTGTGAAATAAATCCTTGAAGGGTGAGTTCGCCTTCACTGATGTCTAGCCTCTTGGTTTCGTTTCTGCTTCATTTCTGCGACCTGTAACTCGAAACCTGCGCGTAACGAAAAATTGAGAACTTTTGTCAACTTGGTTACATCCAGGTTCACCTGTATAATGTGTACTCACCTTAGACGCAAAAGTCCAAACAACGTGTTTCATATTTCTTACGTGGGGCAAATTAACAAGAAGGAGAACAAACCGGTCCCTAACGGAAATTATCTGCCCCTCCCATTTGCCATATAACCATCGCAACCTTTGTGAACAAAAAAAAAATAAATAACGCAGACGCGCAAGTCCTGCCGGACGGCCATAAGAAACTTTGCAACATTTAACATTTTGGAAGAGCTCGAGAAGAAACGGACATTTGTAAGAGTCTGTACCGCTAAACCCCCCACATAGGAACAAGAAAATTCGAACCCGAATAACGCACATATCACAAGGTTTCAGTGCGTGAAAAGAGCTAACGGTGTGGTTTAGCTTAGTGGCGTTCAGGGAACGGGATGGTGGCACCGCATTATTGTGAGCCCGTCATTAAGTTATCTTTTTTTATAGCCGAATCTTCATTTGTGCATTTTGCTTCATATATTTATCCTGTTGTACGCTTACTGCTCACTCGACGTCGTTGGACAATGTCATCGTGACGGTGCCCACCCAAAGAACGGGTGCAAGAGGGAACTGTCCTCTTTTTTGTCACAAACAGTAACAGGTCTGCCTAGTCCAATTAGCAGTGTTTTATGTTCGCCGCTCTTGAATTCTAGCCTTCCACTTACAGTTTCGCTTCTGGGACTCGCTAATTAAAGCCTAATTTGCATTAATGTAGCCGGCTTTCGAAACAGAGCAGCGACGTCACTTTATGTCGCTATTTCGCTCGGCGGCCTTCAATGAAAGATGCCTCCTTTCGGCAGCAAGCCGGCACGTCATTAGCATGGTAATGGGATATCTCGCCAGAAATTTGTGGTGTGTTCCTTTCATATAAGGGTTATTATGACCTTTTTGGAGGTCACGTGATTGTTCAAAGGTTTAAATTAGTACTACACGGAAAATCAGTATTCTCACGTTACGAGGCTCACCGTTTGTGAGGGCTCCAGATTTTTTTAGACACCCAAGAATTCTTCCCGGTGCCCCGAATCTCGCACACAAGTGTTTCCAATATATTTTGACTTTGCCATCAATATAGCCATCGCGGTCAAGAAATCAATTGTCTATTAAAGAATTGCGCGCAACATTTAGGGCTCATTAAAGCTTACTTGATACTTAAGGTGTAGTCGCACTGCGCTTCTTAAAGAGACAATAAAAACCACCCTCTTGTCTGTTTTAGTGGAAAGATTTGACTTCGAAGCTTTAGCCGGCGTTGGTTCACTGCAGCGGATACTTTATGCGTTAGAATTTAGACGCTGAAGACGCATGTCTAGCCTGCGCGTTTCTTGAACATTGTGTCTTGCTGTTTTGTGTGTCGCACGTAGCAGAACCGGAGGAGAATGAGGTTTCAGGGCGGTATTGAAACGAAAAATAGCAACAAAAAGACAAACTGCCACGAATTAAAGAAATGTTCGGTGGTTTCGGGCCATTTAGTCATACCATCTGCGTGCCTTCTGAGCGTGCACATGCGTTACTGCTCCCTAGAATGAAGCTGTTACCGGAAAAATTCCTTGAAACTCAGAAGCCCTAGCCCGACAATATGATACGCGAGATGCTTTTAGAGCTCGTCGTGCTTGTTGGGTTGCCGATGGTTTTTTGGACGACATCAAGACGTCAGCAGTTTAGCCCCGAAAAGTTGCGCTAGATTTTTGGCGTCCAAGTTGGACGAGGGGACCTTTTGGGACCATAGGGCAGTCGGCGGCGCAGCATGCCTCGAATAAAGTGCGCACGTATGCGGAGACTGAGTTACCGCAGAAGTATGCCGTCCATGAGCACGATGTTGCCCCGACTTCAAGGTAAGCACAAAACACCGCTACCAAAACACTGGCCGCTGCGCGTGGTTATTTTAGTAAAATATCTTAATGATGTTATTTTTATGCTTCCTTCAAGACACTATTTTTTTTTTCAAGCTTCCAGTAGCGCATCGGCTTCATGCCATCCATTCGGGATTAATAGGAGGCCTTAGCCCTGATGGCCAATCGAAGAACAAATTGCAGAAGCAAACCTTAAGACTTCGCTATCAATACTCAGCCCTGCCCTTTGAATAAAGTTGGCTTTGTTTCAGATATGAATTTTAAATGTAAGGAAGGGTGGTAGCACTGTTTTGATTTACAGTACCATCTCTTAAACGAATGTCGGATATTGTGATTGAAAAGCTTGGGACGATGATTTCGCGAAAAAGCATCTGTTAAAGCATAAATGTGTCTATTTCCAATACCTTTTATCTATTGATTGCTTAGAGTGGACAAAACTGCTATTTAAGTTATGTTTTGTATTCTGTCTTTTTTCTCTTATTTTTGAAAGCCCATTTTTATTGGATTGGCTTGGATTGGGAAATATTTTGCAGAATGCATAAATTTTGTCGGTGGGACCCTAATAGGTGAAATTTCAATGAGATTGATAATGGCCTTGATTCACTTATAGCGTTAGATAATTTCAGTTTTTTCATAATACTTCGTTTTTCTTTTTTTTTGAAGTACAAACAATTGTCAGAGCTCATAATTTTGATTTGGTTCGTTATCTGAACATAATAAGATAACTTGCGGCAAATATATGAAAGGTATATGTACTAAGTGAAACATATTTTAATTCGATTATAATTGTTGTGCCTACAAAAAAGTGCCTACGAAAAAAATACGGAGCCCTCCACTGCGGCGCGCCTCATCGCCAGTGTAGCGCTCGCGCGTTAAACCTCATAATCCAACGACATTCAAAAGTACAAATTAACTCAAGCTGACATCACTGAAGGACTGTGACTTGCGTCAAGGATAGGCAAAATCATGGAACAGTGGGTGGCTGCGGTCATCTGCTGACTGAGGTCGTGCTCCTGAAACGGACTCTGCAACACCGCGAAAAAGGTTTTCACTCTTTCCTTCGCGTCTGGAAGCACCGCGAATGCTTCAGTTAACTCCACCTCGGAGCGGCACTGCGTAATTTGCTCGTCGCAGCAGATGCGCCTTCCGTTTCTGTTTTGCTTTTGTGGCATTTTTTTACAGGGAAGCTGTTAGCCTCTCGTTTCTAGGAAAATTTCGTCTCGTAAACAAAAAAACCAAGGCAGTACCCAGCAGTTTTCGCCCAAGACGTTGAGGCTAATCAGGCATACAGCACAACATAATGCCGAGTCGGGCTAGCTGGTGAATTTGTATGTCGAAACCATCAAAAAGCGCAACACTGAAAACGGGACACAAACGAGCGCTTACTCTCAACTGAAGCTTAATCAGGAAACACGAAGAACATATAACCTCCCAGTCACCAGACCACGCATGCCTCAACAAAAAACAGATGGCAACAATCACAAAAAACATAAAAAACGCAGAATAACCTAGAAAACGTTCCGCAAGGTGTACAACTCACTAGCTGCGAGATATGTAGTCTCTTTCCCGTCTAAGGAAACAGATGCCAGACTGACACATTCGTCACCTCTCTGGCTTATCTGGAACGCCTCAGCTATTCCCCTCGTCATCTGGCGCGCATGCTTGAACGCAATCTTTGTGTTACAGAAAATCGGCCTGCAACCACCCCGGTAGCCGCACGAGTTGCAATGCGCCGCGAGATGAGACGATATATAGCCCCTTTCAGGGACAGTTCATGCTCTCTGAGGCGCACGTTGACACATCTGCCCGTTTTTCCTACGGACTCCTTACCGCAAGACAGTAGAAGCACATACACACAGTCGAAATTGCACTCGACATACCTCGTTTCGTGTTTCCCACTGCAAACATTTCTGCCTGCGTGATGGTCACCGGAGAATCGTTTCTCAGCCAAGGAACAAACCCTGCCAACCTTGTTTGTTGCTGAAAACAGAACCTTCACATTGTACCTCGAACAAACTTTTTTCACCACGTGTGACATTTTGTGGAGATATGGGATTACTGCTGGCCTCTTATTCCTACGGTCCAATACTGCACTGCAGGCCTATCAACGTAATCCTTTCTTCTTTTGAGTTCCCTAATCATTTTTTTCTTTCGTTATACTTTCTTTTTCTATTCTTTTTCTTTCCCAAGCAATGTTCTTAGGTCAGTTTACGGAAAAATGATTAGGGCGGGGTGGCCGCGGCAACCAAATGCATTTACGGCTGCAGCTGAAGAAAAGCCGGCCAATAGCCGCTACACCGCTGTAATGACGTAATTCCAGCGCTCGAAGAATGCCAGGACTGGGAAAGAGAGAAAATTCTTTTGAGCAAGTTTTGGAGTCATCTGGTGGGCATACAGCAGTAATCTTTGGCTGAGGCACTTCGTTACACTTTATTCTAAGTACTGAGTGTGTTTTTTGACTACGTTCTGGAACCATTTAGGGTATAAAAAAGTCGAAAAAAGTGCTGCAGGGTCCCTTTAAGGCGGTTTAGTTCAGGTCGACTTTTTTTTTCGATTCCTAGTGGAGCGTTATCGCTTGTGTCATCGAGAAGAGGAAAATTGGCGGAGTCACTTGACGACATCCTGCTTTGCTCTTGCATCTTATGGCTGATGAGGAAGACAAAACAAGAACGCAAAACACCGTAGCCTAATAGCGTTCTTCGCAAATCAGCTGTGGCCCCAACATGTGTGCTGTTTTATCACTGGTTCTGAATGTGCGATCCATAAAGGCGGTCCTGTTGTTGCATTCTGGCTGGTGCCGAGTTTTTTGTCGTTCTATCCTTAGGCCTTCATGCATGCCAACATACCAAGGACAGCCAATTAGCTTTATTATCAGGGAAGGGCTTCAAACGTAGTTTCCTGCTTACATATCTTCCCTGATACCTCCTACGTGCATGGTACAGTAAAGCCAACCTTACCTACGAGCTTCGTGCACTGCATAGACCCCATTGGCTTATACAACAAGTCGGAAAGCACCCTCGCGCACATAAAAGAGGAACGGCATCATTTTTGGAGCTATAAAATTTCGTACACGGCACGCAGAAGTAAGCTAAACGCTATTAGGGGGTGCTAAAGGAACCTCATGGCTGGTTTATAATGGAGCCTGAAAGCGCGCTATTAGACGCGCACTCCTTTTATTTGGCGTCCGTGGTCTCGTTTGTGTAGCAAAAGAGCGGGGAAAAAACCTTAAAAATTTAAGGTTTATGGCAAGACATAGCCGTCGTTCTTTAAAAACACACGGGAAAGATTGTCAGCGACTATCGTACGTTCATAAGTAGTATAAAATACCCTCGCTGGTTCGAAAAGAAAGAGCTTCTGGAAGAACAGGGTGCTTCATGCAAGGAAAGGATACACTGCTGAAGAGGGTGCGTCCCTGTAGAATTATTCCCGCTCGAGTACCAAGGCCGAGTAGTAGTCATGACCTGACGGAAATGGAGATCCCAAGAAATCACAGTGATCCTTGCCTAAAATTACGACTACGGGTGTTGAACGGGCGTTTCGCTTCGCTTTCTCCTTTCCGTGTACTGCCCTAATAATGAATGGGAGGCTTAGCGCAAAAAAGACGGGGTCAGTGGGAGGCGCGACAGGCGCTACTAACAACTATGATGGATAAGTGCCACCGCCCTCGTCTTTTTTCGGCAAAGCCTCCCATTCAGTATGTGTACCAACTAGCCCAACAGCACGTTTCATTGAAATGCCCTAATATTGGCGTGTCATTTTGTGCATGTAGCATCGAGTGAAGACAATTGTTCTCACATTGTTGTTCTACCGTGCTATAATACCTTGAACGGTAACGGTGTTGGTTATATCTTTATCAGGCTTTGCAATTTTCTTCTTTTAGTCGTCCATTGGGCACGGAGGGCGATAAGTAAACATCGGGGTCAACAAAGACCGCATCCCGGGTGCTGCGAAGACGGAAGATTGAATATGAAGAAGGGGCGGCGATGTGTCTGCCCGCAACATGGAGGAAAAAAACGCTCACGAGAGGGCCTGTCGTCACTTTTCGAAATCCGATCCGACCATGTCAGGGTGTTCCCGGAGCCCACTGCCCTCTCCCGTTCTCCCCTGCTGCGCCTTGTCATTTCCACCGATGCTTCCATGCGAAGAAATCGGGCACGCGAACGCCGCAGAAAGCCTCTGATTCCGCTAAATCGGTTATAAATCAGCCGTACCCACTTTCTTTGCTGCTAATTTCGTCCGCACCCATAGCCCTGCAGTAGCGCCGTACAAAATTGTCCCTGGCATTTAGCGAGGTTCAGCCGCCGCAGGTATAAAAAAGCAAGCGACAGTGTCTATGGACCACCTTAAAATGACGCCACTTTGCCACATTTTTTTTTATCGTGTTTGAGGTACTTCTCCTCTACGGATATTTCTTCACTCCATGGTCCACATAGTATTGAAGTTCTAAGATTCGGTAGGACTGGGGATCTGCTACACAGAACTCCGAGCGAGGCAAAACAGGAAAACTGCGGAGCCACATGCCTCATGAAGAGAAGAGAGAGAGAGAGAGAGCTCTTTATTAGATGAAAGCAGAGAGGTTTGCCGGCATGTTCCCGGCCTGATAGTACAAATAGCCAATAAACAGCTACATCATTGGAATAATGCCACATGCAGACAAAGATGAAGATACCAATTCATCTTCAAGGAATATAGCCACCTGGTCAATATCGCCCGAGAGTAGGTGCTGTTTTTAAACACAGAGAACCAATCAACTTTGAAGCGATTTGGAAACTCCAGTAACACACGCCAGGTTATAACGATGTTTGCACGCCGATGGCGTGCAAACATTCACGAACACGCAATATCATTGCTTGATGCTTGGTGCTTTATTTGGTGCCTGGAAAAAGCCGAGTGGCCTGCGGTGCCTACAGTGTACCTTGTCTTGTAGAACATTTGTATAAAATGCGATAAAAAGCATGGCAGAAAACACAATAAAAAAGAAACACTTATACACCGAAGCAAACACCAGGTGGCGTAATGAGAAAATGAAAGACAAGAATACATGGATAAGCAAATTGCAAAATTAAAACATATCAGCGGAAATGTCATTTGCGACAAGGATGGAATTGCAAGCCTGCTGTAAACGCGTCATTTGACAGGTCAATTGAATGTCGGGATAGAATGTGAATAAACGTTTCGAGGCTTTCCCAGGTGGAACTCAAAACTATATTGACGTCGAGAGTTCGCCACAGTAAAAATTGCCGCGCGCAACATTCTGTACAAAGTTCGTATCTCGCACTTGCCTCCTATCGCGTGATGACACGAGGCCTAGGTAAGCTGAGATAGAGTGATAGCCATAATAACCGTGACAACCAATGCATCGATCATATGCAATACGAATAAGCCTGCGCTGAACATTTTCGATTGAGCGGCAAATTGTTCCATATGACGGAGGCAAACTCAAGACGGGCTTTAATTATACGGTTCTTTGATGTGAATGCACTTCGTTTCCAGCCACGCGTGAATTCTCAGAGTTTGATGTGAATGCACTTCGTTTCCAGCCACGCGTGAATTTTCAGGGGAGTATCCTCGCTCGCAGTTGTGTCAGATATTGCGCTTGAATTTCATACATTTCTTTCTTCTTGCATTTAGCCGTCTTAATATAACGGCGTATGAATAAAAGTTGGTTGCGCACAACGCCGTCCATTCATTAAGATATCCTCGCACTTCTATAGTGGACACCTTTCTGCCGGAGTTGTTGGGCTTTTTGTCACAGGAGAAACGTGAAATATCCACAGGTAAAACTCTGACCACCAAAACTAGCGATACGCTCACTTTCCCGCATAGCACAGGTTTGTGGTGGTGAAACTGCCGCCGGGTGCTGTGAAGAGGCTCATGCTTCCATCCCACTCGGACGGCGTCTTGATCCACACGTGGCATTGCTCTGATTTCCCGCCCTTGCCTCATCCTCCGCATATATATTATATGCAGCCGCTGCGCAGCTCTTGGAGAGTGTAGAGAGTCCGCGACGGAGCGTGCGCGGCGCGCGGCGCCTCACCTTGCGCCCGCATACATTGGAGGGGCTAAATTGAATTTCGCCTTTCGGCGCAGAAGGGGAGTGATTTGGCGGAGAAGCCTCGGCAGTGGTCCACCTAAGCGAAAGGGAGGCGTCGCCACGCAAACACGAGCCAGTGGATAAACAAATGCTCTCCCCAGCCCTGCTCGCCCTCGGCTGGGATGGAGCGGAGACGGTGGGATTTTAGCTGACTGGCCTCTCTTTCCCGACCGACTGTCACGGTGTAGCGCGCTTAAAGAGCCGAACAGGGACTGGAGAAGATGCCCGATCGGCTCCTGCGCCCTTCTCTAGCGGCCTAAGTGGCTCCTACATCTGCTGTCTCAAGTGGACGGGGGGTTCAAGCTGTTTGCCTGACCCCTTTTTCTCTTGTCTTCTTTTTTCTTCTCCCGTGCGCGCGGTTCGATGGGCGAATGTTCTGCGTGGTTCACGTGCCTGCTGGGAATTCATTATGAACTTTGTAGGTAAGCACTTACACCTCAAGAAGTTCAGCCAATTTGGAGGGTAATTGCGCTAAGCTTGTGCAAATGTAAATTTGGCGCATGCGTTTAAAAAGTAACCACGTGATCACTCATGCTGTGTTGAACGCGCCAGGATACAGCAGTGGCTTGAAATACAAAAACAAAGTGCAGATATCTGTCTCAGTGAAGGAGAAATTCGGCATTGAAATCAGCCCATTTAGAGTTCCTCGCAGGTAACGAGGCATTTCGCAGGTAACAGAATTTCGTTACACGAAAATCGCTTAAGCAGAATTGCGGCCTTAATGCAACGGCAAAACAACTGTTGAGTTTTTAATAGGAGTTTTCAGCAAGATGTACCGCTGTAAAATGTAGATTCAGATTATGGGGAACAGATTATACCCGTTCTTTCAGGTTCTGTTTAACAAGGTTTCGGTGCATTTGCTTCCAGAATTAGCAGTAATGTCAAATTATTTTACCGTGACTGTCGTAAAGACAGGGAGGGGGGGTTGGGTGGGCATTTGTTAGCACGAAGTAACCCCCATGATCGGGCCCGGAAAGACGAATGTACAAAACAACGTCAATCCGTGTTATATCCGAGTGGACATACTTACGTGGCAGTTTTTCCGGAAACGCCTTTCCGGAAGAGAGCGATAATGATCCCCCTTCTCGTGCATCCATCGCTCCACATTGTTTAAAACCTGTTCACGATCTCGCCTCTCCTCGGTTCAGTTGCTTGCCACGTGTTAAAGAGGAGAACGATGAAGCGCGACTGTCCCCGTATGGTTTGGTGCCAAGCAGACTTTTTCTCTATTTGTTTTCTTCTCTCCGGAAAGATTGCAAAGGATACTGCCCAATACATTTTTTTTATTTGCCGCGGAAGTGCCGGCAAGTGCCCCGTTATCACGGCGCCTTTTTACGACTGCCCGCATGGCGGTTTCTTTCGAGCAAGCATGTTTTAAAAGCTTAAAGAAAGATGAGACAGCGTGTGTCCCTTGCATTATTCCGTGTTGAAACAGCCCTGGCTGAGGCGGCCGGGCCCCCCGTTACTGAACTCCGAACAAACAGGTGCAATCCTTGCTTCAATTGCTGTGGTCATCCTGAAGTGATGATGAGCAGGCATGTGGAGGACTGGGCTCCAACATGTCAATTTCGACCAGTGGTGCGACAGCTGACTTGTATATTTTCTTTTTGCGTTCTCTGGTCTACGGTACTCATATTTCATTAGGCGAAGGGGTGGGTTCGTTCGTTCTGAGCCTTTCTTTCTATTGGTGTGTATGATGGCTTTTTCACGCCGTCTCGACGCCAGTAAGCTTTTTAAACCCCAGCCCAGGCGGCTGTAGTCATGTGTTTTATTTTTGAAAACATATTTCTGCATATAACTGCAAACAGTTGTTAGTTGGATTCTCTTTCGTCACTCACCATGACTACAGTGCTCAGCGGTGCATCCTGCGTAACCAAAGCACCTATATATGCTACTTTTTATCACTGAAAAGAAGACAGTCCTTTTTTTACGGCCACGGTGGCTGCTTTTCTGATGGAGGCGAAAAGCGAAAACGCCCATGTGTTCGAGATTTCGGAGCACCTTAAAGAGCCCCAGGTGGTCAAAATTAATCCGGAGCCCTCCGCTACGGCGCGCCTCATCGCCCATGTGTAGCTTCGGGGCGTTAAACCCCACAACCAAATCAAATCACGAGCCCTTTTTTTTCACAGCTAGGTGTAGGCAAATGATCAGCCGACTTCGACCTAACCTGAAATTCAAGTACATTTTTTCGACCTCACCTCAATCCTGACCTCACCATTGAGGTTGAGGTCCACATCAGCGAGATCAGCCTTATCCTGGGTTAAACATTATATTCTTCAGCTAAGCTTAATCTGGCCACAACCTGACCTAACCTCAGAGGGACCATGAGGACAAAACACAACTTTGTTTAATTCAAAAGAACTAGCCTTCAGTAATTCTCTAAATTTTATCCCACCGCAAAATATGCCGATTGCCGAAGTGTTTTTATTTTGTTTAATTTACATTTCATTTTAAAACATTACAATCAGAACGGACGACCGTCGAGGTAAAAATATATACGAATAAATCTAAAGTGATGATGAATAATTATGCAGAAAGGGTCTCCTTCAGCATATGCAACCAAACGCGGGAACAAGTCGAAGAATATACCTACCTCCGAGAGGTTGTCAGCGCTGACCGCAAACAGGAGAGAGAAATCCGGAGCAGAATGGGTATGGACTGGGGTGCATTCGGCAAGCACTCCCAAATAATGAAAAGTAAGCTACCTCTAGAGCTCAAAAGAAGAATATACAACCAATGCATCCTGTTGGTGATGACATATGGAGCGTAAAATAGGCGCCTTACTAAAGAACTGGAAAAAAAACTTAGGTCAGATGAACGGGCCATGCAACGAAGAATGATAGGAGTAACATTTTGGGATAGGAAACGAGCCTTCTGGATCAGGGAACAAGCTCAAGTAGATCATATCATAGCTCAAATAAAGAAAAAGAAATGGATATCGGCTGGCCATGTAGTGAGACGAAATGACAACCGGTGAACAACCAGGGTAACAGAGTGGACACGGAGAAACGGGTCTAGAGGAAGGGGAAGGCCAATAACTCGATGGAGAGACGAAATAAGGAAACTGGAACAAACAATGGGCTCGAGCAGGGAAGGATAGGAGCGGTCGGAGGTCAATGGGAGAGGCCTTCGTCCCGCAGTGGACCTGAGTAAGCTGATGGTTATGATGATGGTGGTGATGATGATGATAATAGTTATATTTTAAAATTACAGTTTGGCACTTTTCGTTTCTTTCAATTGGTTCGGCAACCATTTAGCCGATATATACGTGGTCCGAAACAAATAATGCCCCTTTCCGCCGTCCGTGATGCACCTGGGCGCGCACCAGCAGTGTGTAGACGCACTTTTTGTTGCAGATCGTAAACACTAGTGTTGTCTACGCATTAGGGTACAAAATCTCGATTCATCAAGAACAGTCAGTGACACGCTGTTGAAATCCTATCAAGGAGCACATTTTTTTGTTCGCCCATGTCAGCGTTCTAGAGGTCCCTGGCAGGCTACTGGAATGTTGCACTCGTGCTTAATGTTAAATGCCGAAATGGAGAAGGACATGGTTTGCTGCCCTGTTCCACGGGTGACTGACGGCGGACGTCGGCGTAGTTCAGCTTCTCAAAAGAAAGAGCTTTCTCCCCCTTCCTCTCCTCTGCGTATGCTCCCCTCAAAGTATCGTACAGCGACAGCGCAAAAACGTCAGGGTCGAAACGAAGGAGAAAACATGAAACGGCCTTTGGTTCGGTACCCGTGACGTATTCTGGCTGGGTCGAAGGTCACGCTTAGATGTCGAGAGCGAGCGGAAACAACAACGGTTACACAGGTGCCACAACGCACAGTTATTCAGGCTACACAGCACTCCGGCAGGTCTCGTCGCAAGTGTGAAGGCTAGCGACACGTTCGTGTTGACTCCGCGTTCACATCGCGGAGTGGTTACTGGCACCACGGACAGGATACAACCAGAACAGCAATCCGTTAGCTAACGTCGACACACCATGAAGAGGAAAAGGAAGAAAATGCCAAGAAGTGCGCCGACTCCACATGTCGGCTGAAACGCGTGATGCAAACGCTTTATGAAGGCTGTGCCGACCGGTGTCAACAGGGGTAAGCAAGCGTTTAGGCTGAGTCCCGCAGACGATACCCGTTGGTTGTTTCCTCGGGTAAATGACGCCACCCCATCGAGAAAGCAAAGCGGAGGCAAGGGTAAACCGAAACTATCCCCCGCTGGGCTATTATAACCGCTGGGCCGATACGGACGTCGGCGTGGGGCATGGGCAGGAAAAAATGAGCTAGGTGATGCAGGGGAGAGGGGAGTGTATGCTAGAAGTTAAGAATTACAGTGAACCATCCTGCTTTTTTTTAGTGCTGTCGAAATCGCTTGGCTAGCCTGTCCACTTTCCCCCACACCGTTTCTTTTTTTGGAGTAGCATAATTTCTCTTATTAGACGCGAAGCAGCTTATGGTCGAGCCTGTTCCCTCCGCCATTCTGTGGGTGCCGTTGTGCGGCGTCCACACCCCCACTGCGCATGCCTGGCCAGGCACCGCTGATGATGATTGTGGCAGGATGCCCGTAGGGATTGGCCAACCAAAGAATCCATCACGGGATAACTTCGCGTTCAACCACCATCGTCATCTTCCCGTAGGGGAACCCTGAGTAGTATGCGAGGCATTCCTCCTCTCCTCTCCGACGCTCCTCTCCTCTCCGGCATTCCTCCTCTCCTCTCCGAAGCTCCTCTCCTCTCCGGGATAGCGCAACGAATGGCAACACCTGCGGCTCCGCGCGCGATAATCCGAAGCAGCTTAGGGTTAGAGACGCGACGGTAGCCGCTGCATACTCCGCTGGGGGCGCCACTGTAGCTCAGCGGTATAAATGACGCGCGCGCGTGCTCCGCTCCCCTCATTCACCTCCCGCAACGCCGCGATTGAACTGAAAACTATTGGGAACTTGAGTCGACCCCATGGCTGTTTCGCATTCTACTCAGGGTTCCCCTACGGGAAGATGGTGAAATTTTTTTGGGCTTGTGCAGTTCGCGCCATCAACTCCTGGCCCCTCAGCCGGAACTTCTCTGACTGGACAGCACTGAAACAAGGAACAAAAAAGTGCGTTGAGCGAGTAGTGAGAATAATTATCTGTGCATGCGGGTGTGACAGTGAACAATTTTGTCTATTAACAAGTTTTGAGGTTTGTGATATACAGCAATCCCTCGCTATAACGAAATCGCTTTACTCAAAATATCTCTTTATTCGAAATTTCTTCTGGTCCCAACCCAGACGCCTACATTTTAGGCCGCATTACTCGAAGCGCATGAAGAGCTTGACCCGCTTAGAGTGAAGTGGAGAGTGGAAGGAGGGTCGCCGAGCGACGGCAACATAGCGGCGACTCAGAGTGTCAGCATGGCGAGCCAACGCAAGCTTAAGCACCCCTGGCGATTTTCTCGAGCCGGTCATGCTCGCTTCACCCCATCCGCCTTAAGACAAACGGTCCAAATTCATGGTGGGGTCACGGAATTTTGTTTCTAGACATTGGTCAATGGCGTGGACGCGACGGTGCTTTAACACCGGCACTCGAACAATAGAAATAGTAGTGTCGTCGACAGCGGGGCGCCAAAAAACCTTTGTGTTGCAAACTTCACGGCAGCCGACCACGGGAAAAAAATTGCCCAGTGATCATGCAAGGCCCCTAGTGTAAAACAGGTCATTTTTAATGATTACGCTGTGTGCCCACAATAAGCGGTTGATGGTTTTTTTTTACCTCAACAAACACAACCTCAGACTCGAGCCGCGGCGTTTGCGGAGCTTTCCAGAGCAAAACTCTCGCAGCATTCCGTGACGCCTGCACGCCCCCTATAAAAATAGACACTGCCACTGCCACTTTTACGTGCGGCGACCACAGCGTTATGCGATGCTTGGCCAAATTGGAGCAGGGGTTGCTCTCGCCCGGCAAGAACTTGAAACAGCCAAAGCTCACTGCCTTTTTGCACCTGAATAAAGTTTTGCTTCATTGAATACATTGCGCTTTGGTTCCTCCTAGCTGTGGTGAAATTCAAGCTCAAATGCTCCAACTTTTCTTGAGTGGTCGCTTATAACAAAATACCGCTTATAATGAAATTTTTCGCTGTCCCGCTGACTTCGTTATAACGAGGGATTACTGTATCATTAAAGGGTCCGCACCTCTTGATTGCATGGTGTGATACGCTATGTTTTCTATTGTTTTTATTTCGTTATACCACGCGACATACATGCGAGCCTCACCCGTGGTATTAATGAGCGGCGCGCTAAAGTCTTTGCAAAATGCGGTAGTCGGCTTTATTGGCTGGCATTAAAGTGTACATATTAATATTAAGCAAAGTGCATAAACACCGAGTACGTAAAGATAATTCGAAAGCAACACAACACATCTGGAGGGCAAAACATGCGTACGAACGACAAAAATGTCTTTCTCTGTGCAGCCTAACCAGGACACTCAAGGTCTTTTATAGGTCCCAAATTTATCCTCAATATTTCTCTTCAGCACAGAAACAACCAGTGTCATTTAATGGTGAGCGTTTTTCAAGTTTAGCGCAGCTCACTACAAGCTGAATTGGGGATACATATAGGCCAGAAATTGCGGGAATAAACGGGGTGAAATTTGTAGTGGAAGATTATAACACATCTCACAAGGTGCACAAGGTATAGACCACCAGCGCTGCCTGTAGGGGCGCCACTCAAGGCCCCCTAGCGGGGCGTTATGAAAATGGTCATGGGTCGCTTCGACCGTTTTTTTATTGTCACTAGCACAGTTTTCGAAGCTCAAGGATCTAATTTTCTCTTTACATGAGTTCGAAACGTATATTCGCTTCGGCCGTTTTCTTATTGTGGCTGGCACAGTTTTCGAAACTCAAGGATCTTATTTTCTCTTTACTCAAGTTGGAAATATATATTCTTGCGGCAATGGTGTTAAAAAAAAAAAGAGTGAGTCTTTGGAAGTGTGCAGTGATCTACGATCCGATTGCAGCGACGGAAAATCCGGCCTTCATGAGTGCAACCTCCGTGCCACATACAAGCGTCGCGAAGCGGGGCCGGTGTACGAATAAGAGCTGACTTTAATGCCACGTTTAAGAAATTTTCTAGCAATTGTGTAGTGCACCGTGTTTATTAAATGGTCACGACGCATCGATAAACTGATGTGAATTCGTTTGATACTCTTAACTGTTCTAGCACAGCAATCATGCCATGCCTCAAGGTCTGCAAAGATGCATAGCAAAAACATGAGGGGCGCTCAGGTAGTGAGTTGTCGCAACCAAAAAATACGTTTTTCTACGAATGTTGTCTCCTAAACGTGGTCGCGCGCCTGACGACTTAGGTAGATTGGCATCGCGAGGCCAAGTCATCCGGTGTGTACAACGGCACGCAGATACAAAGCGAGGTGGCAATTGGCTGTACTTTTCCGTGGCGCTGGGCGGTGACCTGCCGTTGCCGCTGCGCTTGTACGCTCCAAAAGAAATGACCACCATAGAAGAGTCGTCGAAGACCTTCTATAAGGACCTAAAAAGTCAAAATGTGGACCAAATTTTCTTTCCTTCGCATCTTCCTCCCGAGGCCATAACGCCATCCCAAAGAAAAAAAAATCATCCATTCATTTGTGCTCAAGCACACCACGAGGCCGCAATTCCTTTCGACATGTCCTAAAGGTTTTATTTTGCCACATGCGTGAGAACAACAGTGTTGGTAATGCACAGACCGGAAAGAGCAAGCTAGAGAAAGTGAGAACATGGCCCAAGCCCCTATTAACAGCGCAGCGGAGCCCCGGCAACACGCGCAGCAGCTGTTGCAAAGCTCGGGGCCTACAAGAGCTGCCACTTTTGGGGTGTCGAACGAATGCCAAAACAGTTGCTTGGACGCAGCTGCGTTTCCACTCCATAAACAACCATTATGTGGCTTTTATCCTCGTTTAACCAGTTAAAGTTATTGCCAGAGAGGTGATAGGTGTGCCTATCGGGTCCGAAGAAAGTACAAATGTTTGTATGGCGTCCAGGCATTCAATATTTATAGCTCGAAGTGAATGGTTAGTAAAAATACAGTACTTACATGCAGGGAGGCTAGGGACACAAAGGACCCTCTGCTTCAAGGGTGTTCTATTTAGGGATACAAAGGATAGCAGCGCTACGCGGTGTTTCATGTGCCGTCGTCCTCTCCGTGCGTTGTTTTTCTGGCAGGGAATAAAGGTCGCAAAAGTATGGCGTCCACGCCAAAGAAACCTACAATCAAGCTGACACAGGTGACATTAGCCTCTGGCCTCAATTCAACCGTACTTCAAATTAACAGGCCCAGGTCGACTTCATGGAGCCCGAACGTGACAAGGTGTACTTGGTCAGAAAGACAAATACTGCTGGAAACTGTCCCTTTCGGTCAACTAAGCCATCTAGGTGGCTCAGTCGCCGAAACACTGGGAAACTGAGCAGGGAGATGTGGCTGGGCTTTCGACTTGGGCCACCGCCTTCCCGGGCTAGCGCAACTCAAAATCGCAGGGTAAATGTTACTCTAAAGGTAGCATAAGGCTCAAATAAAATCTATAGAGAAGTTCACCACTCTGCCGTATTGCTCCTATACGAGGTCACGCAGCAAGAATTACGAGGTACAAAACGCTCTTCAGAGTCGCATCGGGTGTAATATAAAAAGACGTTTGGGCACTAATGCCTCCCACGAAAGGGCCAAAGACAAATATTTTTGTGGATACGAGGCATTCGGTGCGCACTGATCCACCTCTTAAATTGTTACCTATGCATTGGCGGGCTTTGTATTAGGGGTCCGCGTAAGCGAGGAAACAGGCAGGCGTAGCTTTGCCTAAGGGACTCACATTACATTATACATTAACATTTTAACCGTACCGTTACTCCAAGCAAAAAGCAAAATTGTACTACATCTACGTGTGTTGTGGTGTCGGGACCCTTCCCGCTGACAAGGCTAACCGGTGGCGGCCGGGTGTACTCTTGAAGGAGAAAAACATCAAACCGGCCGAACGTTACTTGATGTACAAAATACCAGAGCACACCAAAGAACCCTTGGTGGTCTAGATATTCCCTACGGCCCAGATGCAGTGGGCAGTACGCATGAAGGAGGACTGATAAATAAAGTGACCACGCGCAATTAGGGGGCATGACCCTAAGTGTGTATGATAAACAAATACACCACTCATCGTAGATAAACAATGACGCAACAGTAGTAGAAACTGCCTGCTTTCGTAATTCGGAGGCTCAAACAACGAAATTGTCCCGAGCAAGGCAGACCGCTTCGCAACGCCTGGTTATTGCTCCGTCAATCTTGACAGATGCGTCGGAATCTGGTACCTTTATATGTTCGCAAAATGCACTCATCAATGACAGCTAACATACTAAATATGCAATGGGTTTTGATTTTTCTCTCTATGCTGCATTTCGGGACTGAGCCGACGAGTACAAAAGTCGCCTACACGGCGAAACTGATACTCAAGTAAGCATATGCGTTGGTGTTCAAAGGAAAACAAAAGGTATGAATTGCATTATTTAAGCGCGCCGAACAGCAGCAATCTATATTTGCTCGTTTTCTATTGAGTGTAAACGGTTGTAAAGCGTTCTGAGCGCAAGGACATATACAAGCGTAGATTCATAAGCGTTTGAGTGTAGTGTAGAACCTCCCCCCCCCCCCCCTCCTTCCACCCCTGCTCTACCGCTGGAAACGAAACCACCATCTTTCCACGAGGTTTGGGGAGGGGGCTCGTTTTTTTTTGCGCCTGGGCTTGTGTGCCCCTCGGGCTGCCTGTCTTCAGGTGTTTGAGGGGCGCTTACGGAGAGTACGCGCTGCGGTATACCTAAACATTTCACTTTATCCCGAAACACATAGTTAACTAAAGACATTTGAAATCAAGGACCGTATATTATTATTATTATTATTATTATTATTATTATTATTATTATTATTATTATTATTATTATTATTATTATTATTATGCGGAGTGCCCCAAAACTCCGTGTTGGGCCCTCTCTTGTTCTCCATTTTTGTAAATGATGTGTCAGTCGCAATTAAAAAGTCTTCTTTCCTTCTCTACGCTGACGACATCAAAATATTAAGACGTATAAAGTCCATCGATGACTGTGATGCCCTGCAGCAAGATAAGACAGAAAGATGAAGCGCTTTGGTGCGAGTCAGTTCGCTCAGGAGTTCCGGCGCCTACGTGCCCTATGCAAAATATTGCACAAGCGTGATCATGCTTTCTACATGACGTCAGTAGAAGCTAAAGCAACTCAACAGCCGGGAGCATTCTGGAAGTACATTCATTCTAGATCTAGTACAACGAAATAATCTATTCGTCTACTGGATTCCAGCGGTGATGAGTTTGCAGATGCGGCCGTCTGCTTTGCTCGTCAGTTTTCTTCTTTTTCGGGCTGAGCGGTGGTAGTGATGACGGCAGCGTTTCTTGTCACAAGGGCGGTAACTCCGGTTGTTTCCAACTGGATGACAACATCGTGGGGACCAGCATCAAGCGGCTAAAGTCCTCGTTTTCTTCTGGGCCAGATGGTATTCCTGCTGCAATTCAAAAAACATATGCAAATATATTCGTTCCTGTGTTCACCTCAATATTTAATAACTGTATCCAGTCTGGCACGTTCCCTCGCTCATGGAAAATCACTCGTGTATTCCCTGTTTTCAAGTCAGGCCCAAAAACTGACCCTATGAACTATAGGCCAGTATCGCTCCTTTGTTCTGCCTCTAAAATATTCGAGTTATCTCTTCATACGGTCTTGTCTTTCTCACTCAAACACGTCCTCATTTCTAATCAACATGGCTTCATGCGTGGTCGCTCAATTTCCACAAACCTCGCGTGCTTCATGGAGCAGGCTGTCCCAGCAATCGTTGGTAGAAGCCAGCTTGATGCTGTCTACTGTGACATGAGCAAGGCCTTTGATGTAGTCAACCACTCGTTATTGCTTGCCAAGCTCATTCTGGTAGATGTGCACGCTTCTTTGGTGGGTCTTAATCGTTGCTATCTCCAGGAGCGATATTGCTATGTAAGTGTTAACGGTCAAACATCATTTAGGTACAAAGCAACCAGTGGTGTACCCCAGGGCTCTGTTCCGGGCCCCCTTCTTTTTTGCATTTTCATTAACGATGTTGCTTCTGCCCTTCGAAATTCTTCTGCCTTGTTGTATGCTGATGATGTAAAAATCTTTAGAGAAGTGCGTAATGGTCAGGACTGTAATTCTCTTCAGGTTGATATCGTGTCATTCCATCGTTAGTACACCAAAAACGAATTAATTTTGAATCCCTCAAAAACGAAAGTTGTCTCCTATAGTAGGAAAACTCAACAGCTGCAATACTTTTATAAAATAGCAAGCACTGCACTGCCGAGGGTGACCGAAATTCGGGACTTGGGAGCACTATTTGATTCTTCTCTGACTTTCTCTTCCCACGTTACACAAATTACTGGACGCTCTCTTCGATTTCTGGGTGCTGTTTGCACGTATTCTAGAGAGTTTAAGTCCTCTTCCTTTTTTAAAGTTTTATTCGGCTCTCTACTTACCTCTTCTCGAATATGGTGCTGTTGTTTGGAATGGAACTTGCAAGTCCAATAGTGACCGTACCGAAAGGGTTCAAAATTAGTTCCTTTCTATCTTTAAGCACCGTTTCCGTCATGTACAAGAAGACGCAAACGGCAGCATGTCTTGTCTGAAAAGTATTCCTTCCCTTTGGTGTCGATGAATGCGAGCTGATATTATCTTTCCTTATAAACTTCTTCATGGTGATATTTTGTGTGATGACTTGGTTGCACTTATGAATGTCAACTTGCCGAACAACCTTTTCCGAACATTTCGAACTTTCAGAACAGATGCTTTAAGTAGACGACGCTCGTCCATCTGCAGAACACAATGTGCTTATAATGAATATTCCGATCGTCTTGATATATTCCAGTGCTCTTTTTCTTTGTTCTCTAATGAATTAAAAACTGTTGTAGCTTAAGTGTCTTTATGTCACTACAAATTTATGCGTCGTATTTATTTTATGCAAATCATCTTCTTGGATGTTTGTTTTTCACTTTTCCTGGTTTTGTGTTGCTTGAATTTCTGTAGGTTTGAGTGTCAGAGGTTGTAACAATGAACTTCGTTTTTCCATTTTGAAACTTCCTAACATTTTGTTACAAGACCTTTTTTTTATGGGTATAATCTGTCTCCGTCATGTTCATTGAGTATTTGCTTGTGTATTTTTCACGTGCCTTCAACGTTTTGCTTGCCGAGTGTTATGGCTTCTAACACTAGGCTTCCTTTTTTTTTGCTGTTTTGCTTTCTGGGGCCTCTGTAACTATTTTTACTATATTGTTTCTGTCATACATATGGTTTCCTGTGTTGTGTTGTCTTGATTTTAGTTTGTTTTATATGCAAAGCATCTCTTGCTCTCGACTCCGTCGTCCGTCGTCCGTCCATCCACCAGCCCAGGAAGACACTGGCAACACTGCCGCTCCAGGAGCCCTTTAGGGGGAAGCGTGCTCGTCTCATGCCGGCCCAGAAAGACACCGGCAACACTGTCGCTCCAGCATCTCATGGTAGGGGCTATGTCCCTTCCTTGTGGCGCCATCCACACCCCCACTGCGCATGCTCGGCTCATCTCGGGCCGGCCCAGGAAGACACCGGTAACACTGTCACTCCAGGAGCCATTAAAGGGTAAGACACCACCGGGCGTTCAGCAAGCCGAGCATGCGCAGTGGGGGCGTGGACGGCACAACAACGACAAGGGAGGGACATAGCCCCGTCGCATCTAATAAAATTACATCATCTTCCCGTAGGGGAACACTGAGTAGTATGCGAAACAGCCATGGGCTCAATGCAATTTCCCATTTCGTAGTTCCGGTAAGTGAAAAGTGTGGTGGTTACCATGGAAACCAAACTGTAAATATAACGGTAGCTACGTACCTCAACCTAACGGAAACGACGAACTGAAAACTAATGGGCTCTTGAATCGACCCCAAGGCTGCTTTGCATACTACTCAGGGTTCCCCTACGGGGAGATGGGGAATTTTTTTTTATGAATGTTTGTATATGGTGTACCAGTACCAAGACCCTCGGGTGGTTCCTGGGCACCGAAAATAAAGGTTGATTGATTGATTAAATGATTGATTGATTGATTGATTGATTGATTGATTGATTGATTGATTGATTGATTGATTGATTGATTGATTGATTGATTGATTGATTGATTGATTGATTGATTGATTGATTGATTGATTGATTGATTATGACGGTTTTCTGGTGTCCTGGCCTCAGTCGCCAGGCGCGAGCTCAAAAAGCCTTCGTCAACACAGAAATCACAGCTGCTTATAGGGGAAAATGGAAAAAACAGGAGGAAACGACGGTAGAGGGGGCGGTTTGGATGGTATATATATAGTTGCGGCAGCCGTCCGCGATTATGAGGGGCTTTTTTTCGCTTTCGCGTATTCATCACGGTCTCGCTTTGTAGAATGCTTTCCATTTCACTTTTCGCTCCCCACCAATGAAATGTAAGAGCTCCGTTTCTTTAAAGAAAAGTGAAGGCAAATGCGTCGAAGCGTCGCCGCCGGGAAGGAAATAGTGCGGAGTAAGTACGCTTTTCGTTCCAGTTCAATGGGAACCAAAAAATTATGTTTCGAATCCCCGGCCCCACGTTCGGTCGATTCCGCTTGGTCGTACTAGCACGCATTAAACCGGATGAACCAGAAACTGCTTTATACTTTGCTTTTAAAATCTACGACCATTCGCAGAAGCTGGCATAAAGTGCCAGGCGTCTATAAATATGGGACGTTGGTCTACACTTGCGACCAACCAAAAGGGCTACATCATGCTATATTGCTGGCCTGCGACGACAAAACAGGGTTCTCACTGGGACATTAGAAACTAAAGCGTGTCGAAACAACCCGATGGAGGGGTGACCTCTGCGGACACGTCGCGTTGCAAATCATTCATCACACATGTTTATTATTGCTGAAGTTAGAGTGACAAACCCACTACGAATAATGACGTCCATACAAACAAGAAGGCGATATATAGCATTGGAGAGCTTCTTACTAGTTTCCTGGCACCGAAAAAAAAACGATTAACCGCTCATTGTGGGTACGCAACGCAATCATGAAAATCAACCGGTTTTGCACTAGGGGCTTTGCATGACTGGGCAATTTTTTCCCTAGCTGTGCAGCCGTTAAGTTTGCGACACAAGAATTTTTTGGCGCCCTGCCGACACTGCTGTTTCTATGGAACGAGTGTCAGTGTTCGCTCATGATCTCGTCCACGCCATTGAACAAAGTCCAGAAACAAAATTCAGTGGCTGTACCACGCATTTGGACCGTTTGCCTCAAGTCGGATGGGGCGAATCGAGCATGACCGGCTCGAGAAAACCGCGGGGAAACACCAGCTTGCGTTGACCCGTCATGTTGACAGCCTGACTCCCACTGAGTCGCCGCCGCTCGGCGACGCCTCCGCTCGCAACTTCGCTCTAAGCGGGTCAAGCTCTTCGTACTCTTCGAATAATGCGGCCTAGAATGCATGTGTTTGGGATGGGACGAGCAGAAATTTCGAATAAAGGGTATTTCGAGTAAAGCGGTTTCGTTATATATATATATATATATATATACCAAAAAGTAGTGTCAGACGCACGTTTCAAAAAACAAAAACGAAAAGATTTACTAACGTTTCGACTCGAGGACCCTCCAGTACACCTTTTTGTTTATGTTGTTAGATTGGAAACTTTTGTTCCTCGACCAAGTATATATATATATTGGATGTTGGATGTTAGTGTCTGATTCGATAGCTACACGACGCTTTGCTCAACAAGTTCTTTAACACACGGTTTTGGTTTCGTGAGTTTTTTCTCGCTCTACGTGGTCTACCCTTTGTTAAATTGTTTTACTACCACTTTCAATTCCGGAGGAAGGGATGTAGTACGGCTTGTAGTAGTTTTTAGGCTGTCAACGAACAACTTTTTTTCTTGTCTCCCTTTTGCGTAGTAAAGGACAAACAAACGTGAAATAAAATGGAAATAAATTGATTGATTGATTTTAGGGTTTAACGCGCCGACGCAACGCAGGCGATGAGGCGCGCCGTAGTGGAGGGCTCCGGATTAATTTTGACCACCTGGGGATCTTTAACGTGCACCGAAATCTCGTACACACGGGCGTTTTTGCTTTTCGCCTCCATCAGAAAAGCGGCCGCCGCGGCCGGGAATCGAACCCGCGACCTCGTGCTCAGCAGCGCAACGCCTTAGCCACTGAGCCACCGCGGCGGGTAAAATGGAAATGAAATGGCATAACCTGAAGGGGCTACGAGCAATGGTCATAGTGGTTCCTAAGTGTGGATGTGTCTCAGTCAACTTCGGGACATATAAAATTGGCGGGAACCCATGCAATGACGGTAGTTGCGAGAATGTGGTGATCCTGAAATGTTGACATGTGACACCTTCAAAGCAATCAGCTCTTTTGGCTATAGTGTCAGTCAAAAAGATACAAGGACTCGGGAAGCGCAGGACAGGAGCGGGTGAGAGACAATGGGAGAGGGCTGCGTTCTTCAGTGGACATAAGTTGGCTGTTAATGACTAACACCAGCTTTATCAAGGATTTTGCCTATCTGCCTCTTTCGCGTATGTCTAATGCTGTGAAAAAGAGGCAACATAATTGCGCGCGTAATAACGCCCGCTATATTGCAAGAAATACACCTCTTCCCATGCACAGTTGCGTTGTGAACAACACCGAATGATTTGTCAACGTCCCTCCAAGGCCTCAGGGGTTGGACGGACTGATTGACTGACTGACTGACTGACAGACAATCGAATGTACACATACGTACGACGCACATTCACACATACATGAATACTCACACAGGCACGCACGCATACATACACACATATACACACACGCACACACATGCAGACACGATCGAGCATGTGCACGCACGAACAGGCATGCGCAGAATCATACGCACGCACACACGACAACGCACAGATTCTGGCGCACAAACCTGCCCAAGCACCCACACTACAGCAGTCATCTGCATGAGCTGTTGACCCGTTTTAGGAGATAATTCTAGAGCACAGAGCACCGTAGAGTGGTCAGAGCCAAATCCGCGTTGAACGCCGCCACATCGATCTGTGGTTTTCGAAGCTGATGAATAGATGTTTTATGGAGTCTGAAGAAAGTCGCCACTCCAAATATTTAAAGAATATATTTGTAGAAATTTACTGAATTGAAGTTTTCACAGGCTTGAGAGTACTGTACTGGGAATTATAGTTTTGTTGTTAGCGAGGGGAAAGGGAACGGTTTTCGCACCCTGTCAAATACGCATGTTTTGGCGGCACCAGAGCTTATGTGCAATTTTATATGCCATCAAACCTAACGGGTAGGTTGAGCGTTGCTTTCAAAGTATTGCCTGTCTTTCAAGTTGTTTGGGATGCATCGGTCATTTAGTGAATACGCTTAGCACCGGCAGTCCTTTTCAACGTCGCACTCGGGCAAATTCGTTTGCGTAAATTTTGGCGTTGCTATTGTTCCTCTTGTACTACGTAATCTTAAGAATAATCTAGCAGTGTTAGACGAACTGATCTGCAAAGTGGAATTGCTGGGCAGACACCTCTTGCTACCGAATATCTCATCAGGTCATTGGGAGCAAAAAGAGGGGTTGCTTTTGGATTAGTTGAGCAACAAACTGTCACGATGTTAGAGATATATTTGTTAGTTACCTTTCAAACAACGTTGCAGTAGTTTTTGTTTGTGTTTGTAAAGACTAATGTGCATGTATACAAGGCGTGGGTAGCCCCTAGACATCAATAAAAAAATAAAACAGGCGGAGGAAGAAGGAGTTTTGACTCCATGTTCACACAGATGTTCCATGTTTTCATTTGTTGGAAGTGGTAGTGTCGTTGCAAAAAGTATGTGGTGCTTGTATTGCTTAGATAGCTCGTATTTTACGTTTCACACCGGCAGAAATGAACGTTTTGACGGTAATAAGTTCGATTTTGTGCTTTTGTGTTGATTTCTTTCTATCACAGTTGTTGCTATTTTTGTCCACCTTAACGTATCGGAGGAAATAGCCAACCGTGTCCTTGAGAACGTAAGTGTCTCTTTGAATAAACTATAAGAAATTATGCAAGACGAACGTTCACCTGTGGCATTCAGTACTACACTCGTTGAGGCGTTCATAATTATTTCAGCGGTTACTTTACAGCGCCTTATGCATGCGGCGTGCGGTAATCCGCCCCGCTTGTGCGCTGTGAGACTCAATATAACAAAGCTTGACGTTTAGCTCGTTTTAAAGGGAGAAAAAAACACCTTCGAAGTGTCATTGCCGAAGGCTACATATGTCATAACCACCAATTGCGAAAATTTTCCCCATTTGCTTCTCAGCACTCCTGTTTGTCACTTCTTTTTTTCTTGTCTCTGTTGTGTCTTTTGATGTGGAGAGAAAACGCAGGTTCTTGAGTGGGCCAGGCTGAAAGGTTGATTGTCATGGACAAGCAATGGGGTCTGATTCGGGCAGCTATTTTGGTCTAGCAAAAAGTAGGCCGCCCCACTAATGCAACGTAACTTACAACATTACAAAACTGCTTTATAAATCCGACTCCGAATAGATATTTGATTGACAAGTTACAGTAGCTCTTGAAACTATATAGCTTACTCAAGTGAATTTCTGATAACTAGAAAAACAAGAGCTAGTTTCAGGCATGGTCACGGACTGGTTTGTTCGAAACTGGTTGTCATGGCATACCTACAGCCTACAGCAATTACATTTCGAGGGTAATTTTGAGCCAATTCAACACTCACAAAAAAACTTTTGTGCCCGCTTGGCACCAACGCTCCCGAATTCCGAATGATTGCAATCAAAAGTTCAAGATAGGTTAAGGACGATGAACAGCGTACGATTTGACAAGAAACATACCGTGTCCGCTGACAGTGGGCATGGCAGCATGAGGTTGAAATTGCATTGCTCCATAGCAGTAGGCTCCATTTCTCGAGCCAAATCGTATGTCATTCCTCGCTATTTATTTGCCAAATATTAACCGCGCACCGGATGGAGCGATTGATCATGCAAGCGCATTGTGGCAAAGCTTAGCCGCGGAAATTTTTTGGGGTGCACAGAAAAAAGATAAGCCGGACTCTAAACAATGTGCGAGGAAAAATAATTGCGAGAATAATTCAGTGACAATTCTCAAAAACCTTGATATGAATTTTTTGTTCTGGTACTGCAGAAAACCACCCCGCATTACCATGCATGGGCGCCACTCCTGCCTTGCTACGAGGGTACGCAATTGATTTTAGTTTCGCGAATAAACGCAGCACATGACATGGTTAAATGGCAAAAGACTGGCATTTTCCGCGGTGTAAGTTACGGATTAGGATCACAACAGAATAAAAACATACGAGGTGAATAACTGAGCTCCACATGAAGTACCTCGCCTGGTGTGGGCTGACGTATTTTCCCTTTTACAGCTCTGATGTTTTTTTTTTCTTTCGGTGGGGAAATAATCGGCGATGTTCAAGAAAGCATTCTCGGTTAAAAAAAAATATTTTTCACTCTATTCTTGTGCGTTAAGCTCCTTTCCACCACCTCATTCTTTTTTCTACGTAAAGCCGCAACGCTTGTGCTGAAGCGGCTGACGGGCAGGGATGACAAAGTGCTCTAATAGCCTCGCAGATAAATCCGCCTTTTCATCCGCCACCGACTGTATCAGTATTTTCCACCATACCTGATCAATTCCTTGCGGCAGACGCAAACATCGGCCGCGTACGACGGCACTTCCGTGTGACTTTCCAAAGGCAAAACGGTTTCAAGATTACGTTACAACATCGGGCTTCACGTAAATCCGACAGCTCAGCAATCTAATGTTTTCCCTGAGCAGCCGCGGCACAGAGCAGCGTCCTTTAGACAGGAAATCCTCCAACAGAAACAGGCGAAAAGCATGCATCCCACAAACGCGCCCCTGTGCGGCGCAAGCAACCAAAAGCATTGATCAAATGCAAAGCCAGCCCAATTTGAATAATGCAACGCTTCAAAAGTTTTGGTGCACTTTTGAAGCTCGTGTTGTGTACGCGTCTTCGCGTCTACGCGAACCCTTCAGCCGCCTGGGTCTCTTGTATTCTTTCTGGTCGGCGTGGAAAAAGGCGCGAACGTCTCCTATTCATGCCCATGTATCAGGGGAAAAAAAAGCAAGAAACCGACTGCAGGCGCTTCGCTCGAAACCCTATTTTTGATATCCCAGAAAAATATTCAGTCCTGTACACAAGAAACAGGTCACGAAGCCAAGGAAAAATCTATACGCGGAGCCCCTACACTACTCGCCCTTGTGGTGCGCGGCGTTGCGTGCCTCTATTTATTTGCGCGTATCTGGTCGGTCTATACGTTTGCGAGCAGAACAGACCCGCGGCGGCCCGGGCTTGACGCAGTTCACATTTCCTTCCCTTCGAAGCAGGAGCAAATACATTCGCGGCGTACAAATGAGCAACCACCGACTGTCGAGCGTCGATTATGTCTCTGTCTTTCGAGGTGCCATGTCCGCTTTGTCCCCCTCCGGTAAATAGAGAGAGACTCGCCAAAAGTGCAAAAGCGCTGCCGACAGGCCTCTCGTATCCGCTGGCGATGCTCTCTCCGTTCTCTCGAAAACAGCTAACAGCACCAACGACTCCTGCTTCACTGCGCCGGCCGAGCGACGACAAAGGCGATCGTTGCAAAAGGGAGGGGAACGGAAGATGGCCCCACTGCGCGTATTATTTACCCTTTCAATGTCTCTATCCGCCCTCCGCTCGCTTACTTCTCCCTACCAGGCTGCCGCGCTCCGGAGCCTTTGCCAGATAAATTTCCCAGATTTGTTCCTCGAGGAAAAACAAGTGCACTGGTTCGTGTGCGTTCGAACATACAGGTTGCTGGCAGCTTTATTTATCGCTTTTAGTTGATAAGAGCGAGTTCAGAACAGCGACGCAGTTGTTTCGCTATTTAGAAGAAGATAAAAGAAGGGAAGTGGGGCAGGAGGAGTCCATTTGTGAGCTATTTGTAACAATGATCATTTATATCACTTGCCTCTTTTGTTCATCCTGCTTGTATGAACGACTTGGACCTGAATTCAAGGTTCCAGCAGGGTAGAAATGACGGATGAGTTTTGTTTTCAACTCTAGTGTTGCTGTAAAGCCGGAAACGGCAGCAGAGTGCGTTTGGTTGGCAAGAGTTTTGTACCTGTAGCGCTTGCTGCGTGCGCCGAAAGTATGTTCTCTCCCATAGCCCCTTGTGGGGTTTGTTCCTTGCAGCTCTTAATGATACCCATACACAAAATGGAGCTACAGATTCTTATGGAAAATTCGAAAAGGGGAAGCTTAGTTGCGTCAGAGTAAGGTGTAGACCAACTTTCACAAAGAATTTTCCGGTGTGTATTGCCGTTGTTTTAAACATGGAAGACTTTCTAACGCAAACTATTTAATGAAATCGTGGGTTGAAAACATACAGTATCACTTCTCAGGCAGATTAGTTTCATTTCGCTAACAATTTTGTTTAGAATAGTTTATGTCTGCTTGAAAGTGCAATCGGACCTCAAGATCGGAAGTGTTACCCATGTTTTCAACTGGCGGGTCATTTGTAGAAGAGATAGCGTCATTGGAGTACCGTAAGTGAATAATTGCAAATACACCGCTTCGTTTCTTAACATTGACTCCGAAATTACCGATTTAAAATACTGTTATATGCGTGAACAATATAGTGTATGCCAACGTGACTATAGTCCTGGCCACATCTGTATGCAGGGCACATAATATAATGTGTCAACGTATTATTCCTCCAGGCATTTTCTACAGTTCCTTATTGTACCTATACGGGCGTTCGTTGGCGTGAGTTCACCTCATCTGTGCTGTTAGAAAAATATTTTACCCCTGGAGCAACGAATAGTTTTTCAGGTGTCGGTTGCAAGCTTGAGAACATCCTTCAGGCTAATTGCTAAGGAAAATATAAATCACGTATACAGCATATTGAGAGCCCGCACCCGTCTACCCAATTACATTATCAGGCTTTGGTTGAAGTCATCTCCGCAGCATCTGAGAGAGAACATGTATGACATCAAGATTTTGAGCCCTTTTTTCCCCATCTGCCTGGCGCTTCCTGTGTGCGCATAGAAGTTTGGGCCTCTATCTGAAACAATACAGTGCTTAACTAACAGCCTGTGCATTCCTCACTGACCTGGGCTATGTCTCACAAAAGAGGCCCACAGAGAAGTTCCGCGCAACCCGTTGCGAAGCTACGAGCTGCGCGCAGATGTTGAAAAGAAGCCGAGGGCGGCCGACGGCGACGAAAATGCGATTGGTTCAAAAAACAGCTTGCATTGCATGGCTGACCTCGGGGTTGGAAAACTCGTGACAGGCAGCGATAAACGAGTGTACGCACGCGCGCTTTCGACCGCACTTTTTTTCTGTACGTGGGCTGGGCATGTTGTCTCCCCTTGGCTGCTCTTGTTAGATCATGTGTCCACTGAGTTGGTGTTAACGCGTCCTCGGAAATGTAATGTGTATTGCGGGCTGGAGACGTATGCCTGACAAGTTGTGCATTGCTAGCAATTACAAGGGGCCTAAAAATCAAATTTTCAAGCCTCCACGCGATGAAGAAACAAAGAACGCTTGGATTAACCAACTTCGCCGTGTCACCACCCTGCATGTAAGGCATTATAAACAATTTAGATAATTGGTACTTTTAAAAGGTGAATGGAGAATCGGCACAGGATTTTGGTCTGTTTGGTCTGTCTGTCTGTCTGTCTGTCTGTCTGTCGGTCAGTGACTCGATTCAGCCACCCCGCCAAAGTGAAACGAAAGCTGCGCAGTAGTCTCATATGCTCAAAACCAAATCTAAATGTCCAAGTCCGGTGTTAGGGTTCATACTTGTCAGCATTGTTGAACAAGAACAATACATTACGCAAATGTAAGGCAGTAAATCAATACATAAGCGATATTTGCAGTGTTCCTTTATTTAAAAAATCATGGATGCTTGGTTTTTGCAATAGCAAACGAAATACTACATCAACTGCAGAAAACCGTCACCTGCTATTGGCCGCGCTACTGTAGCTCCTGGCGGCATTTAAGAAATCAAACGCCAACAGCAACGGAAGTTTCCACTAGATAGGTTCCTCATTCTGCTTGGAACACTCGTGAAGTAAAGCAACGTGGTTCTATAAACGTTGTAGTAGGGTGCCTCGATTCACGCGCGTCTCAACCGTACGGCAGCGCTGGCATCGAGCCAGCCGACTTGGAGCAGTGGAACGCGGTAAATTTAAATTGGATTGGCCAAACCTCTAGTCTGTTATCTTGGAAGGAACGGGACGGGAGAGGTACATCATGAGAGGTGAGTGGGAAAGAGAAGGGAGGCATTTATTTGACAGGGGCGCCAGTCGACTATCGTATTTCGTCGACATTTGCAACAAAAGGAGCAGATACACGACCATTTTTCTTCTTATAATGGAAGAAAGCAAGAAATGTCTGGAGTGTCCATGATATGTACGTACGTAGCCTACGTAAAACTGAACGTTTGTAAAACTGCTTTCTTTGGATAATGAGAGTGTGCGTTTTATTTAGAGAAAATTGGAGAAAAATGCACAATGCCATCGTAAACAGCGGCTAATTGTTCTAGCTGAGTTGCATGCTGCAAAAAAGAGCGAATGTAAATTAGCGTCTTGTCGTGAATTTAAAAAAAAGCACGGGCAAAATATTTGAAACAGCTGGCTGCATCACAGGGGCTCCCTGAACGATCAATTTTTTTAAATAACCGGCAAAAATCAAACGCGGCATCGATCTAAAAATGCAGTCACTGCGGTAGATTGTTGTCCATAGCCCGCGTTATGCGGAAATAAAAATATAACGGCTGTTTCAAACAAGCATGCACCCGATAATTCGGTCACCGAAATGTCCGTACACCGATATGTCCGTGCATGCAAATGTCCGCACCGAAACGTGCTGTACCGAAATGTCCGGCACCGAAATGTCCTATACTCCTTTATTCGATGCTGCAGGTACTGTCTCAAAAAGAGCTGATTTCGCTGCACCTTTTTTTTTTTTTTTTTTTTGTGGCAGTGACTTTTGCTCCACTAGATTGAGTGACTACTGCATGATTCCGCCGCACAATTGGGGTTCCTTTTTGGACAACCATGGTGACATGTCGAGGTGATCGCAAGCATCCTTACTGTCTTGGTTTATACATGCCCCTTCACTTCTCACCCCGTGATCTGACGAGCTGCGTGTATACGCCCGTGAAGGGTGCAGACATAGCTTCGGGCTCATGGCGGCGATAGAAGATTTAGCCCCGAGGCCAGAGTTAAGCGCGCCACTGCTGCTGCTATTTGGGACAAATATGGGTTACAGAAGAGCATCGAGCGCGCAAGTAATAGAATTTACTCCCCATCAGCCGGTATGTCACGGCTCTGGCGCAAACAGAGGGTCACACTAGCACCGACATGATATACAGTAATCCCTCGTTATAACGAAATCGCTTTACTCGAAATATCCCTTTATTCGAAATTTATTCTAGTCCCAACCCAAAACGCATGCATTTTAGGCCGCATTACTCCAAGCGCACGAAGAGCTTGAACCGCTTACGGCGAAGTGCCGGGGGGACGTGTCGCCGAGCGGCGGCGATACAGTAATCCCTCGTTATAACGAAATCGCTTTACTCGAAATATCCCTTTATTCGAAATTTATTCTAGTCCCAACCCAAAACACATGCATTTTAGGCCGCATTACTCAAAGCGCACGAAGAGCTTGAACCGCTTACGGCGAAGTGCCGAGGGGAGGTGTCGCCGAGCGGCGGCGACCGAGCGGCGAGGCAGGCTGCCAACATGGCGGGTCAACGCAAGCTGGTCTTTCCCCGGCGATTCACTCGAGCCGGTCATGCTGGATTCGCGCCATCCCACGTCAGACAAACGGTCGAAATGCGTGGTAGGGTGATTGAATTTTGTTGCTAGGCATTGGGCAATGACGTAAACGCGATGGTGCGCGAACACCGACGCTCGAACCGATAGAATTTAACAGTGTCATCAGCAAAGGGGCGCCGAAAAACTTGTTTTGCAAACGTCACGGCTGCACACCTAAAAAAAAATTGCCCGTCATGCAAAGCCCCTAATGCGATACCGGTCAGTGTTCATGATTGCGCTGTGGGTTTAACGATTAACCCCTAATATCCCGAGTTAGGGGTTAATCGTTCTTTGAGCGCAAAAAACACAACCTCAGACTCGAGCCACGGCATTTGAGGCGCTTTCCAGCGCGAAACTCTCGTAGCGTTCCGCGACGCCCACGTGCCCCCCTATAAATTAGCCATAGGCATTGCCACATTATGGACGGCGACCACAGCATCATTCAATGCTTGGTCAATTTAGAGCAGGGGTTGCTCGCGTTCGGCATGAACGTGAAACAGCCAAAGCTCACTGCCTTTTTTTTGTACCTGAATAAAGTTTTGCTTCACTGAATACATTGTATTTTGATTCCTTGCAGTTGTAGCAAAATTAAAGCTGAACCGCTTTAGCTTCTCTCGAGTGGTCACTCATATCAAAATACCGCTTATAACGAATTTTTTCGCCGTCCCGCTGACTTCGTTGTAACTAGGGATTACTGTATGTCTTATGCTCAGATTCTATGAGGGGAGGCGCGAAAACTCCACATGACACATCCGACACTGCGGCTGTACCCGCCTGGGGAAGCGCCGAAGTTAAGCTTGTAAGGTTAGGTAGCTTTATAATGAGCGCCGTCGGGCCGTTTGACTTTTCCGAGATTGCAAAAGAGTAGCACTAAACTGGTTTTTGTATACGACAGTCTGCAAACGAGTCGCAATTCGGTCTCAATGGATGGAGCCAGTTTTGACGTTTGCGCGGAGTGTCCGAACATACCAATACCATTCTCTATACTTGAGGTGGCGAGAGAGACAGACAGAGAGAGAGAGGGAGAGAGAGAAGGTGGGGGAGTGAAGAGGAGGCTCTTGCCGTTTCTGTGGATGTTCTGGCCTCTAGAAATCACCTTGGATACGCCCCTGCGTTCTTTCGGGACTCGGAAACATCATCTTTTATATTTCAGTGCTCAAAGCCACCTGACGCGGCCTTAATTAAAAATTAAACTACGTCCGCTTGTGAGCTGCGCTATCAACGTCTGCTGTGAAGCCTAAGCGAACACGACGATACTTGTTGCGCGCAGACAAGCAGGCGCGGTATAGACGCTGGAATTAGTGAGAATGCAACCCCTCTACAGCGCGTTTTAAAATACGTTAGCCGTGCTGCGCCGAGAAAGCCAGAGCCTATTGCTACGTCGCTAAGGGTGCAATAATTTTATATTACTAGCTTTTGTCAAAAAAATTACATGTAAATCAAGACTTCTGATCGGTATCAACGTATCAATGGTGATACGTATACGTTGATACGTTTATTACGATAAATAGGTATCTACGTATATTACGATACACAGTGCCTGCCTGGCTTTGAAGAGAAAACGTTCAGTTGTAGCGATCAAACCGGTAATAATAGTTTGTCATAGTTCCCCGGTGTCTAGTAAATTTATGCTTCGGTTAAATCAATCTACTCGGTTAATTGAGATGAAGTAATGTATTTTTTTTTCGGGGGAAGATAGCCTATTTCATTTTAATGATAAGTTTCCTATAGATTGAGTGAAGGCATATTCCAAAATAAGTGCGCTACTTCTGAAATCGCTTCAACAAGAAAGCGCTGACTGAGGGAGCGCTGACTGAGTTGAGGTAAGCAGTCTACCCGAATTGATGCAAGGTAGCCGTGCATGGCCCTTCCTTGAAACCCGAATTCCCCTGAAAGACCTGGGCTAAGCAAACGTGAAAACGTCATCTTGCATCAAATGCGTGTACTAAAACACTCAGTAAGGTATTAAAGACGATATTCTTTCTTGGGCTACTTAAACGCGGAAATTTTGGCTTTTCTGTCTTCCTGTCTGTCTGTCGATTCAGCCGCCCGGCCAGAACTTAAAGAATTCTTTCAGCAGTCGTTTATATGGGCGGAACATTTCTAAACTAATAAATCTGGCGGCAGTGTTCATACCTGTCAACAATGTTGAGCAAAAAGAACACATGACGCATATTTGAGGCAAGAAGTCAACACATAAGGGACATTTGCGTTGTTGTTTTAATTAAAATACATGGTGCTTAATTTTTCCCTCGGAAAAAATACAAAATAAAGAGTACACCTAAAAATGACTTTAAACTGCAAAAAGCGCACGCTGTGCCCACTCGTGACAGTGTTCCAAGTTCAAAAGTAACAAAAGGTTCCAGTAGGTGGTGCGAGCCGCGGACCGCGACAAAATTGAATTGACTTGAGCAAACCTCCACCGTCTTTACCGTGGCACGAGCGGGACGGTAGGGGAAGAGCGTGAGAAGTGGGACGGTGGAAGGGAAGAGAGGCATTTACGGGGCAGGGGCGGCACAAGAGCATCGTCTTTCGACGACATTTTCAGTGAAATCAGTAGGTACGAAGCCGATTTTTTGCTCTTAAAATTCAGCAGGCGTTTTTATCAAACTTAGGGCCACAGCTTTAAGTGGCCTATTGAGCGAAAAAGCTGTTGTCGACGTCACCAGCATCTCTAGCAGTAAAATGGCTGTTAACTGCCCGGCAGACTATACCGCTTGATTCACATTAATAAAACACAACGAACCGTACTACTAACAACGCTTAGACATGATCAGGCCCGCATAGAAGGCAGACAGCGCAGCGGTGGCTGCGGCCGCCAGCGGCATCTGGCGGCAGTGACACGCCACCAAGCACGCTCCGCGCACGCCTCAACCGGCGGGGTCACTAGAGAGCCAGGTCGCTCTGTACGGCAGTTGAAATCTCAGTGATACCGCTCATATCATACTGGTCTACAGCCAACATGCTAACGCAGAAGCTCTAAAAATGCCCTACACCAATGCAAAATATTTCTCGCAGCGCAAAACTCGAACAAGCGCGTAGCGGTCTTCAATTGGGAATTAATGCTTGCTTCCGATTCACAACTCAACAGTATTTCGGGTTTTTTCCGCTGCCAGCGATATACGCAGAAACACTCAGCGTGACGTAGCCTATGCTCAAAGGGCCCGATGACGAGCTCCGGGCACTCCTCATTTGTGCCGGCCGCATGACGTCGGTATTGAACTTGCGGCTGCTTTGGGTCCCAGGTCGCATTGAAGACTAGCCATAGGGATTACCAAAGCACTTTTGGTGTGCCTGCGCAACACAGGACTGGGCGAAGTTGTTTGATAAACGTTAGTGCCGTACTGTGTGGGATTGTGAGTGTGTGTAGGCATCTTTCTTCATCTTTTCTGTTTTCTTATTTTTATTTTCCTCTACCGGCATAGCAAGCTGAGCGCAGTGACTTGGCTAACGCCGCATCCTTAATTATTCCTGTTTCCGCTCTTTCTCCACATTTTTTCGGGAACCCGCTCACCTCCAAATTCCAGCCCCAAACGCTCGACCTCTACCACGGAGTCTTGTGTAGACTCTTCTACTTTAGGAAGGGCGCCTTTTAAGTGCTATCCTTCAAAAAATTGGCCGCGTATCTGCTCCTTTCGTTGCAAATGCCGTCAAAAGACGATAGTCTTTATCGGCTTTTGCGAAGTAAATGCCTCCCTTCGCTTTCCCGCTCACCTCTCATGTTGTTCCTCTTGCGTCGCGCTCCTCCCAAGGTAAAGACGCCAAAGGTTTGCTTAAATTATTTTAAATTTCCCGCGTTCCACTGCTCCAAACCGGATGTCTCGATGCGAACGCTGCCGCATGACGAAGACGCGCGTTAATCGAGACGCCCTACTTCAACGTTTATAGAACCGCGTTTCCCTACTCCACGTACGTTGCAAGCAGAACGTGGAACATATCTAGTGGAACCTTGTGTAACTGTTGCCGGTTGATTTCTTAAAATGGCGCCAGAAGCTATAGTGGCGCGGGCGACAGCAGGCGACGGCGGAGTGAATTCTTTTTCTGCAGTTGATGAAGTATTTAATTTCGGAAAAGTCAAGCATGTCTGATTTTTTATAAAGGAACACTGCAAATATCACTTCTGTATTGATTTGTTGTCTCATATTTGCGTAATGTCTTGTTCTTCTTCAACAATGTTGACAAGTATGAACATTACACCGGACATAGACGGGTAGATTTAGCTGTGACTATATAAGACTATTGCGCAGGCATTGTTTTGCTTTGGCCGGGTGGCTGAATCGAGTCACAGACAGACAGACGGACAGACAGACATACAGACATACAGACAGACCAAAATTTCTGGGTTTAAGTAGCCCAAGAAAGACTATCGTCTTTAAAAAGCACCACACATTCTACATCGTCTGTGATGCCACTGTGCCACAAGCGCCTGGTGGGCAGTCGGCGTTCTACACTTGACGCTGTGCTTCGCATGCTTTGATTAAGTAGTTTTTCATAATCATTGCCGAAATTCGTTTAATTTTTCCTGATCATTGCTTGAGTTCTCGTGTATCGTTAATTGCTGACGTTATGATGATATTGGTTTATTTCTTCTCACCACTAATTTGGGGGGGGGGGGGGGAGGAGGAACAGCTTCTAGTTCCACGACATATATGGCGGCCTTCGTGCGCTCGTCATTCACGTGACCCACTAATGGACATACAGCTTTATTTCGGCGAACGTCATTCACAATTCTGTGATGAGTTCAGTAAATAAAACTACACCTGTCACCCTCGTTCCTCGATATTTCCATCTACTTTTATTCTCTTCAGCCGTTAGGGCGCCGTTTTCAATCGCGGCAGAGGCAAAACTAACGCGCTTCTTTATTGAACCTCGGCGCTTCCGCACCTCGTCTTCATATTCCATCCTGTGGCGGCAGCGCATATCGTTCGTCGCAATGATGACGCGTGCAAACGTTCTTGTCCTACGGAGCATAGCGAAGAACGACTCTTGAATATGCAGATTGGTTTCGCACTGATGGTTGAGGCCGCCCCATCCAGCTTTCTCTTTCCATTTGCTCGAGCAGCCGGTCGAATCCGACCACAACGTCGGGGACAAGAAGAGACATCCTCATACAAGACGAACTCTTTCCCGTTGACTTCTTTCGCACGTTTTGCGTGCATGCTCTTTACCGCCTTTCACCGTGCGCCTCTTCATAGCAATGGTTTTCAGCGATCGCCCGTGACTGACGCGAGAAAATAAGAAGCGTGTAGTCAGGCTGAAGAACCCCGACGTTAGGCCTGCTGCGGAATCACAAGGCTGGCTTGCACAGCATGTTGGCAGAATGGCGCTGTTGAAGCTGCCGTAGTTGTGAACATAATGCTCAAGGACAAAGGAGGTCGCGTATTATTTCAAAAGCAAGAGTTGTGACTGTTGTTGGCGGAAGGTATAATTCTGCCTAACGTTATCTAGAAGGGTGCCTTCAGTCCCGCCGCTCTCATATTTTGCGATTTAGACGAACGTAAAGAGCAGGACACATCACGTTATTGTAACACCAGCTGTTCGGCGAGTGGAGAACGGGAAGTTGAATAATAATAAAAAAAAACAGCACGCGTACTGAAGTCAACGAAGTGATGTCACGGGCTAAGAAGGAAGCTGGCATGTTTTCAAGGCGAAAGCCTTAGATCTTTGTGCTTCATGCAACGCGTGAAGTACAGATAACTGTTGTGAGGTACACAAAACCGCACCGAAAATTGTAGTAGGCACCGGAAAATGGAAACAGCAGCGCCGTAGGTGGGCTCTGAGAAATGGCGACGGAGCGCGCACCGCGAAGGAAAACAGCAGCCCCTGGAGAGGGTTTTGTGAAAGGTGTCGGTCTGTAAAGCGTCCTGGATGCGCCAAGTATACGTAGCCACGCGGGTTCAAAGCGTCATTCCCCATTTCTCGGGGGACGACACAACAGGCCCTAGTCCCGGACGGGGAAGACCGACAACCTATGCCACGGCGGAAGAGGCTAGATCAGCAGCAAGTTCAACGGAAAGTTCAACATGAGATCAACAGAAGGTGCAACTAGGCTTTCGCATTCCCCTTCTTTAGAAGCTCTGAGTATCCCCGAAATTTTTGGCATTTCGACTCTGGAAAAAAAACCTGTAGGCACACAAGTAAAGGTGTGGATCGAGTGCACGTGATGCACGCCGGGAAAAAGCGTGGTTTGTATCAGTAAACAAAGAAGGATGCAATCGGATACTAGACATGGGTAGACACTATTTTGCGTAAAGAAATGCCGAATAATTAGACAGATTTAAAGTGCGATTGAACGCCGGTGAGTTATCCTTCGAGTTCTGCGCAGCCAGCCATGTTCACTCGTCGCTTGTTTGGCTGCATTCTCCGGCTCCCTTACTTCGCCTGCGCTGTACTGGCGTGTACGGCCAACAAGGTGAGCGGTAGCCGCTTGTCGCCGCCGCTGGACGCCGAATGGCGGCTGCTGCGCTATCTCTGCGCATGCACTGGCATTGCCTAAGCAATGGAGGTGCGCACTTCAGTTTTAGAGCGAAAGCTCTGCTACGCTACATCTTTCGAGGCCATTCATCGCGTCGCAAGTGACCTTCAGCCACCAGTGTACATGCTGCCCTTTCTTTCCTACCGCTTCGCTCTGTCGGAAAGTTTACATCGCAACAACTGGCACACGAAACCCGAAGCGTGCCATTTTCACTGCCCCCGTTGTCCTCGCGGCCAGCCGGATATCCTGTCACGCATCTCCACTTGGGCCCTTGACTACAATGTCTCCTGCCTAGACAACGAGTTCATGAATAGATATGTGCAGGCGTAACAATTTTTTGCATTCCTCTTCCTTTTGACTTCTGACACTGGCAGTATTATATACAGGTTGGAGTAAGCCCGAGAACTCGCAAAAGCTCAAGTGCCTTCCTTTTGCCACAGTACACCGGAATTCGTGTCACTGCAGTCGACAGAGTGAAATGCGGTGAACGACGAAATTACGGGTGTGTAATTTTAGGTTGAGCGGTGTGCCACTGCGCAACCTAAAATTGCGTGTTTGCAGCAAGTTATGTCGAATCAGAGGATAATATTTCCGGGTCAAATTGTATGTCGAGCCCCGGTGACGACAACTTTGCGCAGTTTGCCGCAGTAATAAATCATTTCGATCTATCGGGACTAAACAGCCCCACAGCCCCCTCCCCCCTAGAGTATTCAAGAATAAATCTATTCCGTCTTTCCTATACCTAGTACCTTACTAAACAGACTACGTACTTTTGAAATGATTTGCGTATTTAAAATTTTCGACGCGCCCAGCAAAATGTTGCATTCTGAATGGATGAAGTCAAGCTACGTGCAAGGGATAATTTTATGTCCGCAGTACGACTCAGAAACTCGGAGTGTAATTTGTTGGTTTGCTTTATTAGTTTAAACTTTCACTGGCTGCAACCTGACTACTTCTTCCCTCATAATGAGCAGACAAGGTTCACTAATTTTATTTGTTCATTCATACCACGCTAATCAATTGTCCTACAAAACACACCGGTCTTTCCTCTCCCATGAGTGCAGTGTGTCGTGAAAGCCAAATGAGGAATTAGCCTGGAGGTAGAGTTGAACCGACAAAAGCACCAAGTCCATTGAAACCTTATAACGATGCACGTGAAACTCTCTTGTGCTGGAAGATGCCGGGATTGTTACTAAACTCTTATCAAGAACTTTAGCCCATAAAACATCAACCAAAGGAAAAAAGTTTAATGGCATTAGGTAAGACTTGATGTATTCACGTTGAGTAGTTTTTCTTCAAACTAGTTGTAGATTGGAGCAATCTTGGCCAGCCGCCGACACAACAGCTGGTTACGTTGTGAGGAAAATAATTGCCGGGCTGTTGGGAAGCGGGCTGATTGGGGTTAAATCAAGTTCATTGTGCGAAGTTAATTTTATTACGTCGCGTACGATGTCTAGGCCCAGGAATGACTAGCAGACGGCGCCGTCGCTAAAGTTGAGAGGCCAATTAGGGCTTAATTGGAATCACAGTGTGCAAATGGAAGGGCCTTCACTCATTACTGAACGACAAAGTTGCCCTTCAGTGAGCAACTTTGACATTTTTTTTAGTTGACGAATTTGTTTCATCTGCTCCTTGCAACATAATTTCCTTTTATTCGAACTTTCTGGTGGCAGCAGCAGTAGCAGCACGCACGCACGGACGCACGCACGCACGCACACATGAACACACACACCCACGCACGCACGCACGCACGCACGCACGCACGCACGCATGCAGGTACAAAGAAAAAGCGAATTGGTAGAAGGAGAAAAGAATGATACTCAGAGATGTTTGTATTGAGTGCGCAGTATCCCTGGTGAGTAAAGGAAGATGCTTGAAGTTCTAAGCTAAGACTCAGCGTAATTGTCAGACTGGGGTTTTGTATTTTCACGAGGCTACTATTGAGGCAACAGCTCACTACAGGGTTTTATCAAAGTAGTGTCAATATGCCACGGAGATTCTGTATTGATGTTCCCATCCGAATCAAACTAGGTACGAGCGCTGGTTAGAATGCAAGCTAGCCATTCATCTGGACAAGTGTTTGGCTTTATCCTTTACTTGAAAGCTTATGTTTAGGCTCGTAACAACTGCTTGGTAGCCCAGTGACACGCAATACTTCGGGTTTATGATTTCTCGTTCCTTCGCTTCAAGTTTTGGGTTTACTTAAAGGTACCCTAAAACTCTATTTGAAGATTGTGCATAAAGCTGTTCGAACTTCAAGTTACACGGCCAGGAACATCTGAGCCAAACGTGGCACATCTACGTGCAGCCGGACTACCGCGAAATGGGCGTGAAAGATGCGTGAAGTACAAACACGTGTGATGAATCTTGTTTAAGTGTTTGTCTTCTCTGATTTTTGCTTTCTTACTAATTACTCCCGACCATGCATGTGTCTGCAGGCGGAGGGGGAACACTCCGTTGTCAACATTGTGTTCACATTGTGAAAAGCAATACACTGTGCTTAGAAGTTGAAAGCTGTAAGATGAATACACAGTACCGGATAAAAAATTGTCCTCTTGATTCTTGAAGCGTATTTATCACAAATAAAAAAGGGAAAGAATGCCAGGGGTAGGCGTCAGGTCATACGGGGTTAGATATGCATGGTTCTTTGAATGACATAAGATCGAGGAAGCCGGTACAGTGGGGCTTGTTGCTTGAAAACCCCCTTTGCGTGAGCCACCTGCACACGCTGTATACATATAGAAAGGCCCTTGATGGCCTGTTTCCTCGGCGAAGCAAGACTGCTCTACGTCTTGTATAACGCTGCATTTTTGTTAACTTTTTGCAATGCTTCGTGTTTTTAACTCTCTCGCTATCTACATCTATCCATATTTTTGCGGTTCTAAGTTTTGCTCTAGGTTGAGCAGGAGGCAGAAGTGCCCGTAGGCAGAAATTTTAGCACGGCTCCAAAGAACAAAACACAACGAAGTTAATAGCTTAGTTATAAAATATGGTCGAACATACTAATGTTAACACCTCGCACATTTCCCGATCGGTGCAATATTCATCCCTGGCCAGGTTAGCTTAATGCCAGGTCTTCGGAAGGCGCTATTATTTTCCGCGCCGTTCCCGCTTGCCGCTAATGCGTCAGGGCAGCTGTCTTGGGGCGCGGGCTTCATGAATAAGCCAGTGAACCTGCAGCGCGGGTTTCCTTATTGCCGAGCCCAGCACGCCGCGCGCACACGTGTCGCCCGGGCTCGTCTCGCGAGACCTGACGCCAGCTCCGAGGTCTTCCTCGAAGGGGTCTCGAGGACGGGCGACACGAGGCCTCGCGGAGACACGGCGGGCTTGCGCGTGGGCTCCGCGGTTTCCGCGGCTCTCGGGATGAATGGTTCATAAGGCAGCGAGTGTGGGCGACTGCATTTCAGAAGGGCGCTCGTCTCCTCAAAGGTCGTCACTGAACGCCGGGAGGTGAGGACCGGCCGTAGTTTCGTAGGCCGGGAATTAGCCATTGAGTTAGGCATCTGCTTGTTTACAAAAGAGGGCCGCAGCTCGCAATAAATATTCACCCACGGCTGTGCATCTCGATAAACAACACGTGCTAATGAACTGCAGTCCTCCTTAATTGCCTAGCGACGAGTACTAGGCCATCATAGGCGTGCGCAGAGTTATCGTTTAGGGGGGGCAAAGTCTTACCGCTGCGACCCCCCCCCCCCCCCCCCCCCTACAGCAACTCCCGACCTCTTCCCACTGAAGGCCTAGCGGTCCGAATGCAGTGCAAAGAGGGATGGTTATAAAATTTTTATTTCAATGCGATGGAATTGCAACACACAAAACCTGAGCAGGAATTTTTACTTTCATGTGTTACATCGGCAAGGTATGGGGCAAATTTGGCGCACTCCTTCAGATGATTAGGGGGGGCGGCCGCCCCCCTTGCCCCTCCTGTGCGCACGCCTATGTGGGCCATTACGTGGGAGGCCTGCGCACCTCTGTTTAGCGTCGTTGACATGACGACTCTACGTTCGGAGCAATGAAAGGTCTGCCGTTGTCCGCACGGTATCCGGTGACAGCTAGTTAAAACGATAAAGATGGAAGCGCGCATTGGGTCCCGATGCTGTTCAAAGTAGAACAATCAGCCCTACCTTTGACAACTGCACTCCGGGAAGGTACTCACGATAACGGCACCTGAAATATGGTTGGTTGAAAAGAAAACATATGTAAATATTCAACACAAAGAAACATGATAGAAAGTCGTGTCACAATTGCATTTCGGCCCAGTGCAATCGAAGTGCAGGAAATATTAACACTTGATATGCCAGATAACCCACGCTAAACGTATAAATAACCGAATAACGCAGTAACTGCGCAGCAGATTCCAATGTCAAGATGCGACATTCTTTCTGAGTTTTGTGACAACAGTGTGCATGTAATCTGAAAAAATTGTGTGCTGGCACTTGTTAAATTTTTGTGTGTGTGTGATTGATGAAAAGTAACCACTCTCCGTAAAGCCTGTTCTGCACTCCGCACTGGCCCCAATTGAATGCGGGCTAGTGCGGACGGTCCCGAGAGAGGTTCTTCGGAGATGCATAGCCGGTTTTCCTATTCGGGGGCGTACAGAAGACTAAATTCGCTGGAGGAGAGACTTTTTGCTTTCACGGCGCAAGGATGGGCTTTAGCTCCGCCCATTGTTCTTCAGCAACATGTCGGCTAAGAAGCTAGGTTATCGTTCATCGTATAAGTAACGTTAACAAAAAAAAATTACAGTTCACCGTAAATCCCGGCGTACAGCTTCGCAACAGTGCACTCGAGTGACCAATCCATGTGGTCAATAAAGCGAATTAGACGACTGACAGCAACGGGCCTACAATGTGAGTCAGAAATGTGATCTCCGCTGTGAAACTGCGCAACGCAGAATGGCGTGCTTGCATTGCGTGATGCCACAGCGCAGACCGAACATTTCAGTCAAATCGTATGATCGACATCTGAATTCAACAAAATTTTTTTGTTGGCTGCATGGGTCTGTCAATGTGGTGCATTGTGGTGAAGCTGAACCACACGATTGTCATACGCCGTAGGACGGGCCGTGCCGATTTCGCAGTTTGCAAGGTTTGGGCGTTTTTACGTGTGGATTACCGTGTGTGCGCTGTTTTTTTTTATTATTCATTAATGCGTAGCCTGTTTTAAGCATACGCCCACTTTATGCAGCGCCATCCAAGTAGAGAAATGCACAAGCGCCTGCAGTCACTGCGACGCACCGGGCCCGTAGCTAGTGGGGCTGGGTGTTGTGCTTTCACAACTTTGATTTAGCAAAGGAGCATGGCCTGCCGTTATTTACATATACCCCGAAGCTGGGTCGTTGCGCCCTGATTGCCGCATTATACGAATGTTTTGAGGAGGCATCACAGGTCGGTCAAGAATGCTACATGTCGCAGCAGGGCTGAGTGCTTAGATATCTGCACTGACAGCTTAGTCTGATCAGCGTCGCACTGCATGACGCGTGACAGAGTCACAGCGATAGTGCTACACAGTGACAGCGAGCATAGGTGTCGGCGCTACGACTGCTACTGAGATCAGTGCCACTACAAATCGATTGATTGATTGATTTAACGCGCCGATGCAACGCAGGCGATTAGGCGCGCCGTAGTGGAGGTTTCTGGATTAATTTTGACCACCCGAGGATCTTTAACGTGCGCCGAAATCTCGTACACACGGGCGGTTTTGCTTTTCGCTTCCATCAGAAAAGTGGCCGCCGCGGCCGGGAATCGAACCCGCGACCTCGTTTTCAGCAGCACAACGACTTTGCCACTGAGCCCCCGCGGCGGGTTTGTCACTACAAATGCAAGTACGTGTGGTGCTGTACATTATATGTGTATGTGGCATTTTGCTTGCGCGTTGTTTTGTTGCTGCGCCATAAAGGTTCTGATGTTGCTGCATGTGATCCGCCGATTTAAGATTGGCTATAAGTGCCGGTGGCTTGAGCAGCAACGAGTTTTATAATCTGCGTCAGAACTGTTACGCATGCATAACACCTGTAGGTGACCTTGCACTGGTGGGGTCTATATTGAGTAGAAACCTCAATTTCCTTGTTCGTATTACCTGCAGGCATTCTTTGCTTATTATGCTCCGTATTATCATTGAACTAGCCTCGAATGTTTGTACATATCGCAACCTTATTTGCCAATGAATTTGTGTTTGTATTTTTCTGTGGTGCAGGATTCGGTAAACTGTTATCGATGATAGCGAATATTATTTGCATGTGGTTTTCAGACAATGGTAATGGCGTGAATTTATTTCACTAATTCATCTTTATCCACTGATGGCGGCCTTGAAGCACACGAGATTTGTCAAGCCTTAGTTCTAATAGTTCCTGTGGTCATGCTGCTTAGCTGAAAGAATGATTTATTTAAATGTGCCTTTTCCCTCCTACGGCACACACGCAAAGAAACAGTGTTTCATCCTGATTCGCAGTTATGAATAATTCCTCGTGGCGTGAAATAACAAGTCTAACCCTTGTGCGAGCCGCATATTTCAACCGTGTGAACACCTGGGCGGCCTAGAGCTTCTGTTAAGTGACATACGTCTACATGAACACACAAATGACAGGTCAACATATGATTAGCTTATTTCCTCCCCTCTATTGTGGCTATAAAACATTTCCTGCATAGAAAAACGCGCTTACCTCGTCCGGGAGGCAGTTCAATCAGTATGCACTAGCTATTAGTGCGCATGAGTGCGCACGAGAGGGCTGTGTCACATTTGGGGAAAACACACCGTGTGGTGTGTTCTGCCCGAACAGATGAACGGAAAACGACCCGCCTGCGCACGCGTCACCCGCTCTGAGAACCAGTACGGCTGCCGGCAGACGCCCGAGTCGGCCGATCCTCGCTCGTGCAAACGCCTAGACATTTTGCCAGCACCGTTCATGTCTGCCGCGGGGCAGTTAGCTTGCTAGTGGCCGCAGCCAGGGGCAACACGGGGCGCGGGAACGACATTAACGGTTCTGGCGGCAAACGTGAGGGGGAGGCCTTAAGCATCTGTTCGCGCGTCCGTTGTCCCAAAGACTCGCCGCAGATTCACGCGCAGCATGTGTTTCGAACTCTTCAAAACGGCGGTTTTTGATGTCCCAATAATCGCAGTTCAAAATATTCATCCTCATCTGTTTATTCATCCGCGACGGACGGTCAAATAGGCGATCCTTCAAACAATGTGATCGGCTCGTCAATGAGAAGAAAAGAAAGGCGCGCCGTGCTGTTAAAATGACTTGGCGTTGGTTGCCCCGCTTTATAAATTTGTCCTTGCCGCGAACTTTAGAGCCTTTCATAACAACAAAAGGGTTCCCGCATAGAGGGATACTCAGCCGTTGGAATAAGCTACTGCAATCTTTGAAAAACAAGGTTGTGCCGCAGGGCAACTTCAGGGAATGTCTTTGATGTTCGCCGCGCTCAAGCGGAGAGCTAATTTTTTCTGGATGCTTTCTCACCTCCTCCTTCTCCTCCTATTCCGTCGTCATTCCTATAGCCCAAAGAACCTCCCGGGAATCGGGCATGCACGCCGAAGCGTAACCCAATCACGGAGCGAACACGGCGAGCCAGAACCGCGTCGCTCCCAGATCTGTGGCCTGGGGGCAAAGGGGTCTATGCCACGTGGTCTGCCCTACCGTTATATCCCCCTTTTTGCGCTCAAGGTTCCGCAGACGGCTTCTGATCTGTGGCAGGGCTAGCTAAACTCGTTGCAGTGCCGAGTTAGTTACTCGCGTAGCAAGCGGGGTTGCGTCTGTCTCTGCGGGCGCATCGTTGTGCCAAGGCAAGCCCCGGTTTGGCAGACCTGCGAGGGTGCAACACTCGCGCGTTCTTGATATTCGTTCCTCGTAAGCGCTAGCAAAGGCTGCCTGTCGATAACCCGAGGCGGTAAAGGCAGGTAGTAGTATCAAGTGCATCAGCCCCGCTTTGCAGCGTCAGTCTTACATGGAACAGTAAATGTAGCGAGTAAAGAGGACTAGTAGTATTTTTTGGCATCTGTAAGTTGCATAGCACCATTTCCAGCGGGGACAGTTATGATGCACAAATGGAGAAAAATCGGTTACACTTAACCAAGCTCTTGCTCGGCACTCGCGATTAAAAGATACGTCATTGCATTCAAAATGAATTCACAAAATATGAGAGTTGCGGCAGAACGGCAATAACCCGAAAACTTCGGCTTGGAGGGGTGTTGTAGAGGAGGGCTCCCGACTGCCTTAAACATCATGGTTGTTTCCTCTCCGTGTTTTCTCAACATGCACCTCACGCCCTTAGCTAGGGCGTTTGTAGTGTTTAGCCTTCGTCAGAGAGGCGACGGCTTTCAGTGGCCGACGCCACTGAACTTTCGACGAACTTTCAGTGGCCGGTCATAGCGTGGGAGAAGGGGGGAGGGGGGCGGGGGGAGGGAGTTGATAACTTTCTAAATTTGCAGTATTGTCGTACTATTTCAGTTGTCACCCTACCACCCCTGCTCTACTCTCCTTTTGTCAGCGGTCAGTCGACAACACTCACTAAGGCATCGGTGGGGGATCGACGAAACGACCTCTTGCGTTAAGCACGACATTTTTAATGCGCAGCGATCTTCGGCTGCTTTACTTACTCTGCGGTAACTGGCTGGCTGGCCCCATTTTCCGTTCCCAGCCTCTTACGCTCAGCCATCGGTCAGCGATTTTCCTGTAAAGGGTGCATCACAGTCCAATGGATTCTGCAAACATCAGTGAAAATGCAAAACAAGCCCACCATTCCCACTAAAGGATTTCTTTCCTGGAAGGATACTTTATTAAATGGGCGCATGAACTGAAACCCTTCCCGTTCCACCGAGGTATAACGGGTAAATTAAATAATTGAAAATGGATGTTTGGATCAAAAATAAAAAAATGTAAAAAGGTAATTAAACAAGATAATTACGCAGAAAATGACTCACTACAGAACAATGATAAATACAAAAGATCTAAAAGTTATTATCGCGTTATTTGCCGCTGACTTTGTTTCTGCGTGTGTGTGAACTTGGGACAAAATATTTGAGGGGTTAGTATTGTTAAATATTAGCGAACAGGGATCCTTCTCTGCGGCTGCCTGTGAGGTATTTTCCCAAGAAATTTTCCCAAGCCGAAAAACGCTTCGCATTTGAAGACAGCAACCGCAGACAAATCTGGCCGTATTTTGTTCTAAAAAAATTCGTTTGTATACATGCAGGCCTTATACTCAACTAGGTTATACATTTATTTTTACTTAATCAGCTTAGTGCGCGGAGGAAAACGAACACCAAACGTCGGCTCTACAGCATGCAGAGGGTCCCTCATTATGGGGTTCTACTGTATTTAGTGCGGGAAGGGCAAGAATCTGACGCCAACTTAGGCTCCGCAAACCAGGGAGAAATAGTTTCATATACAAAGCACAACTTTAGGATTCCCGGTGGGTCTTCTGGCGTGAATCGTTTGGCATCGGTTTTTTACGCCCATTATAGCTCACGTCAGCTGTTGCGCCGCAAAAAGTACTTCTGCCATAACGCCCACTATAAAGAGGGAAAGAACTTTTGCGACTACTAGAACTGATGGCCAGTGCTAGGTAAAAATGCCAAATCAGCTTCTATCTCACCTCAAACTCAAATCAGTTTTTTTACCTCACCTGAACCTCAACATTGTTTGCAGGTCATCTCCCTGCCGAGCTCAAAAATATCCCCAGTGCACTTCCTTCCACTTCCTTCCCTCGCAAACCCCAACCCCAGCCCCCAACCTACTCGTTCAGGTTGTGTTCCGGATAGGCAAGCTCACCTCACCATGGGTTAAGCACCAAAGACCTTGCCCTAAACCCACCTCACCGCTAACGTCGCCACTAACTTGACCGCCCCTTGACCTCATTAATGCATTGCCTGCGCCTAGATTCTATTGAACCTTTCTTTACATGGAAACCTTTCTTTACATGGAAATCTTTGAACCTTTCTTTACATAGACATGGAAACTTGAACCCTACTTCTTGGCATTGGGTAACCGAGCATTATTGCTTCACTTTGTATTTTGTAGTTTACAACGTTATGTTACAACAGTCTTGGTGCCAAAGGTAACTTAAGAGGGTTCAATGCTGATCGACCACTCTCGACAAGTCGTAGACACTCGAGTCACGGCCCGGGGGTTAAATAGAAGGTCCCCTTCACCCCGAGTAGTCCGAGTTGCGCTGGCTACCACCCCCAAGTGCGGGAAAAAAATATCTTAACATAAATACCCGAGAATGTGGTGGGGAAACAGCCCCGCCGGTAGCGTAGTGGTTATCGCACCAGACGGGTATTCTGGAGGTCGTGGGTTCGGATCCCACCGGGCGGGCATTTTTTCACCACTTTCTTTCTGACTCAAAAAATTCTTCTTCTGTTTATATGACCCACCACAACCTCCCCTTTGCTTTCGGAGGTTTTCTTGACTGCCAACCCTTATTTTCTGTTTTATTTTCACCGTGCCCCTCATTTCCCATTTTCTGATTATATATATATATATATATATATATATATATATACAAGTGAACAAAAATTTCGAACAAGGTAAACGCACGATTGTTTCCAACGTTTCAGCAAAGAGACTTGCTTTCGTCAGGGCGAAAGCAAGTCTCTTTGCTGAAACGTTGGCAACAATCGTGCTTTTACCTTGTTCGAAGTTTTTCTTCTCTTGTGTTCTCTACCATCTTCAAAGTTCTACTGCTCCCTATATATTTATACACTGAGGTTTGAAACAATAACGCTCTTTTCCGAAGTTGAGAGGGACGCACTCCCGTACTGCTTTAATTTTGGTCAACACATTCTTACTCTGTTGCGTGTTAGGGTACAAAAGTAATGTTTTCTCAGTAACAAGCTTTTCAGGACTTAACAAGGCACAGTTTTTTTTTTTCTCATTCTCCTTGCCTAGAGTTTCATTTTTTACAACTTTAAGAGGTGCCACTTTTGGGTTTCAAAAAAGAAAAACTGATGTGGAACTCAACTAAGTTTCCATCTTGTTAACCGAGAATGCCGCTTTCCAAATAAAAACGATATCTGTTCGGAGCGGGCCTGAAGAACGCACAAATAAATAATTAAGGCATCTTGGTAACCAACATTCGCAGCTTGGAGGGAGCAGTAGATGAAAATACCGTATCTTGATATTAAAACACTGGTGAGAGAAATTTTGGGTTTATTAGCTTCGAAGAGGTGTTATTTTGGGATACACGTCACAGCAGCTCTTCAGGGTGTCCCCTCTTTCGGTGTCCTGTGGTGGCGCTGTTTTTCTCGCGAGCAATAAAAACTGGTAGAGCGTGGTGGTGCTTGGCGAATACTAAGCGCGCTGAGCTTGGACATCACGTGAAGCTTAGGTACAGCCTCAATCTCATTCAACCTCAAACTCGTCGGCTGAGGTTCAGGTCAAAACCTCTGACCTTATTCACAGAACCAGTAGACCTCAAAAGGACTCAAACATCCCTTGGTGAGGCCTATTTGAGGTTGAAGTCGACCTTAACCTCAAATGTAGCTGCATGGTGTCGGGGTCACCGAAAGCCTCCTGGCACGTGCGTTTGGCGATATGAGGGTTCGGACCGATTCGGACCTGCTGCAGCCAATCGGGTAACAAAGTCGTATCGTATAGTGGTATGTAACGAGCTCGGGCATTCAAACTTGATTGTGATAGTTGGGGTACTCATCAAGTAGATGTGTTCTGCCGTCTTTGGTTTAGTGCCGACTGTTGCATTTCTAACCCTTCCCATCGCCTGTCGGCCTAAATGTTATTCTCCCCCGTCCTCTTCAATGGTGGGACCAATGCACAGTTTTGTCTGCATTGCGTGAGCTTGACAATCCAGTTTTCGCATTTAAACGGCTGAAAATCTTAGAAGTGATGTAGTCTGCTTCATTCACGTTGCCACATCTTACATAATGCCCTTCTCAGCACCAGCGTCGCGCCTTCTCATAGAGATAGCAGCTTACTCGTGGCATGACATCCATAATACCTGTTACGTTGACATAAAACAAGCTTCCATGTTCTTACCATACTGCGCTATTATTTGCGTTGCTTCAAATCGTTCCTATTTGAGCACTGCTGTATAACAGGATATGCCCAACCCTCTTGATTTGGCTGGCCTATTCTACGAATACATTAGATAGCAGGAGAAACACGCACTGTCAGATATACTACAGTGATTAAGACTGCGCTCAAATCGACCCCCCCCCCTCTCCAAAGCAAATAAAAGAAGAACAAAGAAACGGTCGACTTCTAGCTTAATGTATAGGCTCGAAAAGGTTTGGAAACCGTAATTCTAGGAAGCGCCGGAGAAGGTACGCGGAATTTTCAAATGTGAGAAGGGGAAGCTCGAGACCGTTTAGAGTATAAGGTCAAAAAACACCTTCTCTCTGCCCATTCGTTCCCTTTTCCTCGCGCATAAGCCAGCCGACAGCTACCGACAAATCGTATGAATTGCCATCTTGCGGCGACACACAGGGCTTATCTGCAGCTCCACCATTTCGCAGAAGGAGTTCTAATAATAACTTTTGGGGAAAACAATGGCAACCTTTTTCTTTCGTGACTTTAGCAGCCACGCAGTTTGCCGGCGGGGCTGGATGCTTCGGCGGGTTTTGTGTGCGCCCACGTTACTGTCGACCGAGGTTGCGAAGTGTTCACGCTGCGTCGATCGGGTGTCGCAGCCGCCTCGGCTTTCACTTCGCTGCTTGGTGCAGCCGGTAGAAACCTGCGTCGAAGTCTCCCTCAAATTTTTCAAAAGACACGGGGCGAAGTCTCCCTCAAATTTTTCAAAAGACACGGGGCACTTGGGCGTTGCTGTACGTTGTTGCTGAATGTCTGCTGTAGTAGGCCTTCTCTTCGAAGCAGTCGTTAGAAGAATTACGATTGTGGTGTGGTTGTAAGCTGAGTGGTGCCGAGTTACGATTGTCTCGGCCAGTGCTCTCAGTATGTGAATCTTCTTATCAGCCTTGGGCTCAGTGAATTATTTGGCATTTACAATGGGCCTGATGCTGCTGCACAATACAGCCACTCAAGAAACACCAAAAGCAGAAATAATATTAAACAGCATATAAAGTATAACATTTTTTATTGATACTTTTAGACCCTAGTGGGGCCGCTACGTGGTGGGTATGCTCAAAACAACAAGAGATATGGCGGTAACAAATCCTCTTAGCCCAATACAGAGAAGCATTGCCGTATGCAAAACGAAGTCACAAATTTGGGCACAGATACAATTTGTACACAGTGGCCAAGTTATACCGACAAATGCAGAGAAGTGTTCAAAAACAATGTGCGCAGGAACTGCTTCGTACAATGTGTGTTAACGCAAAGCGGCAAAGAAGAGGCAAGTGTTCGGCAAGGGAATGCGCAGAAACTATTTAGTGAAACAATCCCTTTGAAATGAGAAATGACGAAGAAAAGACAGCTCGAACTGATTAACTGTGACTGAAACAATTGCAGCCCGTGGAAGTGCATTCCAGCCTTCTATTGTTCACGGTAGGAGCGAGCATTTAAAACTGTCTACCCCGGAATTGATTGCCAGAAACTGGCTCCCGTGACTACTTGTGATGGTGCGAGAGTTTTTAGGCTTTTAATACGCAAGAGTGTCCAGGTTTAGGGAATATTTTTTCAGCATAAAAAGAAACTAACTTAGCTATTTTCCTTCAGTCTGAAAGGCGAGGCAGATTAAGTTGGGCTAGCATGTCACTAAGCGGGTGCGTGCGTCTAAATCTCGACAGGACAAACCTATCTTCTCGCCTTTGTATTTTCTCGATCTTATCAATCTGATATTTCCTATACGGATCCGATATAATGGTGGCATATTCTAGTGCAGGCCGCACAGGCGTCAAATATGCCCTGAGCTTTGCTCTGGTTGATGCCAGTTTTCATTTTTTTCTTAAAAACCACAGCTTCTTTTCTGCAACGCTGCACAAGTGATCAATATGGGCTTTCCAACTAAAGTCTTCAGACAGGGTGACACCTAAGCATTTAAAAGGCGTTACGCGCTGTAACTCATGCCCGTCGAATTCGTATGTAAACACCAACACACTTTTTTACTTTTTTTGTGACTGTCATGTACGACTTTTTTCTGTAGTTAATTTTCATTTTTCATTTATTCGAACAGTCACCTATGTTATTCAGAGCAGTGCTTAAGGCGAGTTGGTCTTCACGACGAGATATTCTTGAATATACAAGGCAATCGTCTGCGAGCAGGAGAAGTTAAATATTAGGTGAAACTGTTTCTGGAGTGACGTTAATGTAGCACAAGAAAAGCACCCGGTCGAGCACAGAGCCCTGAGGGACACCCGAAGTCACACATAAAGTACGGGGTTTCACATTAGTAATTAACTTTTTATTTACGCCGACGCGGGCCAGGTTCTGTATCAGCTGAGCCTGGGGAACCTGATCAAAGGCCTTTGACGAGGCAAACTGCATCAATTTGACCTTTTTCATTGAGTGATTGTGCAAAATCGTCGGTGGTTTGTAATAGCGCAGAAACAGTAGATTATTTTCGCCTCAAACCATGTTGGTTAGGGAACAAGATGTTCGAATCCTCAAGGTTCTTGTACAGGCACTTTGACAGGACATGTTCCAGTATTTTACCGCATTTCTCGCAAACTGCTCGATTCAGGGGCCTTGTGTTTATGGGACGGAGCCTATGCTACATATGGCCTGCCAGACGAGCGAACGCGACGGGGTGAGGGCGGCAATGTATTATGTAGCGTGGGCTACGCTTCATGGTCGGCCACACTATAGATATACTAGTTCACTGCAAACAAATGAGTTGCGCTTGTCGCGTCACTAACAAAATAGCTCCATGAGGTTATACCATAATTGCCTATGTCCTCACTCCGTTAAGCAGCCGGATGTTTGACCTATGCCGACACAAGTTGTGGAGCCTCTGCCATTGATATTGTTCTTTGTTGACCCACCCAAACTTAGTCATACCTCGAAACTTGCTTCCGCCGAATGGGGTCCTGGTTCTTCTTAAGCTACAATTGTTAACGAGACTTCCTTTGAATGAGGTTGATACCTCTGTGCTCATTAGTCACGTCTGATTTCGCCTTTATTAGCATTTGGCGTACCTCTGGGCCAGCGCGCCGTGTCACGCAACAGAGACCAGCAGGGCGACATGCGCTACAGCCGTACGACCTTATCACTTTTCCGCCGCCAATTATTCATGCACTGCTCAGTGATTAACACTCCCATTAGCCGAACGTCTCCGGGGTACGTTTTCGACTTCACTGCTCGTAGGCGATACACCGTATTGTCGGTGAGAGGTGAAGCTCGGAAGGCGCGAAGCGCTTGGCGCGGACTCCGCCCGTTCGAGCGTGCTACATGTTACTGACTTTGTTGCCAGCGGCGCATCAGAAAGGTGCTTGCTCACTGCCAGCCATTGTGTTCGCCTGGCGCTACTGTTGGGCTTTTTGCACGCTGTCGCTCGAGTTTTCACGCCCGAGACGCGAACACCCTCACAGCGCAACATGCGCTCTCCAAGTTGTATCTGATGGAGGGATTGGCTGCTGCTCTCAGGACGGGATACCGTAGACGGGCTTTCTTATCAACCGGCTGCGCTGCACGAGCTTGACGCGTGCTATGTCCTTCTGACGTCAGCGAGGTTCCAGACACGTGAGTCGCTTTCCCCGCTCTTTTATACATGCTGTCAGTGACTGATGTTTAAAGGATGCGGGAGCATCCATCGACCGAAACTTCCGCGCCGTTTCCCTTCCAGACATCGACTTAGTCGATGTAACACTTTTTGCTGATGAAAAAATCGCCTAAACATTTGGAGCGCTTATGCCCCGTCTCCTGGTTGCTGGTGCGCAGTCGAGCGAACGTTTGTTGCCGATAGATCTTTTTAAATGCAACTGCTTTGCCTGATAGCATTATGTGGCGCCTTTATTTCCGGCCTGTAAAGGCGGCGTTGCTGCTTAACGCGTTGGGTTATTTCCTTAAAATGAGTAATCTATATTAAGTATGGAGCCATATTCTTGGTGAGTAAATAGGAGAAAGTAGCACGAGAAGCTTGTTCCACGTTTTACAGCCACCAAAGTGGAAGAGGAGCATTGCTTCGGAGGAGCGCGTCATCTTAGGTCTCATTCCCGTCTCGGTGGTGGTAATAGGTGAAATAGCGCGGACTGGGCTTCTTGTTCTCTGTAACATCGACAGTTGGGCTAGCTGGTGTTGATACATCGTTAAGTAGCGCTTGTAACAGGACGAAAGAAAGAAGACACACGACTGCGCTAGTATAGCGCCATCGTGTGTGTTTGCCACGTGTGTGTCTGTGTGGAGGTAGTATAGCGCCGTCGTGTGTGTCTTCTTGCTTTCGTCCCGTTACAAGCGCCACGTAACGGTGTATTCTTGTTCCCATTCGAGATGCAACCAAAGTTGACAAAAATACTCAGCGAGATAGCCCCGACAATATATCTCAACCATCCTCTTCGGCCTCCTTTAACAAATTTTTGTTTTCCTTGTAGCACGATTGGTTAGGTTGTAGAATGATAATATCAGGTCGTTCATTATTCTAATCATGCTGTTGTTGTTGCCCTCCTTCGGTAGCAGGGTGGTGGGAACATAGGTGGATGGAGGCAAAAAGCGAAACCGCCCATCTGCTGAAATCTCGGTGCATGCTAAGGATACCCAGATGGTCCTAATTAGTCCGTAGTCCTCCCCTACCACACGCATCACAGCCCAGGTGCAATCGCGACGCGTAAAACAGTGAAATTAATTATGCATAAATATATTATCTCTATCTTCATTACCCAACTTAGTGTTTTCGTATTTCGTATACAGCTGGGCTGTGCCAGGTTGATTTCTGAAATGAGAAATTAACCTGTTTTCGTGGGTGTAATTGGTAGTTATGCGAAAGTATATTGACAAGCATGTTCTGCAGCTTCGGTGCTGCTCTCAACAAGGAACTGGTTACACTGTGCAAGCATCTTAACAAGCATCTGAAACTTGGCAAATAGTTGGAAGGAGAGTAAAAGGTACATGGAAATTAAATAACTCAGCTCCAAAATTTCGCTAGTACTAACGGCTCATATTGGCATGCGTCCCGCCTCTCGCCATGTTTTTGTGATAACATTATCACTTGAGGACAAACCAAGCCGCGACCAGTAGAGAATTGCTAACAACGATAATTGAATCTGGCAACTCCGTTCTTGAGCAATTTTCTAAAGGTGCGAGGGTGAGATGTGGTGAAAAGAACTAAAATTTGCTCGCACACACGCACACACAACTCAGTCTGTGCCTGTGTGCGTGTGTACGTTTGTGCGTGTGTTAATGTGTGTGCGAGTGTGTCCGAGTGTGGGCTATTAGCAGTATATTCAACAATACAAACATTTTTATTCTGTAAATGTTATCTTCCATCTTTTTTTAAAATACGTAGTAGCTGCTTCATTGACTCTTATACAAAACATTAGACTTCGTGGGAATTTTTCCGTGCTCCGCATCTAATTACACGTCATTCGGTCAGAGATGTGGCCGCGTCAGCGGTCACTCACATATTGCGACGTAAAAATACGACGATGAAATAATTTCCGGAGTAGAGAGCGCTTAAAATTCTTTAACGTATAAACCATGCTATTTGCGGGTGCGTGGTAGTATTCAGAAAAGTACATTGGAAAGTAAAGCCGCAGTGCGGACAGCGCTCTTTGATAAGCCGTTAATATGATGCTGTATTAAATGACGCCGAACTCTCATAATATTGTTGAACTTCACGTCTGGAATGTATGCGCAGATACCTTTGCACAGGCGTCGTCCGAGTAGGCAGGGCTTCAGTTAACGCACTTTTTCTTTAACTATAGCTCCCGCAGTGTGTGATCTTATAAAATCAATGCCAAACAAACAGACAGTCCATTTGCCTCGTTGAGGTGTAATGTTGTGTTTTACTGCAGTACATGTCTAACCCCCCTCCCCCTCCCCCCTGCCCCCCCCCCCCCCCTCCCGGTTTTGATTCCGGTGAAGCCGATTTACTCAGTGCTGCTCGGGCGCTTCTCCCCGCCACCGCCGATCCCGTTTTCACAACTGTTATTCCCCTCGCCATCTGGGATGCCTCTTTCACAAGTTGCGCCATCAGCTGATAATGGCGGTAGCGCTATTATCAGGCGTTACGAGAGCAACTTGTCAGCCTTGAACGCCGACGTGAGCCCATAATTCTTCAACATGAAAGGCTTTCGCTTTCGGCGCGACTTTTCGCCCGTGTATTTCACGCCTAAGCACGCGCCCATCACCGGTTGCTGGTTTGTGCGTGCACTGTTTGGGGGTGGAAGCCGGGGGGCGTGCATGCACAGCTAGGTTCCATGCCGCTACCGATTACATGCGCGTTGTGCTGGCGGGAAATTTAAGCGTGGAAATCTCGCGGCTCAATGCGACCTGTCTGCTGTCATCAATGGTCGAGTGGTTTGGGTTTGGCTTGGTGTGTTACACAGATAGTGAGATTGCCACTACGCGGGAGAGAAACCGAGAGCCACATGTTTGTCCACCAGAATAAAGCTCGGAACCATCCAGGTTTTAATTCCCTATGGGACAGACGCGTGTCGTCTGTCCCATAGGGAATCGCGAATCGAAGAACAACGGTAATCGAAGGAGCGTCTGCCGGAACAGAAGCGCGAATGGGTGCGAAAACAACAGAAAGCCGCTGCCGCCCCAAGTTCAAGCTCATCGAGTAGCTGGGAATCTCTCCCGGATGAACAACTACTTCGACGTGAGCCAACATCTTTTTTTCAGCTTGGGCTTTCAGAGTGACAATTTCGGCGGTTCCTTTCACTGCTAAGCCCGCGCACGTAACTCGTTGCCAGTTTATCAGGCACGATCTCGGAGTGGGAAGGGGGGGGGGGGAGGGGGGGTGAGGGACGCGCAGGTATAGGTTTTATGTCCTCACTGATGACATGCAATTTGTGCTGGCGGGAAGTTTATGCGTGTACGTCCAGCGCCTCAATGGGAACTGTCACGTGTCCTCAGTAGTCGAGCGGATTGGGTTGGTGTGCTACGCAGACAGTAAGATGCCTACGACGCGGAAAGGAAACAGACAGCTCTATGTTTGTTCACTAGAATAAATCTTGAGTCGTTCAAAGTTTAATTGTGTTCAGTGCTAATTGCTCGATCGCAAATTACAAACAAACGTATTTTGTTTCGTGTATTTCATGTAATACGTCCAGCTTCGCAGGTCACCCTTCTTCACAGAGTGGAAGGGCACAAATTTTTTGTTTCATAAGCATGACAGACGTATGTGCATAATTTTTGTAAAGAGTCCAGGTGACCTCCCATCTTTTTTATAGCGGTTTCGGAACTTCAGTGGCTTTTGCTTTAATTTCTTTTTATTGCGGCAGTATTTTGTAAAGTGCATCTCGTTGTTTTTTTCCTAACAGTATTTCAAAAGTATTGGCTGAGAGGCTACCAAGAGTTTAGACAAAACTCCACAACGTCATCACAACTGAATTCCCCTGCCACTCTCGACACTTTCTCCCTAGCCATCTTGTAGCCTTCTCGAAGCCCGACCTGCAATGTTCGTCCTGTAGGCAAAGCTGCCAGCGTTATTGGCGGTGAGATCTTTGAGTGGCGCCCCCTGGCTCTGACGTCGGCTTAGGGATTCGCGCCGCTGTCGTCTGCTACACTCCGCTTGTGAGGGGCAACAGTGCCTGGGCTAGAAATCGCCCGCTTCGTTGCTGTAGTGCGTTAAAAAGCGTATTTCTAGCGACTCAGTTATTTTGCCAGCTTCTGACGCATCTGAATAATTTGAAGCTGTATCCCCCACAAGTTTGCAACACACGAAGAGATAGAGAACAACTTTCTTCAGAGTATCGGTCAGAGGATCGTGTGTAACTCGTCCTTTCTTGCTTATTCGCGAGGATCAGCGATCAGGGCTTCTCGATAAGTATTCAAAATGCGTAGGCTTCCCTGCAGTATTTTTGAGATGCTCCTATGAAGACTCAACAGTCTAATACTACGTACCAAGCAGCGGCCTCTACACGCTCATCGCACAGCAGGAAATAAAGTGGCTTTCTTCTGTTTCTTTCGTTGTTGTCTTGTATAGGATTATTGTTTCTTGCTTTTTTTTTCTGCCCAACGCATTAATTTTTCTGCGCCGTCACCAACTTCTTATTGGAGGTTTCGGGATGTTTGGGAGCCTCACAAAGGTCGTGTGGATATTTCCTTCATTTTGTATGGCATACATTCCCTTCTTCACAAATTGTCTTTCAGTACGGCTGCGTGCAAGAAGGTGCATATCCGCAGCGTGCTTTGTTTATTCACATGCAAATACAATGAGAAGGTTTGTGCTACGCCACCGCGATCGCGCCCTAAACAACGTGGTCCACAGTACTCGAAGGCGGCTTTTGTGCTCCGAATTTCTATCGTAATTATATCGTTATCATAACGAAGTGACTCTCAACTCGAACAATGATGACATGATTACGGTGTTGAAGGCATGATATACTCGCTAACTAACGTAATAAATAGTATACCTACATATATTACAAGACTCGAAACCGAAGAAGAATTCCAAGTAGCTCTTTATTGCTTTTCAACCCTTCCAGGCGCGAAGAACAAATCCTATTCTACTCGGGATGGCGTTCTATGATTTGAAGAAAATTACTTTTACTCACTTGTCCTGGACTGAGCACCCGGCCCACTAACCAGATCGATTTAATTGTTAAACAAAGTTTTCCCCTCCTCCCCTTACTCCTCCTCCTCCTCTTGCGTGCAGTTTTCTTATAACGCATATCCGAATATCGGGAAGATATGGCTGTGCAAAATGTTCCGAAATATCCCTCCAGGTCTTAACAAAGATATATGTGTTACTATAAATTTAACGAAGACGTGACTCGTTTTGCTCAATAAATCTCCATACTGGTTAGATGCATGGTATAGAATCAGCACGCGCGTACATACACACTGGGTTATTTGGAACTCAACCTACAGTTTTTGCAGTCTATAGTGCATGTCGGCAAACTTTCATGCCTTGACAACGTAAAGTGGTGTGACAAACCGCGTTCGAGCGTTCGGCAAGGTTGCAAAAACTGTTTTACCTTACATATGATTACCGGGAATCGTGATGCCTTCTGCCAAAGCCGACAGCCCTGAAGGCCTAGAATTTGTTTTGGTCTTCCATTTTCGCTGTTGTCGGTTATTAGCAGCTGACTGTTCCTTTTATTCGAATGCTTACATGAGAAGCTGACGCCTAGCTCCGACTCTTCGCGCTCCGCACAGGACCGGCTTCGCAAGGAATGGGGTGGCGCCGGCAATGTTTCTCCCGTAGCGGTATCCAAAACTATACTTTAATTGACACCATGAGCTAGTGTATGCGATTTTAAGCCTATTATTATGATAAAAAGTTACCCACACGCCAATCCTGGTGCGGGCAAGCATCAGACGTTGACTGAGCGCAAAGAAACAGCAGGGAGGGCGATCCTGAGTGAAGCAGACGACAAATGCGAGAATCCCTAAGCTGACGTCACGGAGGCGCGCTTCGCAGCGCCACCTGTGTTCGCGCTCACCGCCAATAGCAGCATACGACAGGGTTCCCCATGCAATTAACCAACACACATGGTAGTTTCTTGTGCGGGAAAAATTATATATATAATCCACATCACAATCAGGTAAAAGGGGTCCAATCAAGCTCCGCATGAAAGCTAAGGGCGGCGAAGGTGACATGCTTGTCCAAGGAAGAAACTCGAAGCGACCCTAAAAACGTTCCGATCGATGTATCTAACGTTTCGTTAAGGATCTTACTGAAAATGTCTTTCGTTGTCCTGGGACGTTAAACGGTTTTCTTATTCTTGGCATCAGTCACCAAAACCCGTGGTTTCCGTAAAGCAGGGTATCCGTTGGCCTTTGAGTTACCTGCTGCCGAAGGAAGGCAACATTCAGGAGTTTTCTTAGTCTCTTTTTGACCTAACGAGTGGCGGACCTCCAAGGAAGCCTTTCGAACCTTATCATCGGTTAAGCCGTAGTACAGCTTCGAACCTAGCTTTCCTGGCTCCACGTCATGGGGCTGTTTATGGAGGTCCTACTATATAACAGTTGAAAGGGAAGCACCCACAAGAACGGCGCAGAGACTCACGAACTCTGCGGCATTCGCGAATTCGCTGCTCTCAGGCCAATCCACAGCGGCCGTGTTGATGACAGAGGGGAAGCAAAAACATGGCCGCTTGTACAGCGTTTGGTGTGCGTTAGCTAACATCGTCTGATACATATATAATTGTGCGGACCCACCACTCAGCGCATCCCATTACTTATAAGCGAAACGTTCTATCGGTACACTTACGACTTCGTACTTAATTTACATGCGTTATACAGGTCCCTTGGGTTTTCCTGCGTGTACAGCGTAGTTATCCGTATAAAACCGCTCCTCGAGAATGACGCAGATGCCTTAAAAACACAATTGCGGCGACTGGCAGTTCCAAACAAAACTCCGACGGGGCCTTTGTTTGAATGCAATGGGGCCATCTTTTAAAAAATTAACTGGCGAGCACGGGACATATTCTTGGACGGGAACGCGTCTTTCTTCGTAGCGTCATTTAAGCGAGCGTCGCTACTAAATGTCGTACATAACGCGATGCTGGTAAACGTCGCCAACGATGGTAGATCATTGTCCTCCTCAGGTTATTTTTGAGCCGGTTTTAACACCGCAAAGTGCGAATAGCCGAAAGCTGATAATAAATACTTGTGATAACTTATCTTTTCATGTGGGCATTCGACCTTTATTCTAGTACTTGGGTAGCATTCAGTGATGCCCCGAGAAAATAGCGCATAATATCACGGCCCCCCCCTTCCCGCCCCCCCCCCCCAAAAAAAAAGAAAAGTTTTTCTTCGAATGCGATGCTATCAGCAAACACCGAACTAAAGCGTCAAGCATGAACGAACCCGGGAAACGGGGGTATTTTGCGCGTTCAATCTATGGAATTTCTCGGTTGTTTTTCCAGGCGTGAAAATATAGAAAGAAAGATGTTGTTGGGGCCCTTAAGTTTGGCCCCTTTAAATGTGTAGCTTTCACACCGAGCTTTTACGCTCCATTACCGCTAAAGCAGGACGCCACTGTAACACGGAGCTGTATTTTTCTCTTATTTTGTCCACATCGAGAAGCTTGAATTGTCTTCACGGCGTCTTTGTGCATTTATGCCCCTCTGGTATGCACACGCCGGGCCAAAAGAAGAAAACCAAAGCGGGATCCCGCGCGCTAAGCCAAGTTCGCCCTTCCGGCATCAAAAAGGCCTTATCGCCACCCCCTCGCGCTCCCCGTGGCACGCATAAGAAAGGCGTTACCTCACATAAATCAATGAACGCAGTGGTAAACCGCCGGAACACGCACCGTCGCGCGAGCTCCCTTGTTCGTGCACGCACCAGGCTCCTAACACGGGATTTACTTTATTTTAAAAAAATTGTGTGGCGTTCATAGCCTAATAAAATACACGCATAAGCAAAAGTACACCGGGCACTCAAGAAGAAAAGGGTGCAGGGATAAAAAAAAACATATTTTTACCCGCACTTTGTTTCTGGCGTCACACTTTCTTTTCCGTGAAAATGCGGGGGAGAGGGTTCTATAAATGGCTCAACAAAAAAGAAAACGTATCCAGAGCCGTGGAAACTTTTCAATGGCGGCGCAGCTCTCGGGGCGCGTAAAATAAAGCCGGTTTTGTTTCACTCACTCGAACAAAACACCCACAACAAACACGTCCATTGTTCCGATCGTTTTTTCGGGTTTTTTACCACCTCCACCCCGTCTTCCTCTGCTTTTTTTGTTTTTTTACACCGGCGAAATTTAAGGTTCGAGCCTTGTATAGAGAAAACAGGCGGTCCCCTTCGGCTCGTTCCAAGCCGCGGTGCGCTGGGCTCACCCGACACCTTCTAGATGAAATGACCGCCAGTCAACCGAGTTCAACCCTTATAGTTTTCCCGCTTTGCGGGTGTCTCTACGGGCCTCAAGAGTTTTTATCCTCGGACAATCGGCGGGGGTGAAATTCAGCGGCAATCAGCCTCTATGAGAGATGCCTGTGGCTTCGAGGCATTGCTACTATGGTATCATCGGCGCAAGCCGGGCGAGGCAGAGGACCTAAAGGGCTGTCGTTCCCCGCGCGGCAAGCTTTCCTTTATTGCCGGACATACTGGGGGGCCGTCTTCTTATCTTGAATTTGTTTCTAATGTGCGCTGCGTAGCGTGCTGCTATGACCGGTTCCTAATCACTGCCCATAATTTAGGCTATCACCCACTGAAGGGAGCGAAACAGAAACACGGGCAGTGTTCTCTTTTCCCTTGAGTTTTTTTGCTGGAACGATGATAAAGTGGCTGACCTCGCAGTACCATCTTTGCCCGAACAATGACACTTACTGGAACAAAAAGGAATCATTCGCGTTAGGCGGAGCTAAGGGAAGAATGCGCGGATTATTTCAAGGGAAAAAGATGGGACAATACAAGTGGAGGCATTGTGCGATAAAAGTACCGCCATGTATGTTTAGCCGGAGTTGTGTGTGTAGATACGTTGGCTCGGGGGCGTTCAGCGATACACTGGAGAAACGAAAGGGTTGGCTGAATAGAACAATGAGAAACAAAGTTGCCTAAAGGAAGCGGCCTTGCAAGACCATTCGCTTGTGGGAAGCTTCGTGTATTCCCTTGGCAGGTTAGTTAACACCAGTCAACGATGATCATAAATCTGACACGTCATGTGAATATTTTGCGACATCCGAAATATATTCAGTATGTAATTTACGACTTCACTTAGTTTTTTGTAATCTAATCTTGAATTCATTTTTTTCAAGCCAGAAATTTTAAAGTTAGTTGTTGAAGCTCTATATACTGACTCTAAGAACGCAAGTATTACTTCCCTTACCCAGGAAGCAACTTATCACTTCTTTAGCTTTTTCTCGTGCAAGGGAATATAATCAAAGTAGCACTCTCCGAAGGTTCCTTAAAGAATCCAAGTATGCATTCGACCAGTCGGGCAAGAAGCGTTCGCTGTGAGTGATCGTTCACCATATTGGGCTGACTAGTCTCAAATAAAGCGGGACTAGTTGGCACTAGTTCGGTACTGAGCTCCGTCAATGCACCACTTGTATGTATGAGCCCGCCCAGAGGAGAACTTTGTCTCTCACCCCCGCCGCATTGACGAAGGCGAAACAATTTAGAGGTGTTGAGAATGGCGAATGGCGGTATTTTTAATATAGCCATCTTATAGGAGTTTGGCATGCTTCAAGGGGCCATGAAGACTAGATAAAAGTTTGTTTGATTCGAAGTAGTTGGTGTTTTCTAATGCTCCCAGCGCCTTTCCGAAAGCAAGTGGTGCTTAATTCACTGAGAAGCTAATTTAAGTTAAAATTTTCATTCTCCCTCCAAATCATGGGTTTAGTGACGTCTGACATGACCTCACATGGACGGGTCTTCAAGCGAACTTCAAGTGCGCTGTTCATTCTGCAGCGGACTGCAGAGCCTTGTTTACCGTCAGTCCTCCCAGATGGCGCCACCATACTGCTCCGCACCGCTATTCGCCTTTGCGTTGTTTTTGACAGAATTTGCACCTCTCTTGTTTTTGTTACGGTTGAAAGTAATCGTTTCGTGAAACATGGGGTATGTTAGATGCTGGTATGTTAGATGCTGGTATCATGGGGTATGTTAGACACGTAAGACAATGCCGCTTACGCCAATCGGCCAGTGTCAGCTGAGACAACCCCAAAGCGCCGCACTTCTGTGCATCTATAACAGGCATAGTGCGCGAAGTACCAACAGCAGTACGCACTGGCATTTGTATGTTGCGAAGTGAACTAGAATGAACTGTTGTGAAATGAACTTGTATGTTGTGAAAGTGGTGTGAAATGAATGTTGTTTGATAACTACTGTTTTGTAGATTTTTGGCGCACACAGCTAAAATTTCTCCCTGTCAAATACCCTGCGTTTTTTATATGTTTGGCGAAAAGTTTGGTTTAATACAAGCACTTCAGAACGGTGAGTTATACAGCTTCTTTGTCTTCTGACAGTGCGCAAACACACGCCGGGGAGTGCTCAGAAACATGAAGGGAACATCCTTTTCAAACTTCAATTAGATAAACTTCGATTGCCGCCAGCTTGAGAAAACACTGCGCGGCTGAATATTCGTCATCATGGCCAAATATAACGTAGGTTAGCTGGTTTGCCCTAGAACAACAGTTATAAATATTTTTGACCCACGAACGTTCTCCATTGAAACCAATGAGCGGAATTCGGTTTGAACGAAAGCCACACCAGAAAAGCAATTCAGAGAGAACGTTTACAGGCCAACTTCCTGTGCACGATTTGCACTGTACGTCGTCTGGGATTACAAGTGTTCTTACGAAACTTAGATGCCCATATTACCTTGAGCTCATGGTCAGCATTTACTGTTCCTAACGAGCTACTAACGAAAGTTTTGTACGAGACAATCCAATCGTAAGCCGGACTTCACCCCATCCTTTCTCGGCATTATTTAGAAGCCTAACGTACATACGTTACGTACTTTTGGGATAACATTTCGAAAGCTTCTCAGAAAGGACGGAGATGGATGAAATGAGTGGTTGCAAGCGCAGGGCCAACTCGCCGAATATATTAATTGTTGTTAGGGGTAGGCAGAACTCATTAAATGGGACTCGACGAAATCCTCAGTAATTGGAGTCATCTGCGAAAATGAGGCAGATGATTTTGTCCACAGCCATTGTAACGCTTCGAATATAGCATCGATGTCACGATCAGTGCGGAAACTGTGAATTGATCATTACAATAATTCAAGTTGTTTAATCCATTAATGAGTTATACCATAAAATACTTGCTATTGGCCGTGCCGACGCAGTCTATGCATTACAGCCTCTAAAGATCGGCTAGATTAAGTGGAAAGGATAATTTTATGTGAGAATCTGCTGGATACGCGATGCTTTTTATGTGTGCCTTGCGTTAAAGTAAGATTAAGTTTCTCCGGAATTCTAATGCGCATACTGCACAAAACGGAGCGCATATGGAGCGTATATAAAGAAAAGTGTTACCGTGGACGTCCCAACAATTTCACAACCATGAGAATATTGTTCAGTGGGGCTGATCGAGTGCTTTTTAAATGTAGTAGGCAGTCTAGTCCATGGCTGCATTTTTTCTGGGGAAACTGTGGACCATTTTTCTTATTAAAAACCCCCAACACACTCGGGTCCACAATACAAGCTAGACCCCTTGTTTTGGGCTCTCGATCGCAGACAGGAGTCTCCTGTGAATTTTTTTCCTCGTCGTGCACGGTTATGTGAATTCCTGAATGATTATTGGATTGACTTCACCTCATTTGTGCATTCCTGTTTTCCCCCTTTTCTCCCTCTCGTTCTTTCTCGCTTCTCCATGTTTATTCGTTTTCTCCTGTCCTCATGTGTCGTCGTCGTCGTCCTCCTCCTCCTCCTCCTCCTCCTCCTCCTCCTCCTCCTCCTCCTCCTCCTCCTCCTCCTCCGCAAACAGTTGCATGTTTTGGAGAAGCCGGTGCCAAGGTTTGCCAACATCTTCTGATGCTGTAGTAAATAAATTCATCTATGTATACACTACGAAAGAGGCGATTTGGCCCAATAAATATAATTTTGAACGAAGCAGAAATGGCCCGAAAACGTCTTTTACTGAGGACTGTGAACCCTCGCCCTCAGTCGTGTATGGATTGTTAGGCCGCACCTACCTTTGTTATTAAGTCCAGGTTATTACCGTACTCATGCAGTTTTTCTCATTTCTCAGTGTTTTATCAGAGCTGTGTTGTACATCATTCCTGCTAGCTTGCCTTTTCCGGTATGAACTTTATGTGTTTGGACAGCTTCAACTGTATACACAGGATGCTCATGCCCTTTGCATATGTTGGTTTAATGTCATTTTTTGTTGTGCCCTAGCAAAATTGCAGGCGGGGCTGCCAATAGGCACTAACATCTCCTGCTGTACATTTAGTATAAGTGTAAAGTGCACTCTTCTCGTACACATTGGACACGAGCAGACTAATTCAATCTGAGCGTAATTTGCCAAGGCCATGATAGCTATTGCCTCGTAGTTTATGTAGGGCGAATCCAACTCTGATTGCTTGCGGGCTTCGATTTCAGCTCTCTGCAACAATAGGCATCAGGTACTCTGCCGTGAAACGTTGACTCCTAAAACGTTTCCGTTGAGTTTGCCCTCATCTTCACTTTCGGTGCTACTCCGAAAAGCCCTGAAACCGGCAACATTTCCAACCCCCGCGTTTATTTTTTTTATCTTCCACCGGAAGGCAATGCGCACGAAGTTTGAAAATGTACGTCATACTACTAAAAACAGATCGAATGGGCAGTAGAAGCTGGTAACTTCGATGTTTCGCACAATAAGTACCGCAATTCGTTTGCAGCATTTCTTCGCCTTCAAGAGGAACTCGTGCCCTCCGTATTACGCTGTCTCACAGTTTAATTAGGCATCAAGCACGGTAGGCATCGGTGTCGGATCACCTTTGATGTTTAATGACACAGATATTTGCGACTTCCATCAACAGGGGGTGATACTGTGTCCAACGTCAGTGAATGGTTCCCTTTATCAGGTACTGAAGCGTCCGTAGGCAATATCTGCCCAAGTATCTAGCTTGTGGTCGATCGTTAGCCTTGGCAGGAGGTAAACTGTTTTCTTTGGCTGTCTGTACATTAGCATCAATTATACGCACCCACCATCCCTTAATACTTCTAGTTTATCTATAGAGCCATGGTGGATAAATCAATGAACACGTCTTGTGCGCACAGCACAGCTTACACACACAGCAAGCCTCCGGACCTTGCTCCCGTCGTAATTACAGCGCCCCAGAAAGATCGCGAGCAAAAAAAAAAAAAAACCCACGAAGCTGCGTAAGCCCGTTCAGGGCTTCTTTACCTAATCACTCTTAGAAAAAACCTTATGCGAGAAACGGAGACAAACTTATTTCCCCACGCATATGCAGTTGACCCCCCGTTAACGCGAAGTCCAGAGCGACTGCAAAATACTTCGCATTTACCGAGCAACGGCACAACAACAGCATCGATATTAGTCCGCAACGCTTCTCCCTTCTTGATTCCTTTCAGAAACTCAACTTTCGCCCCCAAGTCGAGCGTACGACACGGATGGCATGGTAGTTGAGATTTATCTCTAAAATCGAAGTCTGAAGCCTCACCACAAAAACTGCTCTCACGGCGCTGCGAGGGCGCACACTGCCGCGTGAGCAGGTAGTTGCACACATGCGCAACAACAACAACAAAAAGATTGAGAACCTCAAAAAAGATAGATGCATAAGCTGGTGCGAGTCCGAACTGGCCTGCCGCTTTGTCAACTGTGTGCTGCCCCAGTTGCGATGGCACCGACATCAGTACGAAGCGCGGGGCTGTTTTCGCGCTCGAAAATTTTGAATTTTATCAAGGACGGGCACGTGCCTAGATGCTTCTTATTCGAAATAGCTTCCAATTAACCGATATAATGAGTTTTAGCTTCGAATCATCGAAAAGTTTCTTCTATTGGATTGCATGTAAAATTGCCGAGACCAGCACATCTCCCCCCCCGACTCCCACCCAATTATCTAAAAATTCGAAATAAGCGACTTCGAATTATTGAGAGTCGACTGTATACATGCATCCAGTTTCACAGTAGAGTAGCAACATTAAGGGGGCCATGCAGACAAAAGACAAGTTTGGTTCATTCGAAAGATTACTACGTTAGAAGCATACTGACACCACTTCTAACGTAAATTTTGCTCAAACAAGCTACATAATTACGAAAAAAGGGAATGGCCATGCGACCTACTAGCTCATTTACCGCAACAGTACCTATGATGTCATTAGCCCTGCTGTGCGATGGCTGAAGCCGACAAAAGCAAACGCAAATTAGGCAGGGCTTATAAGCTAGCCGAATGAGCTATTCGCGCTTAAATGTAGGGCACATCCTTTTTACAGAAGTTAGTATTGTCAGGTGAACAATTAAAGTTATGAACGAACACCTAACACCGAAGCAGTTAGTGCGGCACTTTGCCGACTGACACCGCTAACACACCCGTCGGACGCGCTGGACTTGTCTGAAACAACACTGACCAACTGACAAAAACGGCACGGTCGCTTACGTGACCATGTTTGTCGAGTCGTAACTTAAGTTTTAGGAAAGGATTAGTATGAACCGTAATAAAATACGGCAGGTGTAGAAGCCCGCCCAGAACCAAAGTGCGAACACTGGCGTTTCAGCAGTAATGCGGCGCCATCCATCAAGTGGGTGATAAACAGGATAATCAAACGGGCGCTTGGGGGATGCCATAGCCATAGAGTTTCTTACAGTATACACTAGAGAGGAATCTGGCGCCAGCGTCTATGCGGCTTACATCAAGGTCGTCTGTGTCGTCATGGGCCGCCATTATACATCGCGCTCGCCTTAGTTCCATCGTTGGCTTGGATTGAAACGTGTAAGGGACCGCAAATTTAAACAAAGTGCCTCAAAAACGCGAAGAATAGGGTGCAATTATGCAAATGGAAAATAAAAAACAGGCTGTTTTAAAACTAAGGAAAAAGGAAGTAAACCGTATTTTTGCCAGAACGGTTGTGCCTGCTATTCCGCAGGCCAAGGTTGTAGTTACGAACAATGGTAATATTTGGGGGGCAACTCATTAGAGACTGTGATTTTATTAATTTTACCAATATTTCAAATAATAAGTTGTTTGAAGAGTTTCGAAAGTTTTTTGAGCCTGCCTATGAAAACGGTGCCTTCGTGGTGAACCGGTGCACCGACCGCCAGCTAGTTTAAAGGGGCCCTGAAAGGCGTTTTGAGCACACTAAATGAAGTAGCGCAATCGTTAGATTGGGTCGTCAACGTCATCTGTGCCAAGTATTACTCTTTTACGCGCAGCGGAAAGCTCACACTTCTGTTGCAAAGTTTGCCGCTTTTTTCTCACCCTTCCCTTCGTGTTTTTGGACGCCGCCATCTTCACATGTCTACATCATCGATTCCCATATGTTCGTCATGAGCTAGACACCCTGCTATTGCGCGGCTTTTTCACGCACTTCCGGCAAAGAGATGAGTCGTCTGCTCAGCGTCGGCTCGCTGGCTGATCTGCCAGCGGAGTGGAGTGCCGGAGTGCTTGGACATTTTACGACAAACGAAACAAGTGTAAACAAACGCTTAACCGTTCGTATTGAATGCAACACGGCCATAACACGACATGGATATTCTCTTACCTGAGTACGTTCCATAAAGAAAGCGTTGAAGCCCCGTGGCACTTCTTTCGTGCAATCGCAGAGAACGCCCTGAGCCGAATGCCCGGGTTTGACGGATACATTTTATTCAACTTCAAAACAAACCAGAGACGCGTTTCGAACGAACACAACGTCACAACATGCGTTGAAAGTCTGAACCGCGATTGACAGACGATGGGTTGCCTGCTCCTGCCCGTCGTAAATTCGGCACTCACCTCGCGCGCGGTTTGCGGGGACGAACAGCAAGTCACTTAACTCTGGCGCGCAAGCCGAGATGGCTTTTAGCCACGCACACTGCACATACCCCACGCGAGGTTGAGTCGTACGTCGCTCGAGAAAGATAATCCAGAACATGGGAAGCACTATCCACCCGCAGAAGCACAACGTCGCATTTCATCGCGAAACAAAGGCGTCCACAACACACACACCATCGCCTCCTGTAATGCCAAACGCATCTCACACTTCCCAATGAGAGTGAGTGGTACGCCTGCAGTGCCCACATGTCGCGAGATGGGGCCCCGAGCTGAACCGGGATCACGCAACCGTAACTGACTTCTGGGGCGGTTTGTGCCTTGTTGCCACGGCAACCGATGTTTGAGATTGTCAAAGAAATGGCGCTCGCTCCAGCGCTAGAAAGCTCAGAGCCGCGCCGGAGCATGTTTTGCTAACGTTACCGCTCTCCACCACGCGTCGCCCCAAGCTGAACTGGTCACATGATTGAAGCGTTTTGTGCACGGGTTCTGTATCGGTTTAAAATGTCTCTTTCACATGCCGCCGGCAGGAATTACCACCACCGCAAAATAAGACAGCAACGTACACCGCGAAAGAGCAAGGCCAGGCCGCCGCACACATGCGGCCAGGTTTTTCGTTCGCTTTTCCAGCCTTGAGCGGAGTGCATGATTCAAGGTGTCAACAAAGCTTGCCCGTAGCAGACGGCAGTGTGAGCAGCGCAATAGCGGAAGTACGTCACCGCCGCGGAGCGCAGCATCACGGGAGGAAAGGCTGGCGCGCCGTCAACAGCGGAGAGTAAGTTGACAGGAGGAGGAAACGCGGTGCGACGATAATGCGCGGTTTTTGATTTACGATTTCTCAGCTAATACTCATCGCTTTAACAAAATTATTGTGGGAGGAGATAGCTAATACATTGCTTTATTTGGTTACATGTACATCCATGCATCGGCGGAAGGTATTTCAGGACCCCTTTAATAAGAAAAAAGAAAACGTGGCGTTAAATAGTCGTGCACGATGACAAGATAGGACGCATACAAGCGCCCGTATCTGCCGTATCTTGTCTTCGTCGAAGTACGTTTTGTTTCATCTTTTTGTCGGCTACAAATTTCGCGGCGGCATATTACCCGCTCAGTCATACGTCCTTCGACTGCGGCATGAGCAACATCAGGTGCGATCATGCATTGCCTGCTGTTTCACTGAACACGGCTACCACAGAAACGGGAGGATTTGGGCTTCCTTGTAATTCGTAAACGTGTTAATGCATAGTGAAGAAAGCAAATCCCCAAAACCGCTTAAGAATCCAATTGTCATGCCAAGCTCAAACCAAAAAGGGGGTCTTCCCATGAACCCCCACGACGACATGGCTTACGAGGCGCAGTTTCCTCTCTAGTATACTTACTAAGAAACTCTATGATGGTAGCAACCGTGGTCAGCCGGCCATATTTAGTTATAAGGCCCTGCTCTTAATACGTCGTTGTCGACGTCACGAAAACACACGATTTAGCGGGAGAATTGAAATTTTGACTGAGAATAATAATTTCTCGATGAACTTCGTTTGCAGCCGAACAAGTGCTCAATACTCTACAAAACAGGAAATCTTTCGACTAAAGCAAACCTGCATTTTGTCTGCATGGTCCCTTTAAACTTCCTTTATTTCCTACCGCCACATTTAAATTCATAAAGCAAATAACTATATTACCCGCCCTCAGCGCATGCGGAGCGGACTTACAAAAGAAATACCCATCCATAACTGGTAGCCCACTTCCCTGCATTAGGGTTGACGCACCCCGAAGTGGAAGAGCAGTCGTGTTTTGTTTTGCTCTTTGTGTGTACCGCCCGCATACATGGTGTTCGTTTTTTCAGTGGTGCCGGCCGTAGTCGCCTGGCTAAAACACTTGAAAATACACACAGTAGCCTTTTGAAAAACAGTTGCTGTGTTGATTTTTTTGGTCATAAACAAAACACAACACACTGCAAACAACGCAAGGCAGTCGGGTGAAGGGAATGTCACGCGATGAAAGGCAAAATAAAAATTGCTATCATTGCACAAAGCACAGTTTTATAACCAGATGCATAACTAAAAGAACTCCCATGCGAAACAATAACGGCGTTCCAGTACTGGGGTCTGAACACCAGCCACTATTATAGCCACCACATGCGCGAACACTTTCGTTTCGCCACTTGGGGCCGGCCGCGCATTCACAAACCATATCCCTTGGGGCCCATGACGCGTGGCGTCATCTATGGGAACGCTTGAGCATATGTCCGCGTGCTTATACATTGTTTAAACACGGGCCTTCTGGTCTCATGGTGGAGACGTTGCGTTTCGTGCTGGCAGTCCAATGAACCAGTTTAAAATTTAAATATACAAATAACTTCCCCAGAAGCCGATTTTTTATATTTTTAGTTGTTTGTTTTACTCGAAAGACTTTTCTTTTTATCACGCGTGATACCTATTTATGCCACATTCGTGCATTATAAACTAACTTTTGGGTGCTTTTGTTCTCTTTGGTCAGTTCCAGCACTTTGCTTTTACATATCAGTGCTTTGGCCCCATTTATGTAAGTTCCGGCTACTTCTACTGAATATTTTTGTACATTACCGTAATTTTATCCCTGGTTAGGAGGTTCTAGTTAATAATATTATTTTTTTTATTTGGGTGGCCTTGTATCCTTTAGGTCGCTTTCAACTGTCTCGTAGCTAGCTGAACAAAGACTAGCTGCGGTAGGCACATGTGCATGATTGTTGTTTAATTGGGGTTATTTTCCAGTTTTCTGATTGAGCTGTCATCGCATTCTGGGCGCACACCATGGTTTCCTTTGGGTTATTCGTAGCGTTGGCTTTGAACAGCCGGGTCTCAGACGAAGGGAGAGGGGCCGCCAGCTCTGCTGTTTCTCCAGCCTTGCTCCACTAGTGCAAGGTGCGCCAATTTTTTTTTTTTTTTTGTTTTGGATGGACTATTTACGTAGCTTCAACATGCCTGCACGCTAATTATGAGGTATACTATTCAACATGCTGTCACGCACCGCGTGTTGGCCGTCGCGTAGATTATGAAACTGTCGAAGACAGCATAGCAATACAGCGCGCGGTCCAAGCAAGGGACATCATAAGGGGAATATAGATAAAGCGAAAATCTGTGAACTGCGGTGACCAGTGAAACATTCATATTGACAAGTTTACGTTTGCAAGGCTAAACCTAGCGTTGCTTGCGTATATCAACGAAAAATAACGACATAATATCTCAAAACTCTGGACGTCCCAGGGGCTGTTAATAGGGCCTGTTTCGAGCGAGGTCAAGCATACATTAATGATGCCGGGTGGCCCAGTGCTCATTTAAAATGGCACCCCCAAAAGAGGCACTACATTGAACAGCGGAATGACTGGTGTTCGCACCAACCCACACGGGTTGCTGTAGCATGCAATTATCGGGAGTGGGAGACAGGGTTCCCCGTCGATACCCTCCTATAATAAACAAGAAACGTATTCAGCCCTCTGTTACCTCCCCCAATCAGCGCGTGAGTGTCGCTTATCACTGGCGTACGCACTGTGCATATCCACATCCAATCTGCAGCTGTGAATACAAATTCAGGCGATTCTAGACCAAGCAAGCAACTTTTCCTCTCCAGCATCGCTGCACACTTCGCAATCCATTGGCCAGTCAATCTGCGTGCGATTTACACGCCTCGCTGCCATTCCGTTGCAGGTTCGCATATAAAATTTTGCTTTAGGTTATTGTATAGCACCGGCTCCTATTTCTAGAATAATTGGCCTTGGGTCAAGTTGGCACTGGCAGCCTGGCAGGGCGAGAGGCAAAGGCAAGAGCTAGAGACCAAGGCAAGGAGCAGACAAACGTGATGAAAAGATGCACTACCTCGTCCTTGCGTTGTGACGCTGCTGTGCGCGTCTGTATCCGTATTCGTAAAGATTTGTTACTGTTCATTTCATTGGCTGAGCAAGACTGCAAGTGTGTGTGAGACTTCGCATTTTTGTATTTTCTGATCAACTGTAAGTTCCTTCCAATTTTGGTTACAGTGCGTTCTTCTATTTTATTTCACTCTCTCTTCATTCACCCCTGTCACTCTCGCTTTCTAAATATCTCTGCTTCCCTTTAAGTCCTCACATTTTACGCCACATTCTTTTTCTTGTTACCATGAACATCAAGCGAGGAAAACGCCATGCAGAGGTTTTCCGTGAAGGTCTGCATGCATGACAACATTGTAGAGGACAGATCGTTAGAGTAGGTTGCGTAGAACGATTGAAGAAGTCCTCGCGGGACGTTGGTCATTGTTGCAAACGGGTTATACATGACGGAGCACTTTTGTGGAAAAACGATAGGAATTTGCATTTCTGGGATCGGCTAAATCTGTACAGAGGGCTGATCATTCGGAAATTAGACGATAATGAGCGACGTAATGGGGTCATTTTGAAAAGTCAAGGAATTAGCCGTCAGTTTGCTTGTTACTACTCATATTAAATACAAGTCAGGAGAAAATGTTAGTATTACGTATGGTGGGATGCATAATTTGGCTTATGATGATAAGAAGTTGCACATTTACTTAACGAATCATCAAAGAAGAATCAGCCTACCAAGGGCAGTAGTAGCGCATGATGCCACTGTCACTGATGACGTACTGGGCCCACTCTGATGTAATCTGCCAGGAGAGGGCTTCCGGTGAAATTCTATTCCTTAGCGGACAACGTCAACAAAACAAACTGCAGCAGTAAACGAAGTTTGATACCTAAAGTTGGAATGGGTGTTTTGCGCAACGAAGCTGCACTTCAGCTGTGAGATGTATCTAAGGATAACCATGCGTTTGATACTCTTGGGGGATGCACGTGTGATATAAATTTACTAGCTTATAAACCCGATATCAAACCACTACTTGAATACGTTACGGCTCTATGGGGCCCACGAAACGTAAGCCAACCTCCGAAGCTAAATAACATGCTAAAACTGGCAGGAAGGCTTACGTTCAATTCTCTGCTACACACGACAAATTTAAAAAAAACAAGCTGTAAGGCGTTATAGGGATGCAGTAAAAATGTTGCATTTGCTTTTATAACAGGAAATTCTAAATAAACGCAGAAACATGCATAGAGCCATCTACTAGTTGCCCCAGTGCCTTTTTTTGTGTAACGGGGCCTGGTATCTTCCCGTAGGAGATCCCCTGGACAGTTATGTTAATTTCAGGGCTTAGCTCTTCTTGTACTGCGTATGAACAATAAATTTGAACTTGAACTTGAACCTCCCAAAAAGAAAACGATTTTGAATCCAAAAATTATTTTTGAGTAAAACATTTTTCATTAAAACTACATGTGAATGGATGTGGTACAATGCGCGGTCTTTTCATCATTCACGCGTCAGCCCCCATACCTACCAAATTGTATTGATCCGTGCGTGATTGACCATATTCACATTCCCAAATGTTTTTTTTTTTGGTGTTTTTTTTTCAATCCACTCTTCATTAACTCCTGCCATGCAGGCTAGCAGCAAACAAGAAATAATAAAGCAGTAATATAACGATACAACTGATTTAAAAAGGGAGTCTGATACCTATTTCAGTTTAAACAAACATACAACCTTTACGAGGGAAGATAATTAGGCGAGTTTGGAGAACGGCGGATGCTATTGTGCTTGCCGACAGAGTGGGGTCCGACATTTAGAATGTACTTCCGGCGTTAGCTCTGCCTAAGCTCGTTCAAGCTATCCAGCGCTTCACAGACTAAGCTTTGGTTTACTCCTAAGCTCTGAGACAGTGAGTAAGCCAGATTGTGTTCGCAATCAATTATCGAAGAAGCGGCGGCTGGACTTGCTGTTTATATGGGGCCTTCAACACAGGCAGGATTTTCTTAACGGGTGATAGAACGAATATTTTGTTTGTTTACAAGGAAATAAGCGAAATGGGTAGTCGTCATTTTGTACCCATTTACTGCCTTTGCGGGTTAACAAAAAACTTATCCATTCCTAATTGCCCGTGTTTCTCAAACATTTCATTTGCATTGTCGTGCACGAAGTAGCCTGTACGTTATTAAGAGTATAACATTCTTTTAGTTCATTAGCCCTTTGGTTTCGAAGTCTTCGATTCTTCTCTCTTGACATTCATCGGTACCCCCCCTCCTCCCTACCGTCCAAATCGCTCAGCTACTTTAACGACTATGAAGAACGCGTGGTCCATACCTCGTAACCTGCATCGCTAACTATGGCTCTAAACTGCGTCCAGTTAAAGTAGTAGCGATACTTCTTTCTCAGGGGCTGGCAAGCTGTCTTCCATCTGGAAATTTCTTTCATCCCGTCTTCACGATTTCATCACACGTACACATGCGTGCGCTCCAGCTCGTTTAACAAAATTTCCTGACCGGGACTGCCCGTTAGTTTGACTGACGGCGTTTTCGTTGATGTACAGTCTTTGTCAAAATTTTGTGGGCCACGGTGACCGTGGCCGGAGCAGGTGCGCAGCCAAGCAGGGGCGCTGCGCTTGCTGCTGCCGGCTGGTTACGCGGCTTTAGAGAGTGAGGGGAACTTTCGCGCTTCCTTTCGTAGTATCGCCTATGGTATGGCTGGCGCGATAAGTGCCGTGGGGCCGAAGGCGCACTCCGATTCAGCGCAGGCACTTCGCGCAGCACTTGTCGCGCCGGACACACTACAAAAGCAAGAGCGAAAGTTCCTCTCACTCTCTCTACCCGCGCAACCAGCCGCCAGCGAGAAACGCAGCGCCCCTGCTCGGCCGCGCGCTTGCTCCGGCCACCGTCGCCGTGGCCCACAAAATTTTGACAAAGACTGTACCTACCTGTCTGCCCGTGGAATAATATGCTCTCTTCGCATGTCCGGCGGCACGCAAAAAAGTGAGTACATTTTTTACATTACAGCGATAATAATGCGACGGCAATAAACGGCCATTGAGCTTTCTGAAAATCCGCCGTCCGTCGTTTGCGTATGCAGCGGTGAAGCAGCTCCTAAAACGGCTGACGGCGCAAAAGGTATGAATGCAAATTAAGTTTGTTGACAATCAATTTATGAAGATTTAGGTCTGGATGGTGATCGACTAAGGACGTCCGTTGTGCCAATCGAGAACACATTGCCGACGCCGCTTATAAGGCCCCGTGGCTGTATCTGACTAAGGGTGGACCTAGTGAATGTGTTGTGGTCTCCGACTTAAAACACCGACAACCAGCGCAGGCAGCTCGACGTACAATCAGTTTGAGTTGCTTGGTACGTGTTTAGGCTCAGCATGAAAGTAACGAAACGTTAAGGCTGGACATATAACTATAACACTCAGATGTATTGGCCGTCAAAGATGTCGTCAAAAGCTCACGGCCGACTCACCAATAACAATTCGCCTCTGACGCCAATATAACCAACCAAATTCCCGCAATACCCACTCAGTTGGATTCGCCAGTGGCGAAGACAGTTGCTGTCAAAGGCTCACGACAAATTCCCAATTCCCGTTGGCTGGCTAAGGCGTCGACATAAAATCTAAAAGGAGCCCCATGCGGCGTTCGATCGGGCATTATTCTCTCGCATCCACAACTCATATCATAGCGCCTAGGTGTCCTTGGACTATATTTTATGCCCACCAGCGTTTTGCATACTGTTTTCCTTGAGCCACGTGTTGCGCTTGTCATGCGTCACACTTGTACGCGAATGGAAACTCCCTGCGCACTGTTGCATGTATACCGAGCCGATAACTCAACAGTGTGGTGCTTTGAATATGTGACACCCAGGCTGTGCTGTCGCCTGTAAGAGGCCTTTCCTGCTTTTCACACGAAAGGTCACTTTCAGAGCTTCGGAAACATCATTTGCGATTCACGTTTTGGCGGGCGACCCGAGGATACGCGTGTATGCTCACCGTCATCGACAGGTTCGAACTAAAAATGGCAGCGTGAATGTTTTTTTTTTATTCGTGCATGCCGTTAGAAGGAAACACAAGGTCGCGGATTCTACTTCAGTGTATTGCTCATATATTGAACCAAATGCGAGTTGCTTGCTACCCAAACATTCGGTAAATTTAAACAGTACGTGCGAACTGGGTGTAGTCCGCCTTTCCTAAGCTGGGTGGGGTGAGCGGTCTGCCTTGTTTATCAGTGGACCAAGAGACATGGAGATGAGAGGAGGCGTTGTTTTGTTCAGAGTGATTTTGCGAGTTTACGTTCTAGTGATTTGGCGCTTTTCTTTCAACCCGTACGACGGACTTTAAGCAGCAAAAAATCTTCATGAAGTCTTGTTTCACCTGCTGAGCCCAAGGATGCAAGTTCGGTCCCGGCTGCGGTGGATGCTTTTCAAGTGGAGGCGAAAATCGAAAACACCGGTGTGTCGAGATTTCGGCGCACGTTCAAGATCTCCAGCTGGTCAAAATTAATCCGGAGCCCTGCACTACGGAGCACCTTATAGCCCAGGTGTAGCATAGGTGCGTCAAACCCACATAATTTGAATGTTTTCTGAAAGACTTGTTTCCTACTTAAAAAAAATCTGCAAAAAAAATTATTGTATGCTGCCGGAAGCTTCATCTACAATATGATAACGGGGGGTGAGTCAACGGTTTGCGATTATAATCGCGAAACCAAGTAGAGGTGTTTGCACAAATGTGGCTGCATTTACCGCGGTCGGAAAAGGCCCGTCAAGTTCGTAGTCCCGTCGAGTCCACGCAGATTGTTTTACTCGACATTCACGGGATTGTTCACAGGGGGTTCACCGGTCCCATACAAACCGTCACTATAGAGTTTGCTCTGAGGCTTCGAAGCGCCTACGGGCATGCGGCGCAAGCGCTCTTACAGGTGGGAAAACAACCAATCTTCTCTAAGCGACCCTTAAAACGCGGACGCTCAGACGCCACTCGTTATTCGACAGTTCCTGACATTCAAAGACATCACGCTGCTTTTGCAGCCGCATTGTTCGCCTATTTGCCCCCCGTGACTTTTTCTTGCGAAGTTGCTAAAAAGAAAACTTAGACTGAATGGGGAGTCGTTACATGACATAATTGCAGAAATATAGTCGGAACCGCAGTATGTCTTCAACGCAACTGTCACTTGGGCCTTCCACGAATGCGTAGAAGCACAGCAGAAAAGGTGGAATTGGTGTATACATGTTAAAGGTGACTGCCTCGTGCAAGAAAGGGCGGACTATGATTTATGGTGGGTACCTCTTTTATGATCTAATTCCCCAAACTCTTCGGTGGCAACACGCGTAAATATTATCCGGAGTTGATAAACCTACCTGAGCAGCGAAAAATTTAAGAGTAGCATGATATTTGCTTCACGGGCACTGTTCTATGAGATGCAATCGTGGCTCTCGATTGAACAAGTGAATTACTGATGTAGGAGTGGGCGGTTCGCGTAGTTTCCACAGCGCTGTTTTTATAGACGGAAGCTCTCTGAGAAGTCTTTTTTGCTCCCCTTGTCAGCCTGATCAAAATGGTGGCATGACTCTCCGGTTTTTGCACTTTACATCGCTTTTGACATCCCGTGGTGTTTTTGCGCTCTTGGCCCACAAGCCGTACTTTTTACTTCGTCTTACCTGTCGGAGGAAGCACAGATCTTACAACATCCTTTATGTGGCCATCCCAAGCGGGGGTTCTCGATCAGGTAATTGCGGACGTAAAATTGGCACTGGTCATGCCGGCTCTGTTTTCTTTAACAGTTTGGCCAGGCCTCGGTGGCCTTTCTGGGTTGGGATCACTGAAAGGCCAGCCAGGGCGGCATGCCGTTCACTATAATGTACGATGCGGCGGTGTTACCGCAATCGCTCGCTTCCGGTATGCCCCGCCCCAGCGAACGCTTAGCCAGAGGAGGGCTCCTAGAAGAGCTCGTTTGTCTTGTCCGCAAATCGTCGGATCGCCCTATTCAGCTAAACGCCCGCAAACCTTGGGTTTTGATCTGGCGTATTTATTTTGATAGAGCCCTCTTACCCCTTTATTTCATGTGCTTCGCATGCCCCATGCAGGCAACAAAAACAGACCACAGCAACAAGAGTCCAGGCGCAAAGCACTGATGGTGCCCTATGTGCGGGTGGATGACATCATTCTTTGCAAAAGCGAACGTCAGCTGGTGGTCGCGCGGTCTTACGATGCTTCCCGATTTGCTGTAATGGATTGTCCTTCTGAAATGGAGCGCCCCGTTTGGACTGTCTAGTAAAACTGAAAAAGAAATTCCACTGGTCTTATCTTTCTGCTTCAGTTATCCTCTTTTCTTACTCGCTGACCGCTTTTTTTTCTCCTTCTTTTTGTGTGTGCGTGCTGGTTTTGTGCGTTTTTTTTCCTCCTGTCTTCAGCATGAAAACCACACCCGGCAGTTCCGCTGGCATGTCGCTTTTCTTCTTTTCCACTGGTTCTGCTTTTCATGTTCTGCGACCTTGAAAAGAGATATTTGTGTGCAGGAAGTTACGTAAGCGGCAATCATACGTAGAGCAAAAATATAAAAAAATGAAATTGCCTGGTCTGGTTACTGGGTCTTCGCTATTCTGTCCTATTGTTAAACAGGATCGCCTAAAAAAAGAAAGACGACTTTTAATTCGATGCATTTTTTTCAGTTACCTCCATCGCAATACGCTTTCTAAACCGGCCCCGCGCGTTAACGGAGCGGCAGTGCGCGCTCCTTCACATTTGCAACCTCTTTAAAGGGTGCAGAAAAGGCATGCGAACTTTGTGCTCACACCAGAGTGCTTGCCGCACAAAGAGCTAAAACTGCACCGCGCGCACTCGGAGAGGTAGTACGCACTCGTTCACATTCGCTTCCATGGGCTATTAATTTAAGCAAATTTTTGAAACAGAATTTCAAGTGTCGCGCTACAGTCGCACTGCCGTCAATGATTGCGTCTTAAAGGGTCTATAAAACCCGATATTGAGCCCCTCGTCGTGTGAGATGAGGTGGGGCCTGGCAAGCGACCACCACCACTACCGAAGAGGAGCACCTCGAGAAGAAACGCCGCCGTGCAGCCTCCGCGCATCACTGTTCCTCAACCAAGGCGGAGGATAAGATGCAACGGCATCTACAAATTCTGGCCTATTCTTGCATACATGACGTCTGGAGATTTCATTCACTATGCCTCGGATATCGTGATCAACCAGCGCAGTGGTTTCTGAAACATTTTTCAAATCGTGGTTACGTTACGTAGTTTTTCCATTTTTTTTTACCTCTTTTTAGGCGGATGAACATTTAGGCGGAAACTAAATGTTCATCTCTCGACGATCGCGGCTTAGGCCACCATTGCATTGTGGCCTTGCGACAAGGCTCCGTAGTCGTGGAGTCTACTCATTTTATGCAGCGAAAGCGCACAATCGGCTTGTGCGAAAAAATATGGCGAAATGTTAATGTGGGCAAGTTGGTTCCTCATTTGAGAAAGATAAATGCGAAGAGCGAAATACAGACGAAAGGATAAACAAGCTCGACATACTAGGAAGAAGGCAGCCTGCACAATGCTGAATTCGATACTTCAGATGGTAGGTGAATATATGGTGAAGAGTAACGCAAACCCATTGGCACGCGAACGCACGAACTCACGCACAAAAACAGAAATGGTGATGATGAATAAACCTTATTGGCCAGAGTGGAGGAGCTGGTGTGAGAGCAGAGGCCCGCTGAAAGGCGTCCTTAGTCCGGGATGCCTTGTTGCAAACAAGGCATCCCGGATTTCGCACACAAGAACAACAACAAAAAAAGGTTGAGAGGTAGATGGTCACAAATGGGCCTTTTGTTCGAGTCCTTAAGGAATCTCAAAAGAGCTTTGAAACCCCGCACCGCACTGTCATTGGTGTTCCAGGGGCGTAAGGAATCCTTTATACAAATCACCCGCAGAAATATTCTCGCTCTATCTCGCGTTGGCGAGGAGCGCAGACAAGAACACAACACCTGTTCAGTGTCCTCGCGAACACCACAAAATGGATTTCACGATTCCAAATTTGCACCACACGGAACGTACATTGCGGGTCGACTGAGTAGACGGGGACGTATTGTGCCACTGGATCCCACCATTGCTGCAGTTGCGTGCGTCATCCCGCGATGTTACAATTCTGTTGGCGTCCTCTTCGGAGAAGAAAACTTTCTCACTTCTCAACTTCCTTAATTTGAGGAAGTGGAGCTGTGGAGCTGTGGAGCCTGTGGAATTCCCCTAGCGTCTGAGCTGATCTAAGACCACATTAACCCTGATGCCATAGGAAACGGGCAACCACTGCAGCAAGATAACATGCCATTTTCCCAGGGCCCCGAATGCATGACGCAAATTTCATAAACGAGCTGGCCTTGCTGACTTCCTCTCTTCTCAAGTGCTTGTAATGCAGAGCGCGAGTCCAGGAAAACAACCCAGGGTCCTGCAGAAGAATCACTAATAAGCTGTAGCGCAGCTTTTACTGCTGCCAGCTCGGATTTCGTAGCCGATATTTTGTGGCTGAGCTTCTGGCTCACAGAAGCACCCGCAGATGGCAACCACTCATTTTAGGCGGTATATTCGGAGGAAACTGAGCCATCAGTATAAATGAGGGTAAACAATGCCTATACCCGCCTTGACCCATTTCTCTGTCCTTCAACGTATATTCTGCTGCAATGTACCTACACCCTCGTTTATACTGGGTATAAACGAGGGTGTACATAACAGCAGAATATGCGTTGAAGGGCAGCGAAATAGGTCAAGGCGGGTGGAGGCATTGTTTACATTTTGCCGATTCCCTGCACTGTCGGTCACCACGCCTTTTAGCGCCCGTGCAGGTGATGCATTACGCAAACACGTTATTGAATGTCTCCAGGAACAGGGTGAGCAGCTAGTATTATCGTATGCACTTTCATCGAACGCTTTGGGCCCAGTACTCGCTGCACGCAAGAGTGGGCAGTGAAGCCAATTCTCTTCCTGTTTTAAGAACGAGGTATAAATGCTGGGTGCACCGCTTAATTATTATTCATTTTGAACTATTTGATTTTTTAGGCTCAGATGCCACAGAGTGCGATCCAACTGCCCACACGTTGCCGGCCAAATCAACCAGAGATAAGGCCCTTCGCTGCCGCGGCGTAGGTCCCCGAAGCTGAATAACAAGCAATATGATGTCGTTGCCACCTAAAGTCTAAGGGAACGATAGGAATTGCCGCGTTTGCTGCAAATAGATATATACAGCATACAAAGCGAACCAAAGGGCGCTCGTTCTCACAATATCCTAGTACCCCCACCGTATAAGTACCATGGTAATCATTCCGACGTAGACCCCCCTTAACCGGGTGCGGGCACAATTTATGAAACAGCCATTTATTCACTTAAAAGCGGCCTAGCCCGAGTACTGTAAAGGCTGGCTCTGCACTCTCGGTACCACTTCCAGGACTGAACGACGATCGACAAAATCCTCTTCGCAGTGCCCACGAAAAACGTTATCGGAAGCTCATACTTCTTCCATATTTTCATCATGCCCCCCTTCGTACTCACCAGTACCGCCCTCCTTTTCCGGATTAGAAGTACAACTATCTAACGTAACTAATTTCCGACAATAAACGAGACACTGGTGCTTTCACAGCACATCTTTTGATCCCGCAGAATTGGTTCCGTTCCCGTATAAAGCGCTTCGTCGTGTTTGTATTAAAGCATGGTGAGCGATATGGTCGGAATCCTTTGTAGTGAAGTTTTCTGAAACTGTCCAATAAATATCTTGGCTGTCTAAGGTCAGTAACGGTGAAAATTTCATATGCGACGTACTTAAATTTACATTTTCTTTTGCTTTCTTTGGATATAGTTCGTTTAACGTCCAAGATTTTCAGAGCCTTGATGCTGTTTGGGAAAACAGCCGCGGCATTTCCGTTTTGAAGACACGTTACCACTGCACCTCAAACGAGGCTTAAAAGAAAATCATTTGCATTGGAACCGCGCACCTAGCAAAACTGCCGCGTTCTGGTTTACAGCACCCTTCGGGGCTCAGCTGCTCCAACCTGACGCTCCCGTGTGGAAGCGCAGAGTGTCGGCGCTCTGACAACATCAACAAACTTCGTTAGTCACGGGCCGCATGCATTGATTACTCGGGCAAACTCGTTTCGCAAACACCTCTGCAGCCGCCGTGGCACTTCATAATGGCTCCCTGTCGCTCTTTGTACGTAAGCATTTATATTTTATCGTTTTACAGCAGAGGCCGGAGAAAAGTCTGGCTACATAAATCCCATCCGGGGCACGTTTTTTTATTTTCTCGGAAAGCCTTCCCGTCGCTTTGTAGGAAAGCGACAAAACGTTAGGTCCCCACTGGGAGCGCCTTGTACGAGAAAAACGACTGTTGTGCTGGATGTTTCTTTCGCCCGTTCCCTTTACGGACATTGCTCTCCCCCGTGTATCATAGGAAGTGTATCAGGTTCTAGGCTTCACGTTCAAAACGCTGGGAGGAAAACACACACACACACACACACACACACACACACACACACACACACACACACACACACACACACACACACACACACACACACACACACACACACACACACACACACACACACACACACACACACACACACACACACACACACACACACACACACACACACACACACACACACACACACACACACACACACACACACACACACACACACACACACACACACACACACACACACACACACACACACACACACACACACACACACACACACACACACACACACACACACACACACACACACACACACACACACACACACACACACACACACACACACACACACACACACACACACACACACACACACACACACACACACACACACACACACACACACACACACACACACACACACACACACACACACACACACACACACACACACACACACACACACACACACACACACACACACACACACACACACACACACACACACACACACACACACACACACACACACACACACACACACACACACACACACACACACACACACACACACACACACACACACACACACACACACACACACACACACACACACACACACACACACACACACACACACACACACACACACACACACACACACACACACACACACACACACACACACACACACACACACACACACACACACACACACACACACACACACACACACACACACACACACACACACACACACACACACACACACACACACACACACACACACACACACACACACACACACACACACACACACACACACACACACACACACACACACACACACACACACACACACACACACACACACACACACACACACACACACACACACACACACACACACACACACACACACACACACACACACACACACACACACACACACACACACACACACACACACACACACACACACACACACACACACACACACACACACACACACACACACACACACACACACACACACACACACACACACACACACACACACACACACACACACACACACACACACACACACACACACACACACACACACACACACACACACACACACACACACACACACACACACACACACACACACACACACACACACACACACACACACACACACACACACACACACACACACACACACACACACACACACACACACACACACACACACACACACACACACACACACACACACACACACACACACACACACACACACACACACACACACACACACACACACACACACACACACACACACACACACACACACACACACACACACACACACACACACACACACACACACACACACACACACACACACACACACACACACACACACACACACACACACACACACACACACACACACACACACACACACACACACACACACACACACACACACACACACACACACACACACACACACACACACACACACACACACACACACACACACACACACACACACACACACACACACACACACACACACACACACACACACACACACACACACACACACACACACACACACACACACACACACACACACACACACACACACACACACACACACACACACACACACACACACACACACACACACACACACGCACGCACGCGCGCGCGCGCGCACGCGCACGCGCACGCGCACGCGCACGCACGCACGCACGCACGCACGCACGCGACTGTACGTGCGAATACCAGTGTAGAATAGGAACAGCGCTAGGCGGATAGCGTGGCCGAGCAGCTTCCACAAGTCCTGTGAATCAGTCCGGGCGAAGCCAGATCCGGCAAAATTCACGCAAAGCCCGCAGCGCGCACTAAAACTTACAAATGAGCCTCGTCTATTGAAGCTGGGCGGCTCGTGAAGCGGCCCTGTAGCTTTTACGCGCGATTAGTTCACGCTGGTCGGTCGAGAATAAAAAGCCTAGGAGATGTAGCCATTACCTCTAATGACCACTTAATAGTGCTTTGAATTGCTCTCCCTCTTTTTCACGTTACGTGTATCTTTAGCGCTTGTTGATAAAGCTCCCAGCGCATTTGTCAAACGAATGTAGGCAATGAGTTTGTAAAGTAACATTTACAAGTGTTCGTGCGCATACAACACGTAGGTTGGTTTACTGAGACCCCAGTCCACGCTCCCCCAGTACGGGTTCAAGAAGGAAAAAACGCTTTCTTCGCAAACTGTAAAAAGCAAGCAGTGAACGGCGTCACCGCCTACATTCAATAACTGCGGTCAGAGCGCGTTGTGCGCTCAAAGACAGAGCTGACGAAAGAAAGAAATTCAGGCTTAACCATTTCAAAAGCTTAACCATTTCACGCTTAACCATTTTTCAAAGGTATTGGATGAATAATAGGTGAGCACGGGCCGCGCTCATATATTAATTACAGTCATTGTCAAACGTTTCTACGCCATTCCATAAGTGAAAGGCCTGAGAGGACTGAAAATGCAAGCGTGCCTTTTGACGAAACTCCAACGTTTAATGCTATTGAACTGACGAAAGCACTTTTATTTCTTACCGTTATAAAAAAAAATTAGCAGTGGCTTAGCTCGGCTATGCCAGGATATATGTAGCGTGAGCTAAGGTTCAGGTTTCCTGGTTGTCTAGGGTTAGCTTATTGTCATGCTTACTGCTGCTAAAACGATTTCCAATCCAATCCAATTCAATTTAGTCCAGTGCAGTCCAGTCACTGCTCCTCGCGCAAGCGCAGCACGGCTCTCCAGGAGCCACGCTAAACGGCTATTAAGCGGCTCCGGCGCAGCGTCAGACTTCGCTACTGCGCAACCGAGGCGCACAGCTGGGCACGCGCCGGCGCCAGTGCGTCTGCCGCGGCTATGACATCACTCCTCTGGAATGCGCAGACCGGTGAATGTGCAGACCTAATTCTCTATACACCCGTACTCCAATTGGATTGGGTTTCCAATCCAATCCAAGAAAATCTCATTTAGTCCAATCCAATCCAATCCAATCCAAGCCAAGCCAGGCCAGGCCAAGCCAAGCCAAGCCAAGCCAAGCCAAATCCTATCCAATGCAATCCAATCCAATCCAATCCAATTCAATCCAATCCGATTCTCCTCGCGCTAGCACAGCATGGCCCTCCAGGTCCACGCGAAACTGCTCAACCTCGGCCAGTGTAGCTTACGCTACAATAATTCTGCCACAGTTGAATGTAAGGTTTTAATCTAAATTTTTTGTGGCTCAGAAGGCTTTGGTGTGTGTATGAAAGTTTGGACAAGACTGCCCACAAATGGCCGTCCGTGCGCACCGTACAAGAGCCTTCTGGCGGCAGCGCCCCCTCGGTCCTCTCCACCTCATATCAATCCAAATGCCGCTTGTGTCTGCAGGCGGAGCCTTCAATTCACTCCTCCACTGCAGGTGACCCAATCATGCTCGAAGTTTTTTTAGGAGCGAAGCCCCTTAGGGTCTCGGGCCGTCGACGTCTCATGTCGTTGTCATCTCATGTCGTCGTCGTCTCATGCCGCCGTTGTCTCATGTCGTTGTAGTATCATGTAGTCACGGTACTAAAACACCGGGACACTCATTTTCTAACGCCTCGCGCTAGAAGGTACCACGTACTAAAAGAACACACCGGGATACTCCTTTTCTAACGCCTCGCCCTAGAATGTTTCATCTCCGTGGGAAAAAAATCCCGGGCCATCTTCATTAACGTTAAGACTGGCGAGGGGCGAAACATGCAGTGAATATGTGTATTCTTGGCGCCTTGTCTTTCCCCACGGAGTAGAAACAGTTGGGGGTAGAGATATACAGCTTTGCTGTAAGTCTCGTGTCTTTGAAAGGCGAAGCGTTCTCGCGCGACGGGTTTTAAAACAAGTGTCGCGGTGCTTTAGTACCGTGACTACATGATACTACGACGACATGAGACAACGGCGACATGAGACGACGACGACATGAGATGACAACGACATGACACGCCGACAGCGTACTTGGCTATGTACTTCAATGTACTTCGCATTATTGGGCTATTAATAAACGGGTGTATTCCTGTTCAGGTCTTCGTACTCATGAGAAGTAACCTGTAAATACGCACATTTTTGTTCGTTTGTCTTTCATTCCTAATTAGGATATGCTTCATTCGCTTCGTTGGTTGGACACCTGTATTCTTACTTGAAATCAAGAGTATGACAAAAGCCCGTTTGGTCGGAAAAAGACATGATTGTAATAAGAAACTCACTCAGACCTGAAAGTTTATAAAGACAAAGACGCTTTGAACAAGGCTGGCCAGCTCCTCAACGAGAGCCGAAACGTCGTTGTATTTATAAGCTTTCGTGGACAGAGAGATTTTTAATACATGTATTCCCACTTCCGAAATCGTTTCCCTCGCTAACCCCACCCCACTCTCGGCCGTGGATGTTTGTTTCCCCGAAATACTCAAGGATATTTGTTAAGCGAAGTTTATGAAAGCTACAGTGCGCTTGTATCGGCAGAGTACAAGCAACATGCTTTTGCCCCACCCCTGATTCTGTCTAATGGCCAACCATTGAGCAGTGGCTCAACTGGGCGCCCGTGGCTGCGATAGCGAATATTATCGTTAGATTTATTTTCGAGATGTATCTAATACATTAGGTCAATCCCAGGGATCTTTAATGCAAGTGAGAAATCTCTGAAAAATCTATCGAGTGAGATAGTGTGCTTCATTATTCAGAAAACACTATTCAGAAAAAAAACGTCATAGGGTTGGACGAACTCCAGCATACCGTAAAACTCGGGACTGGGATACGTACACTGATTGTTTTCTCACAATAATGCGCTAGCTTGACTGGATATTGCATTGGCGTTTTTGATAACGTTGTTACGCCTACCTAAAATGTAAACTCGCGTTTTCTGGAATAATGGAGGATAAAAATAGACCTACGTATGCAGAGGGCGCTTGTGGCCTGAATGTCCAACGAGACGAAAGATCCAACGAGACGAAAGGTCCAATTCGTCACGTGATCAGCGAGCCCGAATGTCCAACGAGACGAAAGGTCCAATGGAGCCTGAATGTCCAACGAGACGAAAGATCCAACGAGACGAAAGGTCCAATCGAACCTGAATGTCCAACGAGACGAAAGATCCACCGAGTCTGAAGGTCCAATCGAGCCTGAATATTCATCGAGATAAAAGATCCACTGAGACGAAAGGTCCAACAATGAGATAAGTTTAGGGCGATCATTCGGATAAAGCGGACAGCGATGGGTTTGAATCAGTTGCGTAAAATTTGACCCAATCAAATTTTAACTAACCGTTTTGCCAATTTTGTTATTCTTATTCATGTAGGACTCAGTTTTGCGTCAATGTAACCTGTTGCACGTTAGCGTATTGATTGATTGATTGATTGATTGATTGATTGATTGATTGATTGATTGATTGATTGATTGATTGATTGATTGATTGATTCTGAGATTAATGCGCCGATGCTACACAGGCGATAAGGCGCGCCGATGGGGAGGGCTCCGGGATAATTTTGACCACCTGGGAACCTTTAACCTGCGCCGAAATCTCGAACGCGCGGGTGTTTTCGATTTTCGCCTGCATCTTAAAAACGGCTGCCGAGGCCATAAATCGAACCCGCTACCTCGGGCTCAGCAGCACAAACGTGAGCGTATTGTCCCGTGATGTTCTGGTCAATTTCAGCAATATCGTCTGTCAATAAAACAAACAATAAAGTTTCGTTATGAGTACTGCAATTCCTCAGGATCTAAGCCGTTCGGTTCCTCACACACCGAGTGGTAGCATCACTAAATACACGTGAAGGTTGTCGTCAGATAATCATATCTGGATAATTACCCGTAGTCTAGAAAAACAAACTTCTTGCGCTTGCCATTTTCCTTGAAATCAACGCATGATTCATCATACTGAGTTGGCCGGTGCACTAAAAAACTTGATTCAGGTTAAGTTTGACGGGATTTAGCGTGCAGACAAGAGCAGCTCGAGAAACCGCGGAATGCATAATTGAATGGATGCAGCCTCGGCAACCAGCCCTGTAACTTTTTCGCTCCGTAGCTTCAAACAAAACTGTCCATTATTTTACAGTTGTAGTGTATTACATGGGCGGAAGGCGAAAAGTGATCCGAGCATAAAAAAAACATGTTCAAATTCTTATCATTGAGTTCAAACTGGAAATTTCCGAGTAAAAGATACTGTGAGGCTTTGCGGACAGCCGTGGGAGGGGGGAGGGACTACGGACCAATTTATGACGCCTAATTGATTTGAACGTGCTCAATACTTGAGGTACACATACGCCTTTGCTTATGGTACTTTATCATTCTGTTGCCTTGTTTTTACTTGATAGGAAAAGGGACTGTCATTGCCAGGAACCAAGCCGAAACTTCGTGTTCACTAGTGCAGTAGTTTATTCAGGCACTGAGCTGCCATATTCTAGACATAAAATGGTTTAAAATGAGATTGTTATATAAATGCATTTTTAATATCAATGTTTGCAAAGCCAGCAGTACCGTTACACTATTCTGAGCTCTGCGCCGAATCATCACACTAATGTGTGGCTTTCTCCCTTTTTCGCCAATTATTGAACTGCTTGGTGATAGTTGAGCCCACGAAGAGTACTGTGAACATTGCACACGACAAGAAAAAAAATCGAGTTGGAATTATAGGAATATTACACACCCGAGCGAATTGGTTACTAAGTAGCAAGCAACCGCTTTTGTTTATTTGTTGTGATTGTGTTTGCATTGCATAGACGGGCGCAGATAAACATGGTTTTCTTCGTTTGTGCAGTCGCTAATACAGTATTTAATTTTTAAAGTCCGAAATAAGAAAAAAATACCCTGTGAGGTCTGCGGCGGCCACAACTGCAGCAGTGACAGGAAATGAAGCGAACCCTTCTTGCGATGTAATGGACGACGGCCAAGATTTTAGAGTTCATGCATGCGCACCTACGTTAGTGTAAAGAATGTTTTTTAGGAAATTTTTTAGTGCGATATTCACAACAATTATGTGCCGGAATAAAGTTATTTTAGTTTATTTTAGGCGAGTTCGATCTAGTTTCGGTTTTGGTTTCACCGTGAAACACACCCATATTTTCCAGCGATATCTGTGATCGTGCATTATCCATACTTCAGAAGTCACCATGACCCCCTAGTCACACTTCAGAGACAGACCGGATAAACCGGATGAAATAAAGATATTCCGGAGTAAACTGTGGACTCGAGCTGCGCAGGACAGGAGCGGTTGGAGGTCAACGGGAGAGGCCTTTGTCCTGCAGTGAACCTGAGTAGGCTAATGATGATGATGATGACCGTTTCTAGCGAGCAAGTATTCTTTCATATAATTGACGTACAACGCTTCGCTGCGGATGCCTGTGCGACGGGTACACCTGCAGAAAATCTAAAGCAAATAAAAAGCGAAGTAATATGAGTAATAAGGAAATCAAACTAACTGAATTTTTTTTTTCGTAAACCGTAAAAACATTTCGTAGGGTGAAACACTAGACCGGTGTTCAGCACGACCACATATTTCCGTTCGATCATCCTGCCAGAAAAAGCGTAGTAGCTGCTCATCAGATATTTGCGGGGGCTAGGGTAAAGCCTACTGCACAAAAGTTATTCAATCCGTAGAGTTTCATACTAATATATACTAGAGGGAAATCTGGCGCAGCATTCGCCGGCCGCCGTGGGCGGCGCCATTGCAGCTAGCGACGCTCCTCGCCTCCTTGGCTTAGTTAGCCACGTGGCTTCTATTTCGTCTTGGAGCCAAAATCAATCAAAACTGGTAACATCATTTTTTTTCCCTTTTGCATGAAGCTTCTAAATATTCCCTGACGAATACATCTTTCTAGAGGTTTAGTTTTATAACAATAAAACAAATTTGATTAATCATCTGCAGTAATATTGTTGCATTTTCTTTTTTACCCGCCGCGGTGGCTCAGTGGCTAAGGCGTTGCGCTGCTGAGCACGAGGTCGCGGGTTCGATTCCCGGCCGCGGCGGCCGCTTTTCTGATGGAGGCGAAAAGCAAAAACGCCCGTGTGTACGAGATTTCGGCGCACGATAAAGATCCCCAGGTGGTCAAAATTAATCCGGAGCCCTCCACTACGGCGCGCCTCATCGCCTGCGTTGCGTCGGCGCGTTAAACCCAACAATCAATCAATCAATCAATTGTTGCATTTTTGCAGTCAGAGGCAACTTTTCAGCCTGTTCGTGAGCCATTCCAAGGACAAGTGGAACGTTCCTGCCCGGTACATGACGGAACACTTGTTGGAACGCGGCATAGAGTTTCTAGTGAGAAACTCTGTGGAGCGCGGCTCCCCTGGACAGTGGCGCTAGATTTCCCTTTAGTGTATATTAGTATGAAACTCTATGATTCAATCAATGCTCAGCTTAGCAACTCAAAGTGCAACAATCCAACAAGTAAAGAGCAATGTCCAATGCAATGTTGGAAGCGCCTGTCGTCCTGTCCTCTTTTTTGTGTTCGCCTATTTTTACCGCCAAAAACATGTCGCAGATGTCCGATATGACGGAGCTGGGCCTCAACATACGTAATTGTTATTCTTAAGCCTTGTTGCATGTTACCGAAGAGAAAATTGATTAGCACGAAGTGTTGGCATCCACTGGGCGGGTTCAAATCTACGGGTAGAGGCCTTTTTTATTGGCCGAATGTGTTTAATCGGCCGATTCGCCAACGACGTGGCGGATAGTACGGAGAAAAGGCGTGTAGGTGAGATCCGTAGCTGCGGGAGAGACGCCCCGCGGTTCACCATCTCCAATGAAGTGGAGCACCGGAGTCAAGCCACTGCGTCCACCTCGGCTCGGCCTTAGTGCATGAACCGATACTTGTTAACTTGAAGCGGCGCAAGTAGGTTTATGCGGCCCATTTCTGCAGTAAAAAACATGTGAATAGCGGTTCATGTAGATTTCTGAAGTATGACCAATGCGTGATTACAGATAACGTCAGAAACCATATATGTATTGCACGGCGGAACTGAAACCGAAACTGTCTCGAACTCCCACGAAATGTACCAAAAAACTGCGTTCTTACACTTTCACTTCATGCCAATAGCGCTAATGTTTTTCCTAAAGAAAAAATAGCACTGACGAAAGCGCAATTGCGTATGCATGAAATTTAGTACGTTAAACAGCGCCCAATCGTATTTCAAGACAAGTTCGTCTCCACAGGAAACGTCACGCGATGTGATTGAATCATACCCAGGATTTTAAACTTTATGTATACGCAGATGATTGTCTGTCTATGTTATTGTTTTAGAAGTAGCGCTACGACTACTGGCAACAAGCACATGTATCGAAATGTAGTAGTTGTCGTTTATTTTTGGAGAGTTGTTCAAACCAGTTCCGGTTTTTGTTACCCGCAGCAACACGCTTGGCGACCAACGTTATCGCTGGTTGGATGTCGTTGTCGGCGGCATTATAGGTCAGATAAGGATACCAGACGCCCTTAAAGTCGTAACGTGTACTAGATGACGCGTTCGCAGTGGGTGCACGCCCACCGCAGCATTGGAGACACTCAGCTTCTCCCTCAACTTCGGAGCTTGCCTTGCTCGTCTCTGTGTCTCAAGAGGCGCGTTCGCACGAGGCCGGCAGTCGGCGGATTCGGCACTCCAAGCTCCCGGTGATATGTCAACACCACGCCAACGAAAACTCGCCAGCGCGCCAGTGTCTGCCTGCACGTAGTCTTTAAACTCACTCATAAGGCAATGATGCTTGCAGCGCAAAATTGTGAACGCAGTAGATAAAACGTTACCTATACAAAAAGAAATTAACTGCCCCCCTCCCCCACCCCCCCCCAAAAAACAAATTCAACCGGAGATTCGAACCTCCTGCTACGATGCACTGCATCTAGTGCTTCAGAGCACTCGTCCATGCCACATTTCTTTTTTTTTTCTGCATGAAAAACTTGCGGTTATTATGCAATACAAAAGTTAGCAGTGTGGGGACCCTGGCGCCCGAGCCATTGCGCGATCGCTGGATTTGTGCCATTGCGCGGCGCTTTTCCCCTCTCTCCTCGAAATTCCGGCTCGTCTTGGCGCCACTGTGTAGAGCCGAGCCGTCTTCTCAAACTCTTGCGTGAGATGAAGGCTGCAGCGACCGTTGCGGCGATGAAACACTGTCGCGCAGCAAGTGCTCCGCCCTGGTAGTCGAGCTAACCTCACCTCATCGGTCCGTTTGAACGATTGAACTCTGTTGCGCCGGCGAAAGCCCACCAGCCCTTCCGGCTACCGGCCCGTGCCTTAAGGCTGCTCCTGTTGTCCCTACGCTTGCATATAGTGAGGCCGTACCTACCACTCGACGAACACGCCGTGCGGTACGCGCCTGTGAGAGAATGGGCCGCGTCTTCCTCGCTGCTGCGAGCCGATCTGGCCAGCACGGCGATGCGCGCGCGCACAACGGTTGCGCCGCGCCCCGGATTTTACCCTGACCATCGCCTCCTGTATTGTAAAAATACAGGAGGCGATGCCCTGACCGAAGAGCCCACTGGCTCTGCACCGACGACGCGCGCACACTTGCGCGTGGCGCCCCATCGCCCCTATCACCTAAAGGGAAGTGCGTAGCTGTACTGTAAATGATGTAACTTGGACGTTGGTGTAAATTAAACGTCTTCCCTCCGTACCCTGGGCATATTCCTTTGTCGCCCCTACTCCACCTGCCCAATAAAGGTGGTGTTGAGTTGGCGCGACGGCGTTTCAGTATCGTGAGCGTGCTCAGTAAGCTCGAACCCACGGTGGTTCCTCGCAGTGTGTATGAGTGCATGCCTTGTGCAATGCTAGGGTTATGCATATTGTGAATTAGAGAGACCACAGCAGTTATCCAAGAAGGATAACACCACAGCAGCTACAATAAGGCATCCGCCAAAACTTCAGCAAGCAGACACGCGCGTGCAACAGGTGCAGCCACTCTGGTGGGTAATTTTCCTCCGCATAGATGTTCTCCACCAATGCAGCCAGCTCCCAAAAAACGGACTTCGTTGGGCGGGGGAGTTCGGCATGCCGGTCAGTCATGCGGCACTTCTACAAGCTATACGATCCCATCACAAAACATATATCATAGGCACTCCAGTAGTATCTAGAGAAGGCAAGAACCGTATTGTGTGAAGGGACATGGACACGTAAACGTGTCCATGTTTGTTTGTTGCAGAACATCCCAAACACCATCACATCACGGCACAAAACAAACCAACGATTAATGGTTTCTGGTTGATATGAGCGGCAGTTATCCGAGCAAGAGATAGGCATTCCTTTGTCGCGCAATTATGTTTTCACTAAGTGTTTTGGTGTAAGCAGCATAAATTTTTTTTTTTTTTGCGTCCGTCAAATCCCCACAAATATGTTTCTCTAGAGGCTGCGTTCTTCAGGCGGGTGCGATCTTCACATGTGCGATCGTGCTGCTGACCTCTTTGCTAGCTCACCCTGCGTAAAAAGTGTTTCCCGTACCTTGGATTTACGCTTTACAAAGAGAGTATTGGTCGATATTTTGGCTTATTACTTACGTTAAATTCGCTGAATCTTCTGCCACTTTTTATTGGCCTTAGATTTTCTACTAGCGTACCAGTTGCGCCGGGAAAATGCAGCTTAAAGTTCCCGTGAAGCGAACTCAATGAAGCGTCGTAAGCCAATATACGTATTGCATGTGCGCTAGCGTAGAGATACATTGACTTGGAATTTTGGCAAACTAGCAAAATAAAGCCAAATTTTTCCGGACACAATTCTTGCCATGGCTTAATTTTAACTTAAGGAATGAATGGCGACGACCTGCGGGAGGTCGGCCTAGGGTCGGCGAGCCGCAGTGGGCGCAGTCAAGCTGAGCCTATAAGAGTAAACGTCATACGAAACGTCATAGAAAATGGGCAAGGAGGATGGAGAGATTAGGACAACACTTTAAAATTAATTTTTATACGAAGAAAGTCGCGTAAACGCAACCAAAGTGGTCGAAACCTAGTCTAGGGACTCCAGACTACAATCTCCACAAGTAATCCTGCCATGTTTACAAATCACTTCAGCACCTTTAAGTAATTCGACTTCCATACACAAGGTGATGTGTATAGAATAACGTCACAGGTGGGCCACATGTGTTTGTGGTCATTCCTGTGGTTAAGGGTGCATATTTCTGCTTTCCGAAAGAAAAAAAAAATCCGTTCTCCGTCATATTTAAACTTCGTTAGAACGGTGGCGGGCTATTTGGTGCATACTAACTGAATTCGTAACAGCACAAAAAGACGTGCAAAAAACAGCGCCGTGTGTAGTAGTTTCTTGTCGCGTCTTTTTGCGCTTTTTGAATTCAGTTAGTCACATTTAAATGCTTGAAGAATTTGGCAGGTATTTTCAATCTTCTGCCGACACTATGGCCAACACAAACCACGCAGGTATTGCCGTCCGCTAAGCCGTCGAATACGTGCTGAGACGTCCCACAGACCGCTTAAAACATGCCGCCGCATTTCTACAAACAAATATGTACTTTCCGCTCTTACAAGAAGTGGACAAAAATGAATCGCCAAGCTTCGTATTGAAGCTGCAACAAAGACCTCGACAGGCTTTCACCGAACCGCGTCCGAACACCGTAATGTCGGTCGCTGGGAAATTGAGGCCCGAGAACAACACTTTTGTAGAAGGGTGGCGTAAATAAACTGCACAGTCGCCTTTGAATGTCAATATCCCACCGTTATTTAGCTTACTCAGTTCCTTAACACAGTGGAATCATCACAGACGAACCAAACATAGCCTCTCAGGCTTTATCCATTCACTCTGGTGAGGACGGTATTGCGCACAGTCTTGCGCAAGATCGAAAGGCAGCGCAGTAAAGTGGGGCAATTTCTGATATTTATAAATAGTTAGGCTTCCAGGTAGAAAGAGTGAAGTTATTTGAATGATATAAAGGGTACTTGTGCACTCCCGCGAACCCATCTAAATTATCAAAGAAAAGAGCAAAGTGCACAATTGAGGCAGTGAATGTTCGCAGATTTCAGGTAGGCTTGCTTAAGAGCTGCTCGTGTCCATGCGGCGGGAAGGAACTTGAGTTCGTTCGTAGGAAGACATTATTTTTAGATAGGTGATCTGGGCTTTCTTCCTAAGGGGAATTTAATAAATCTCGGACACCCTAAAACAGGCACACACAGGCATAAAGGAGAATCCAGCGCACTCGCAAAAATGTTTGTTGTGGGCGATCTTCAGTCGATATGACAGTGATAACACATATCTCGTAAACTAGTCATTTCATCTTCGTGAAGCTGTTGTTCGGAAATAGCATTCCTGACCACGTGGAAAGGCCAATGCCGGGAGTATATTAAAATTTAAATTATCGTGTACTTAAGCGAAGTTATATACTCGTACCTGAAACGCTGACGTTCTCGCTATTAATTTGGTGAATTGGGTAGTGTAGGTGATTGTAGAGTGCTTCAGACGTTCATATAATACGGAGGAGCCTGAATGTCCAACGAGACGAAAGATCCACCGAGACGGAAGCTCCAATAGAGCCTGAATGTCCAACGAGACGAAAGATCCAACGAGACGAAGGGTCCAATCGAGCCTGGATGTCTAACGAGACGAAAGATCCACCGAGTCTGAAGGTCCAATCGAGCCTGAATGTCCAACGAGATGAAAGATCCAACGAGACGGAATATCCACTGTTTGACCTTTCGTCTCGTTGGATATTTCGTCTCGTTGGACCTTTAGACGCTGAATCTGCAGAGGGTTGGAAAAACAAAACAAGAATGGTTCTAGAACGATTCATTTAAAAGCATACCTTTTTGTTCCTGACAACGGAGCAATCGAACCTCGCGAGCATTCGTTGTATGCGCTGGTCAGGACTGAATTTTCAGAAATGCCAAATCGACCGTGCACGATGCTCTTCTCCCCTTACAAGCGCCCTAGGAAAGCCAAAGCAATTGTGAAGGCTTGAAGGCATGGTAGCGTTTGTTTTTTACTTTATTTTGAGGTTGATGAAAATACATACGAACACAAAAATTCAAAGAAAAGTCCCAGTCCGAGTTTACGATGTATAACGGGTGATTATGGCCCATCATGTCATTGCGCTTAGCTTGTTAAAATATGAGGAATAAAACGGGTGACATTCTGGACCTAAACACTACGTTTACTTTGACACGGTATGATAAAGGGAGAAGACGTCGCACCCGGCACCGGCGAACATCCGCAACACGGGTTACTATTATACATGTCTCATTTTAGACCCTTTGGCAAATCATTTAACCCAGGTCAAGTGTGTTTCAGCAGACGCCCTCCTAACCTGAACGTTGTATTCAGTTCTGAGAACAAAAAGTATTTCTTTAGTCCTGTCTCTATGCAGCATGGCCGCATAAAATCGACTTTTGGCCATACGGCGTTTCGTCACCGGCGACTATGAGGCACGCATCGCATAAAGTGCAATGTGCGCAATAAAACGATACAGCCTGTCGGCCACCGCCAGCTTGTGCGTGCCGAGCGCATTTTTTCCGCCTGGGTCAGGGAGGCAACCTCGTTGGTGGCCTTCGACCGCCAGGTCAGGCTCCGGCATCGCTCCCCGTGTTTCGTGGCTAACTCCACAGTACTGCACCCGGCAGCGCTGTAGATCGTAAACGCACCCTTGGCTCAACCCCCCCTCCTCCGTTGGTTCTACCCCTCTTCTCGATCCAACGGCAATCTGCATAGCTGAGATCGGAGCCTCGAGCCCTGTGGCGGGAAGCGTAACAGAAGCCCCAGCTTGACCCGGTAGCCCAGCTGCGTAAGATGTCACCGTATCGCTGCCACGCGTTTGATGGCGAGAGCCGTAAATACGAGGGGCTATTGTTTTTACGAGTGCTCCCGCACGAGTGGACTCAGTTTTTAGTGTGCCCACTTAACAACGTACTTGCTCAACGGCTTGTTCGTGTGCTGGCGTGCAGGAGTTCCAGCATGCCGGAGCTTGTAACGGTTCTCTAGGATTCGCAACGGTGCACGTAGACTCAAAATAATTCGCGAAGGAACACTGACGGGCAAGGCTACTGTCTCCAGAAGAGTTCCAGCTAGGAGACAAAATTCCTAGGTAACTCAAGGGCTTCATCGGTCGACGCAACGCCCAATGCAACTTGTCATCTATAAAAGGTAACAAAATGGACAACTTAATGGGTCTGCATAAGGCATCTAGAATGTTCCGATTGGTTGCCATGGGCGGTGCGATAGCTGTTCCGTGCTCTTTTTTTAATTTTTTTCCCAGGCAACTATCAGCGGCACATAGCATCGTGAAAGCTGTCTGATTATGCTATGCGTGTAGGTGGAGGGAGTACCCAGCTTTCTACAATGTCCATTCGAATAAAATTCATGACTGTGATTGATCATCGCAAAAAAAAAAAAAAAACTTGGAATTTCTTTTCAAAAGACAAAAGTTTCCTAAAAATTTCAATAACACAAACCCTAATTACCTTCGGATTACCTCAAGAGATAATATAAATGGCTTCAAATTGGGCTTGTTACAGTCTACACAGTACGCGTGAGTACTTCCATCTGGCTAAACATTTTCAACTAGCACACTTTACGGTGTTATTTCCAATTTACAAAGGGAATTTTCGATTAACGGAACAAACTCAAACTCGAATATAAGGGTTAAGATCACACTGATTAAGAATCGGGAAGTTTACACAAATTTGGAGCAGCTGACAGCAGTTAAAATGTACACTCACGGCATCAGTCAAGGTATCTAATTTCACCACTTTGACCATCAGGTGGTTCGACGACTACTTTTACACAGTGATTTCAACAACAAGCGGGACGTTAGATGCACCGAATATGTCGATCTGTGCCATCTAGCCAGTTTTCGCTGCCTCCGACAGAACAACCTATGCATTAGTCTCAAAACTACCACAAAATAAACACAGCTCAAAGCTGTTTTGGCATTGCCTTTTTACTCAGTCATACTGACAGTGGAACGTAAACTGTTACGCTCGTCAAACAATCAGAAGGAAAGAAGCACACCATGTGAGCACATGCGCACGCACGGACACAGAACACCGGCTAGAAGTGTGCACGGGCTCGGGCCACCCGATTTACTTTTCACCCGGCCCGGGCCGGACTCGGGCAGAAATGTAAATGCTTCAGACGGGCCGGGCCGTCCTGACAGCCCGGGCTGGCCCGGCACAGTGAAGTAATACTATGGTTTTCTATGATATCACAGAAACTACATGTTGCTGACGCGGTAAAAGCACGGATCAGGACTTGTTATGTTTAACTGGGGTTGTTTTGCCCGTTTAATGTTGGTTTTGCCTGTTATCATTTCTCTTTGCAACGATTATGTCTTCTTTATCAGTACCATCCGATCCCGCTACCCGATATGTAGCTCGCGCCCTTCAGCTCAACACCCTGACCTTCCGGAATGTGACGGGTACAGTGAGGAAACTGTATCTAGCCGCTCAAGATAGCATGCCCCACGAGCCGCCACAATGGAGCTGGTTGTCAAAATATTGTCTGAGGTGGCTGTTGCCAAATGCCGACAAATCCCAGACAAGCCGAGAAGACGAACTCCAACAACCATCTCCGAAAGATCAACGCCGTCACCATGACGATCCGGGAGTCTGAGTGCTTTCACATATTTGCGAGCTGCGGCGGTTCTATGAGCAAAATGGTCTCGCCGCAGCGGGGCGAGGCTTACCGCTCGGGAACCAAGCTCTTGTGACATAAGCTTCTAGCTCAATGAGCTGTGTCGCCGAATTGCTAGACCAGTCGGAGATGCCGTGAGATGACGTACGGAAAACGTCGCGTTTGTTTACATACTATTTCTCGCGATGACTGCGCAAACTTTTGCGCTGAGGATTCTCATTCCGCATCCCTAGAGATGGGGAGAGTGGGATGTTTACGACATGCACCGTTCAGCCATCGATCAACCTGGTGGATAAAAGCATGGGCCGTGTTTCGCACAGTTGGTAAGTTGGAGTACTTGCTTCCAAGGCTTAAAGGGACTATGCAGCACCGCCGATAAACGTTTTCACTCTTTCCTTCGCGTCTGGAAGCACTGCCAAGCTACAGTTATAGCCCGCCTGGAGCGGCTCTGCGTGATTTGCTCGTCGCAGAAGGTGCGCCTTCCGTTTCTGCTTTGCTTTTGCGGCTTTTTTTTAAGTGGCTACCGAATGCGCTTATTTCTGCAAGTGAAAGAACGCCGGTCAATATCCGCTTCACCGCGAGCGCTCGAAGAACGCCAAGACAGAGAACGCAAAGAACGCCAATTCTTTTAAGCAAGTTTTGTGCAAGTGTTGTACTTATATTCTCCGTAATCATTTTGTCAAAGTAATCTTAAGTTTTCGCCTGTCATTGCTGCGTCAGCGGACGGTGTTCTGTCAAGCTGCATGGTTGCATCTTTTTCTCCGTCCGCTTTTTTCACCTCTGTAGCAACATTGGTGGAAATAAAGCCTGATTGATTGATTTAAGTTATCTGACGGAGTATTTCTTGTCTGAGGTACTTAGTGGCACATTATTTAAAGAAGTACTGAACGGGTTTGTTTACTAAATTATGGAAGAAGTTAGGCTTACAAAAACGTCGAAAAAAGTGTTGCATCGCCCCTTTAAATGAGGGCATATCGGTATTATTATTAGTAATAATAACATTAACAGCGGCCGTTGCAGGAAAAAATACTAAGAAAATGCGGAGCGTTGGTGAGTGCGTGCCTCACGGCGACCGCCGAGTCCCCGGCTCACGCAGTGGCTTTAGCAAAAAAAAAAGAAAGAAAAAACTCCAGCGCTGTCGTGAAGAGCTACCACGCATGTAATGCTTTGCATGATGATATCGATGCATATGACGGTGTCTACTTCTAGCACAGCGCAACACAATGACGCAAAACGTAAATAAACAATTTCAAACTTGTACAAATGCATGGTTATGTGTCCTGTGCTCACGTAGAAACAAACCCTGCAGCTTCACTATGATTTAAGCCTTGCGCGATTTCGGGCTAGCTTCGCCAGTTGAGCTCTAGAAGTCTACATTCCTGAGGATGACTTTGCATCCACCACTCACGGCGAAGAAGACGACGACCTCTTCGATGCATATGGAGACGATTACTAGCACCGCAACTATACAATGATAGTAAAACTTAACTACGTGTGCTGCAATGCTCACCTACAACAGCTCGACTATTCAAGTCTTGTGCGTGAGTGCGAACTTCCCTGACTATTTTTAGTATTCTTCTTGAGAAGGATGAACTTGTAATAAACACAGCGGAATCCAAGCTATTCTCCTACATCTGTGAAGCTGACCGTCTGCCTCTTCAGTACTCATTATTGGCCTTTCTTTCTCCTTTAAAGCTAGGCTTTCACCCTCTCACTGATGTCTTCTGTAGTCCATCTAAACACTAAACGCATTGCAGGAAAGCCAACTTTCCCTGACATTGATGATGATCATGTGTGCAGTCAAGGAAAATTAAAACGCTTCCCGTGGTCGGAATCGAACCTGGGTCCCTCGCGTTATGAAGTCGACGTCTCTCCGAGTCCGCCATTCCGGCATTTTTTTCTTTGTTGTGCGTCATTCCGGCACCGTCCAAGAAGCCTGGATTTGGAGAAGGGTGCGTGAACGTGCAAAATTAGAGAATGCACCCCTCCATCTAACCACGACGATGGTTGAACGCTAGGGAAAGCCATGGAATGCACGTATCAGTAAAGCGCTGGCAAGCACAGCCGCAGTGCAGTATACTGTTCTGATAAGAAACAGGTCTTCGCAAAGAAGGCGCACATTCTTGCGTCGTACTGTCGACCAATAGAATCCGGTCGCTTCTGGGTTGATTCGTTTGGCGTCGTACTTGAGTTTTGAAAACTTTGTGTTCCCCATTGTTGTCGTTTCAACGGAGGGGTGGTTGATTTTTTATTCTCCGCTTTCCGTCTTCCATGTGTATGATAGCAACCGGGCTCTTGTGCGGTTAACCTCCACGGTTTTCCTGTGCTGTTTCTCCCTTCCTTCCCTCCGTCTTGCTTTGCGACAAAGTTCTGTGGCCAGTGACCTTGGTGTGCTCTTGGATGGCCAACTTACCTGGCCCCACGTATTACATCTATCAAACAGCGAGCTCTTCAGCTGTCGGGCGCAATGTACAGGATGGCTGGAGAATCCTGCATCTCTGTGTCCTTCCTGAAACTGCACTCAACTGTCTGTCGTCCAATTCTGGGATATGCATCCGTCGCCGGGAATGGCACACGCCAATTTGAAGAAAAAATGTAATGTGCAGAATTAAAAGAAATGCAAAATCAGTGGTTATCGTCTCTGATACGCCGCTTCCCTCGAGAGCCTCGAGAGTTTACCTTAAATATATTTTTAAATGAATTCATGGGAAAGTTAGCTGTGACGAAATTTTCCTAGGGCCTGGGTAATAGTCTATCATAAAAGAGAAAAAATACCACCTTTTGAGCACTTTGAGCTCCTGTCATAGGAGATGTCCCCAGTTTAGAAGCCAGAGCCACTCTCAACTTCTATTCAGCAGATGTGGATGTTTTCAACGGTCCCTTATCTGTTCTGTTCAGACTCTTGCAGTGTAAAATTTCGCTCTTATCCCCCACATAACAAAACCCAGTATGGTGTACTCTTTCACTGTCCTGTTGGACAGAGTTCATTTTTCTACAGTACACGCAAAGATTTTTGTCTGCATCGTCTGCATCGTCTGTCTGCATCGTATGCTGTTCCTGTTAAGGATTCTCGTTTTCACATAACTCGCTCGCGTACAGTCAGTATATCTCTCCTTTGATCTGCCTGACGTGATTATGCTTTTCTGTTGTATCATGACACTTTCGTTAATTTTTTTTTCATTGTGGTTAAATTGCCCGTGTTAGAAGGCTTCTTCGTTGTAGGGCTTTTTTTGTTTTAGTGGGAAAGCTCTACTACTATGCTGCCAGTTTCGGCGGAAAAGTTGTGAAGCCCGTCTCGGGAAGCTTCTTTCGTGAAGTCTATTTCGGGAAGCTTCTCGTATTTTTCAATTTATAACTCGCTGCGCTGCTTGATGCGCAGCAGATGTAGGGGCTACGCCAACGTGCGACGGCCCGAAGTTACGCTAACGTCACGTCGTGGGGTGAACGTCGTTAGCCGCTACCCGCAGCTGAACGTAAAATGAGTTTGACCGTTGCTTTTGACGTCGGAAGGCTCAGGGTTGCCTAACGTTAAGCCTGTACACAGGGAGAGACCTAACGTCACATCTTAAGGCCTAACGTCGTGAACCCGCACTCATTAGAAAATTGGCAAAAGAACTAATTGTACGTCAAGCTGCGGGTACCGAGTGACGACGTTGCCCTCAAACTCGAACATTAGGCCTAGGCCTTGCAATAGCAAAGTGATAGTTACCCTGAGCGTTATTGTTCTGTATACTAGCAGTGCGGGTTGAACAACGCTTTATAAGCTCGGTGCATGCTGAAGTATGCCCGAAGCAATCAATTAATCAGTCAATCAATTGCTTAGAGCGCAAACACTTCGAGGGTCGACCACAACAAGTCTTGGCGCGTACTCCACATGCCGTATGCCTACTCCGAATCGTACGAAAGGTTACATGCATACCGAGAGTGTAGCCCATATCCGCTGTAGGGCTACACTTGATAAGGCGGAATGTACACGGGCCATCATAAGTAATGGGAACAAGGACTTGTGAATATAACACAATATTTGTCTTACTGGTTTTATTACAGCCATTAGCGGTTTATAGGAAGCTTTTCCTATTATGGAGGACTACTTAAGCGCACACCAATGCAGCAAGGTAGCTTCCGGAAGAAGAACTTTCTTTAAATTTACGAGACCATGTTCCACTTTCTTTTGACGGAACCTGTACGCTTCTTTGGCATAATACTCCGTGGTTGACGCAGTTAACCGGTCGTCATTTTTTTATTTGTGCACCGGTACAAATGCATATCCGCCATCTTTAAGCACCTAAATAAACAATGGGTTGATTGATTGACTGATTGATTGATTGATTGATTGATTGATTGATTGATTGATTGATTGATTGATTGATTGATTGATTGATTGATTGATTGATTGATTGATTGTCCTTGCAATAAAGACAGCCCTCCTTCCGCCTTTATAATGCATATTTAGATATTTTACCACTCACCAGTATTTACCAAGGCACCAACAGACATTTTCTCTTCGAAAAATTGTGCTTTCAGCCACCAGCATCAGAAGCAAAACTATGTTACCTCTACCTAGGCAGGCGTCCTTCACCTTAGACGTTCCTAACCTTCTTCACGGCCACTACCTACCACAATTACACTCCGATTTCTGTGGGTGGCTCGGTGATTGACGAATCATCTGCCGCAGGCAAATGGATCCCGCCAATCCGCACAGCAATCACCGCTAAGTTAAGTCACAAAATACCGTCGATGATTACGCAACGGACGGCCCCGCGAGCTGCATTGCAACACATTCTGAACGCACTGGTTCAGTCATGCGAAATCTTCCCCGACTCTCGTGTAGCCTCTCAGCACCTGGTGGTCCTGCCGCCTAAGCAGCTAGCTCAAGAGATCAATGACCTACCACGTAGGCATCATATAACCAACCAGTAATTGTCCTACAGTGGCTTCCAGCTCGCTGTGGTGTGGCTGGCAACGACGGGCAGACCGCGCTGCTGCTTCCGCTCATCGCGACTACTTAATTACCCCAGTGCCTTTCACAAGGTCGGACGGCGCGGCTCTTGCTTCTACGGTTGCGGAGAGCTCTCAGCGTTCGCTCTCGACCGACCCAAGCACAACCCATGTGACGCTGTACACAATCGACCCAGACTGCAGATTACGGATGCCGAGTGGCCTGAGCCGCCCTTACCTACACGAAGAATCTTCTATTTAGGCTTTGGCGGACTACCGCCCCCGTGTGCTCGACATGTGCACTTCGCGACGACCTTAAACAAATTTTAAGCGTGTGTCTTCGTCATGAACTCGTTACGGCAACTTCGTGGCTCGTGGGTAACAACACTTCCGAGGCACAGCGCTCCATCCTGAGACCGCTACATGTTCAGCGGTGAATATGGCACTCCCAGCACCTGTCTCTTCTCGCATTCTTGCGCGGAACGCGTGCAGTGTTCTACTTTTGAGGACTTCCATTTATGTCGTAAAGCAATCACTCCCAAAAAGAAACGACCTCGGGAACGACGTCCCGTGCCACAAAGACGCTGTTAACATTACTTTGGGACACCGGACTCAAAAAAATGCCTGTGTGTGTGTGTGTGTGTGTGTGTGTGTGTGTGTGTGTGTGTGTGTGTGTGTGTGTGTGCGTGTGCGTGTGTGTGTGTGTGCGTGTGCGTGCGTGTGCGTGCGTGCGTGTGTGTGTGTGTGTGCGCGCGTGCGGGTGCGTGTGCGTGTGCGTGTGCGCGTGCGTGTGCGGGCGTGCGTGTGTGTGTGTGTTTATGTGTATGTGTGTTGTGTGTGTGTGTGGTGTGTGTGTATGCGTTGTGTGCGTGTGTGCGTGCGTGCGTGCGCATGCTCACGCACGCACGCACGCACACGCACGCACGCACACGCACCCAAAACTTCCATATTACCTCGGCCCCATCTGGCGTACCAAGTCGAGCGGCTAGTCTGGTTGACCACACGGTTTATTAAAGGGCTCCCTCCTCTCTATCTCTCTGCTTCTCTCTCCACTTCTAATTTAATATCTTCCAGAACTCATGTTAACCTGCGAAGATGTCTTCGAAAGGGTTTAATTTTCTCCATGAAAAAGAAATCCCATCTTTTTGTTCTTCACACTAAAAAAGTCTTATCATTCTTTTTTATTTGTGATAGTTCTTTGCGCATTGTTATTTGTCATCCTTGAAACATATCGGCTCACGTGCATCAACTCATGCAACTACAGACCAATGTCTCTTTCTGATACCTGGATTAATGATTGCTTTTATTCACTGGTATTTTTCTGGTTATTGGTTGGTTCATTGCATTTCTATTTTATTATATTATAGCTCTCAGTGCGGAAGTACGTACGCTTGGTTGTTTCTGCACAGTTCATAGAGTCATGACTAATTATTAATTATATAATTTATTTATTTATTTATTTATTTATTTGTTTATTTATTTATTTATTTATTTATTTATTTATTTATTTATTTATTTATTTATTTATTTATTTATTTATTTATTTATTTATTTATTTATTTATTTATTTATTTATTCTTCAAAATACTGCATCCCAGAATTGCGCTTCCCCAATTCAAGAAACGCGCACAATGATTGTTCGCAGTTGCCTATGAAAAACGGGCACATTGGGGGGGGGGACAGCGGGACTCCACATGGGCTCCATGCGGCACCCTTTCCTTCTAAAGGCACTGGCGGTTCTCAAGCAACAAATCAGAGAAAAAACTTCTTTATGCAAACCACACGAGTAAACTGAGCCAACTACAGATATCACCTAGAGAGAAGAATGCGAGGACAGGCGCAGATGCATACTGAACTCCTATAGTATTGCCGGAAATGGGGGACGTCGAAAGAAAGCGCAGAATCAAAATCTGAAGATTGAAGGGCAACTCTGAAAGAGTGGTCTGAAAATCAGTAGGAACGCATTGAATACCAAGTCTGCCATACAGGTGACTGAAAACGTAGAGGCCTCAAGCCAGATAGTTCAGCAGGACGACCGTTCACATGGCTACCCGCAATAATCGACGAAATGAAACTCAGGGAGAAGGAGGTCACGGCCAGAATCCAGTCAGAATGAAAGAACCGAAAGGGGCTTTAGGAGAACTCCACGACCATGAGCTTCCGATCAACGTGAATGGTTAAATGTACATGGCCGTGGTAGTGGTACCGCCAGCGATGCTTTGTTGAAACGAAACGCTCCCATCAGAACAAGTCAACAGCAGTAACTATTGGGCCACGTAAGCTTTCTCTTGTGATGTGAGAAATGTAGGAGCATCACTTCTCGTTCAGTTCTGCCCGTGAGTAGTGTCGCTGTGCTTAGTGTCGCTAAGTTTTCTGCTGCTGAGTTTAGTTTTGATGGGTGTGTATGATGTCAGGAAACCCGAAAGAGGACAAACCGGCCGACCAACTGACAGTACACATTCGCAACTTTTACTTTGCCCCGAATATTGGGGACCACTGACGTTTGTGACTTTCTCGATGTCAAGTTTACCCTCACTCCGCCTGTTACATTTATATCAAATAGCGAGGTCTTCGGTGCTTGGGTGCAGTGTGCAGGACTTTTATGGAATTCTTTATCTCCGCCACCTCCATGAAACTGTTTTCAGCTGCCTGATATCCGTTCCAGCATGTATCTCGGTTGCATATAAAACGTGTAAATCTAACATTGATGTTCATGAAGTACAATGTAGTTTGTCGACGCTTACCCTCTCTCCACTCGCAGTCTTACTACACCACCTCCGAAAAACTGGTCTGTGGAGTCATGATAAAGGTTACCTGATATTTCGGTTTAGCCTGAGCCTTGGGAAATCAGCTGCGCAGACTTCCTTGCGCGGGTCCAGCAGAGCCCCATATTGAAAACCACCAGAAGATGTCGCCACTTTCGTTCTCCGTACTCTCAGCTGCTGTAACTGGCCCGCCTGTGTTAAAGCCGGTTACAGAGGATTTGTAACTTTACCGCTGCAGGTGCGCATACTTTCAACAACTCACTCATTCTGTTTAGTTGAAAGATTTGCAGACTAGAATCTTGATCTTATTAAATCTCTCATAAAGGTGAATTGTAAATTGCTTCCTTGTTCGATGTGACCCATTTTTTTTTCTATCGCAACCATTATCCCAGCGTTTTGCCGCTTATACTGATAAGTTGGACCCCTAATTATTTGTCTCACTTTGTTAAGGCGGTGCACTCGCGCACAAATGAAACGCGGACACAAAAATATGAACGAGAACACGCAAAATCTAAGAGCATGGATTGTGTAGATCAAAAAACGGCCCGCTTGTGGTATATTTGGAAAGACACATTTTCAAACTTTGTTGCTGTTATAGACCCATCGGACAATCTGACTTGCATGGGAAGAAATTGCACTGTTTGTGTGTTCAGGTTCATATTTTCGCGTTCGCATTTCATGTGTCCATGACTGTACATGTTCAGCATTTTTCTTCGAACTTTCCACGATCGTTCGTAGTGACTGCATGGTTTCAATAATATGTTTCATACATTATTTTTTTGTCTCCTGGCAATTCGTTTCCTGCAGTGCATACACTGTCCATGCTAAAAATTTTGTTGGTGCGTTTTGTCCTTAGTGTTTGGTCATACTCCAGTATAAAGGCCCGTCGGCTCTCCCTTGGGGTGTAAACTATTTATTAACAGCGGAGTGGTATAGGCCGACCAATATCCGTCAGTCGCGCCAAAAAAACTCGAAAAGGAGGCAAGAAGCACCTCAAGAATATGAATGTGGTTAGGGAGGTCTCTGGAATCGAACCCGGCACCTTAACGCTGTGAAGCCGGCAGCCGAAACACTGGGCCACTCCAAAGGCCCGAGGGGTACGGGGTTAGCAGCGGCGGAGAAAAATAACATGTTCAGCCGATTGGAAAGAAAAAAAAAACGCTTCCCGCGGTCGGAATCGAACCTGGGCCCCTTCGTTATGAAACCGACGTCCATCGAATTCAGCTATCCTTTTTTTTTCGGTTATTTGAGTCAAACATAGAGAAACATACATTCAAGAACTATTTACAAATATTGGCGCTTAATATACAGGGTAATCCTTCGTCGAACAAAACATTGACAACAATTCCCGCTAGTAAGGGGGTAATGATACACACCGGTGCTAACCAGGGTACCAATCAGGTCTCAAATCATTTTGGTCATAGTAGCCTTTTTATTCCGGGCGCACAGCATTTCCTTTATGCTCGTAGCGCGGGCGTTGGCGTTGGTCTTGGCAGCGGGTTCTAGCGGGTGCTAACGGGGTCCACTTTGGGAAGAATGTGAAAGCCTGCGGACGAAACCAACCGGGAACTCAGCGGCAAGTTCAGAAATAAATGTGAGGCGCAACAGATGCAACAGATGGGTCTCCGACGAAGGGAGAGGAGAGGGGCCACCAGCTGTGCTGTTTCCCCAGCCTTGCACCACTAGTGCAGGCTGCGCCAACTCTATTTATTAATAAAATTGTCATTTATTTATTTATTTATTTATTTATTTATTTATTTATTTATTTATTTATTTATTTATTTATTTATTTATTTATTTCCACAAGACATAATTCCGCTACTTCCGACTATATAACAAACAGCCTTAGATTTATTCCGTATTGGAAAACTCGCCTCAACGAACTCATTACGTCAAGGTTTCTCCTACAAATATTCCACCCTTGCTGAATTAGAAGTCCTAAGTTCTCCTGTCTTATACGGTGTTTTCTTTTAATCACCCTGTACATTTCAACCAGATGACGTCTGTTAGTCGGCCGTACTCGGATAGTTGCAATGCCATTATAGTTTCAGCTAGCTGATGACGCCGTAATGCGGGATTTGTTTGTCTCTGAAGCGATGTTTACCCGCCCCGCAATTGGCGTCATATGCCAGTGTAGCCAAGCTGAACGGCCGTGAGGGGCGCTGTTCATTATAATGTGACACCGCGGGAGGCATTCCGCTCAAGGCAACCTCTGAGCATGACCTTCCCTTTGGTGAGGTCGTACTGTCACGCCTCATTTGAAGCCATTACCGAGAACACGACTACCAATCGTGAAAGCAAATCCCATCCCAAATGGTTAACCGTATCCCTGAAGCGCAGCGTCAATGGTTAAAGTGACAATTAGCAACTGCTCATGTCTGCCGCACAAAGAGATTAAAAAACAATAAGTAAACAACAATGCATAAAACTGAACACACACAACCACACATCAAGCATAAACAGCCATAGAAAAACACAAGAACCCACAAACACACGCACACTATTTCACTTGTCCTCACTGAAAGAAACGCTATAATATCTCATTCTATACAACAGAAAACTGCGCAGTTTGCAATTTGTTTCCACGCGATTTCAACAGCGATACGCACAGTATACACAAGGCACATAATTTACTCAAAATTCCTGATTACTCGAGCACTAATAAAACTTCTTAATTCTAACAGAACTTCCTACTTCCTAACAGAACTCATTAGTGGTCCTTTCCCATCTGCACGCACTGTTTACGACTGCCATAGCATACGCTAACGAACCACGAGTGCCTCAAAATGACTTTTTTAGGCCTCTAAACCTCAGAATGATTTCTTTACGCATCCTGGATGAGATCATCATTGAAGCCCAATGCTTTTCTTCCAAGTAGGCGTAGTTTACCTACCAAATCATTCAGGAAGAGCTCTAGCCCTTTCAGTCCAATCCTTACATTTACTGGATGGATTAACCTATCCAAAAACAATTTTTCAACACAACCAGTTTCCTTTGCATATTGATTTGCGTGCCGATTTAAAAATGCTGTTACAAATTTTGTGACTACTTTGGCCACCTTGTATTCTTTGTCATGGCTTCTTGGTATGCATCTAAACGTTTTTTGCATTTCCTATACACATTAACCTGTACAAAAGCCTACATTTATTCTTATAATTGGTTAAAAAATCTGTGGCATCAGCCTCATTTTAAGACGGCAGCCTTTAGTGTCCCTGCCAAGAAGCGCTGTTGTCGCAGTTTCCAGGTAAAAAAGAAATGACCGCCACAGTAAAGAGTTAATAAATAACACGCGTGGGATCCGATGAAATTTTAGCGCGGGTCCGCACAGTAGCGGCCGAGTGCTCTACCAGTTGTGTTACCTTTTTTAAATTAAAGAGAAACATACATAGAGAAACATACATACCACATAGAGAAACATAGAGAAACATAGAGAAACACAGAGAAACATACATACCACAACTATTTACAAATCATGGCGCCTAATGTACAAGTCGAAACGGGTAATCTAGAATTCGGCGAACAAAACATTGGCAAGAATTCCCGCTAGTAAGGGGTCAGTGATGCACACCGGTGCAAAACAGGGTACCAATCAGGTCTGGAATCATTTTGGTCATAGTCACTTTTTAGCTTAATTATCATTTGATTAAAGTGACCCGCAGCGGTGGCTCAGTGGCTAAGGCGTCGCGCTGCTGAGCACGAGGTCGCGGGCTAGATTCCCGGCAACGGCAGCCGCTGTTCTGATGGAGCCGCAAAGAAAAAACGCCTGTGTGTACGAGATTTCGGCGCACGTTAAAGATCCCCAAGTGGTCAAAATCAATCCGAAGCCCTCCACTACGGTGCGCCTCATCGCCTGTGTTGCGTCGGCACGTTAAACCCCACAATCAATCAATTTGGCTAAAGTGCAACTTGGAAGATACCATCGGCTCAGTGCTTCTGCTAACATGCGCGTTTCCCATAAACAGTCTAGAGCCATCAGAAAAAAACTGCTCATAGGGCACAACATCGCAGGGAGTTGCAAGGTACCCCGCACATTTGGGTGTTAATTCAAAGTACTTTTTCAACGTCCGTTAAAGCATACCCCAGAACAATATAGCGAATTTGCAGTCAATGAAACAGTGCTAATTTTTTCTAGAGCCCCACAAAGTTAAAAGTTAACAGAAAGCACCAAAATGTTCCTAATACGCAGCCATGTTTTAACGGGCAAGGTGTCCGTATGTAGCTTCCAAAAGAAATCTTGTACATAGAGAAAGAAGCATTCTACAAACTCACTTAAGGTAATGATGGCGAGTAAACCATAGTAAAGAGATCTGCAAAGCGGCGCAGGAAATAGCACTGGTATCAAGTCTCTGTAAAGTGTTTTGCCGGGCATCATAAACAAATAGTCGGCAGAAAGGCGAGCGAATAAAAAACTTTCAGAAGAACACTCCTCTTGCCTGAACCCCCCCAAACATGGCCGTAAAAAAATTTAAAAGAAACAGTAATACCAGAAGAACATCCCCAAGATTCGCTTGACAAAAGGCCCGAGTAATTGGATGGGATTAGTCAAGAGGAAACCAAAAACGCGACTAGTTGCCTCAAACAGAGGTGCGTCAGCCCGAACCCTCCATCACAGACGGGCCTAAACAGATTATCCCGTCTCATAGGCTCCATAGCAGACGACCATACAAATCTCGTGAAAGTCCTGTGAAAACGCTGAATGGGGAGCCCCACGCAGTGCGAAATTGGTAAAACATATAGTAATTTTGTAGCGATAAACATATAGCACAGAGCTAAGGCGTGAAACAAGTGATATCTGCGCACGTTGCGAGCATACAAAAAAATTTGTTCTCGTTGTTACTCCTTTCTTCGGGGCACATGCACACTTGGTAGATTGACCAGGAATCGGAAGCTTTGAGGAAGAATTTGTCCGCTTCACAAAATTCAGAAAACCATGAATTTAAAACGTAAAAGTAGTAGAATAATGCCTGACGCGTGACACCTGAACGTGATGATACATAGAACAGGTGACCACCAGCCGCGCAGAAGCGTGATGCTAGGGAAGCTGTGGCGTGTTCCAGTCTGTTTGCTTAAAAAGACCCTGCAATACTTTTGCAACTTTTTTCTAAATACTTAATGCTTTCAGAACGTAGTCAACAAACACCACCAGTACTTAGAATAGGTGTTCACAAAGTGCCTCAGCCGAAATTTACTGCTCTATGCCCATCAGGCAACTTAGAAACTTGATAAAAAAGTTTCGCTTTATTTTCCGGGCCTCGCGTCCTTCAAGCGCTCAAATTAAGCCATTACAGCGATGTAGGGGCTATTGGCCGGCTTTCCTTCAGTTGCAGCAATGAAGGCATTCCATAGCCACTACAAAAAGAAAGCCACGAAAGCAAAGCAGAAATGGAAGGCTTATCTGCTGCGACGAGCAAATAACGCAGTGCCGCTTCGTGTTGTGGATAGCTATAGCTTACGCATTCCTCTCAGACGTGAAGGAAATAGTGAAAGCGTTTAAAGAAAGTGTTGGAGAGTTCCTTTAAAGGGGCCCTAAATAGGGTGGCAAAGGCTATAAATCCTGGAGCTTTCATCCTTTTCTCGCGCCGCGCTGTGGATGCTACGAGCTGATATGCTCGAGCAAAACAACCGAAATACACCTGTCGGGGCGCTTGCGCTTCGAGGCACGCGCAGCCATTGGCTGCGCTCATCGGTTCGTCCGGCTTTTCATTCTTTGCAGCCGGTGCGCATGTACCACCTACCACTGGCTGCGTGGCAATGCTTTTCGCGTCGGCCGTGCTAGCGATGGCACGTCAGTTCTAGCATAAGGGAAAGGCCAGATAGGATAGCTCCAAAAACAACATACTCGCTCAAGATGATAATTGAAGATTGCCACCTAAGACTAGCGGCGCGCTTGCGCTTTTTGCATGCGGCGCTGTCCCGGTGAACAGGCCCCTCCGAGGCCGGGTCGCTCAAAAGAATTAGCATCGCCGCAGTTATTCGGTCACCGCTTTATGAAACCGCGATAGACGACGCCCCTCAGAACAATTTCACCGCAATATCATCTCCTTTCACGCATTTGTAAACTGACTTTCAGCAATTGTTCGGATCTGGCAGGTGGCCAGGAGTTTTAGCTGCAGCGGTGTGTCAAGTTCGTGCACGGTCTATGTCCACCTTGAAGGCAGATGGTTTTCGCGGCCACTTGCTTAGCGTTTCTGCTTGCAGAAGTTATCCAAGTTATCCATGTCTCGTAAACGACCCGCTATGTCAACAAGATCAGCTAAGCTCGTGTGATGGATGGCGACAACCGACATTCGTCCGTACAAAGATACGCCGTGCCGTAGTGTCGCTCTCGTGGACGCCGCGCGAGCCGCGAAAACCACCTGCGGCTTCCGCCAAAGCCGGAAACGACTGATTCGCTGCAGCATTTGATGGAATCCGCCAATAGCACCGCCGTTGTCTTCAGCGCAAGCTGCGTCATAGAGGCTACGTCAGAGGCAAGAAAAGTTACGTCAAAGCTCTGTTCAATGGTGGCAATACTTCGCATGCGAACAAGGAACGAAAACAACGCTTATCTAGCGATAGCGCGCTTGAAATCGCGACCTATTTGGGGCCCCTTTAAGTAATTTTCGCTGTAAGACGAAGAAACAGGAGCGAAGAAGCAGACGCATACACGGGGTAGCAGAAAAAGAAGGCGGTAGAAGTAATTCGCGCTAAAAGACGAAGAAACGAAAGCGAAGAAAGCGATGTAAATGCGATGTTGCAGTAAAGGGGAGGTTATTAATATTGCCAGGCTTTCGCCTTCGAAGCAGGTGAGTAGACTTAGGTGCCTCAAGGTTGTTTTTTTTTTGTTTAAGAAATGGTCGTCAGACCTCAGGTTGATTGCATGAATCATTAACTGGGCGACTCGTCATTTGTCTTAGGCACACCGTACACGCACATACACACATATCACACTTATCAGTGATTGTCGTAAACATCACTATTATTATTATGAGCATGATTGGCTTTCTTTTTTTAATTAAATTCAGCTTTTATCGCATTTATTTCATTTTCAACATGAAATTCTCACTGAAATGCACGCTTGCAGAGAGATGGTTACATTGGTTCAGCATTAAAAGTAGTATTTCGGCAACCGAATCAAAGAGCCTTCAGAGAACTGCGAATGCATCCCATTCTCTTCTTAATTTCTTAAGCTGTTGTATTGCTTTATTTTCTCAGAAGGCAGCGTCATGAGGCTGAATACCACCATTTCACCAGGAGTCCTTGGTACACTGGTAATCTCTGATCTTATTGGAATGATATTCGGCGTATCGTGCTAATAACTTTTTTTGCCGTTCCAAAAAACTTTGGACTTTCTTTCTTAATGAGTTTTGTGCTTGTCGCTGAAGGAACAATTTTTCTGTCTTGCGTTGTGGGCAATGATTGCGAACCTAAATCATCACAACAAGTGAAACAATAATTGTAAGAAATGTTTTCTGAATAATACGTTGGGTGCTGTAAAACCAACTTCCCTCTATAAAGCCTTTTCTCGTGCACTCGTGTGAGCGCGCCGGCAGTGTCAACATAGCCTGCTTCAATATAGACTAATGTAATGTCCACACTATATTATGAATGCAACGTGGTAGATTTCTTAGTTCACCCTGTTTTCCTTACAACTCTCTACCAGGATGTTGAAGACGGACGAAACGTTTGCCCAGATTTACTCACGTAGCCTGGGCATATATAGGCAGAGGGTCTGTACTCAGCTCGCGCTAAAATTACGTAGCTCTGTGTTGCTTCAGAAAGGGGCCTACTCTCGCTCCCAGGAAGTCTCCATTGTTCACGAACGCACACTCCAAAGCGCTTTGTTCACCACACGCTGGTAGCTGTAATATGTTTCTTGAAGAAAAGGAATTGACTGGCGCGTGATCATTCCGAAAGACGCGGTGGTATCTGCGCTAGCAATGCAACTCCGGTTCCGTAGCGGATCTGTGTTGACAAACTGAATTCACTTCATTGCCTCCCTGCCCCTCACTGAACCCTTTTCGCCTCTCTACCCTCTTTTTCGCTTTCGCGGAGACGTCGTGCAGCGTACAACGACCACCCGTTTTTTTTTTCTCTCGAAATGACCTTGCTACCGCTAGCAGAGTAAATAAAATAAAATTCACGCATATATAAAGAACTTCGCCGTGCGGGCGAAACTATGGCGGTTTCACAATGGATAGGCCGCACTGCTGGCCATACGGTAGTATATAACTAGCTGGCGCCTTTGTCAGCACTTGACCAAATGAGCACGAAGGAATGGGAGGTTGGCAAAACTGTGGGGTTGTTGACGCGCTCTGTAAGCGAGCAGGGGTGGCCTCTGGTCGGAATTGCTTTCTTTGGAATGTCGTGGGTGTGAAGAAGGAGCCTCTTTGCCGACGGAGTGGTCGCTAGTAGACGATGAGAAGAATTTCGTCCCTGCTCAACCGCAAGAAAAAAAAAACTGAGCAAAAAAATAAAGAACATAGGTCAATGAGCGTCGGATACTGCGTGCTGAATGTTTCTTCCGGGCGCAGAAGTGGTGCTCCGGGTACTTTATCTCTGTTGCCTTACTCTTACTCTTTACTTTGGCTCAAAACTGCACGCGTTTTACCCGTACGTAAACGTGCAAATGCTTGGGCGTATTTCTGAATCGCCGCAAGATCTGGACACAAATTAGCGCAGGTGTAGAATTGTACGTGTCAGTTCCCATTTTGCCGTCTGTATCTAGAAGCAAACTTTAAAGGAAGGAGCTTGTACACGGTTTTATACCACTATATACTAGAGGGAAATCTGGCGCTGCAATTGCTGGCCATCGTGGGTGCCGCTATTGCGGCTAGCGACGTTCTTCGTCTACTTGGTTTGGCTGGCCACAAGGCTGCTTTTTGTCTCGCAGCCGAAATCAACAAAAAAGGGTAACATCTTTTTCTTGTTCATCTTCCATGAAGCTTATAATAATTCCTGACGAATGAATCTTTTTGGAGCTTCAACTTTGTAATAACAAAACAAATTTGCTTAATCCTCTACGGTAAAACTGTTGAGGTTTTTCAGCCTGGGGCAACTTTTCAGCCTGTTCATCAGCCATGCCAAGGACAAGTGGAAGCGCCTGCTAACGCTCGCTGAAGTACGGCTCGCCTAGACAGTGGCGCCAGATTTCCCTCTATTACATATTAGAATGAAACTATGTGGGAGTTTGGGTGCATTCGGCACCTACCCTCCCATACCTCGAACTCTCCCCACTATTTAGCAGCTCGAGCAACCTCTTTTCATTGTACAGGGTAATCTCCCATGTGGAGTGAAGCGGAGAAACGTTTACTTGACGGGATCATGAAGTAAAAAAAAAAGAAGTTTGGTTCATTCAATAGACTTTGCTTCCCTGTAGCAACGACACCAGTTTTAACGCAAATTCAGAACAAACAATTAGGCTAGATAATAGGTCAAATAAGCGAAGTGGTCGCGATTCTCCAGTCACGTCCTCGCTCAACTCTCATGATATCACAGCGAGAAAACATGCTTTTATTCAACGCTACCGCGAAAGCCTGAACCTTCTGTCTTTCTTTTTTCTCGGTGCCGCGTTTCAGTTGTAACAGCGCTGTCTTCTGGTCACTAATGTATTTAGCCGATGGCAAAATGTGGTCAAGCTCTATCCACTTCCCTCGTAACAACTAAAATTCCTTTTTTTAATCCACTTTATGTAGCCGATGTTTGAAGTACCGCGTTCTGCTTCAGCAAACAGAGAAATTAGGTCACTTTGCACACAGGAAGAATAGTTCGGTGCTTCGTTGTTGTCCTGATTCCACAAATAACTCAAAAAACAAACGTTCTCGAGACATTTTCTGCTGACTCCTTGGCAGAAAATTTTCCGGTTCATGCCTTTGGCTGTCATCCTATCTTCACTGAAGGCTTCGAGCATAGTTCTTGCCTTTGTAACACATAAAGAAGAAGGTTCATTTCATGCACACCCCCCTTGCGCATGATGCAGAGTTTGCACGATCAATCTCAAACACAAAGGATTTCTATATGCCAGGCCTATAGAGCCGGCAGGCATGTTACGAGGTTTCCACGCTGCACGGTATTTATGCAGGTCCTATAATTTATGGTTGAAGTTGTTCGTTACTTCTCACGACAGTTTTATTTATTGCAGTAAAACGTCATCTTGGTCATTGCTGCCGTAAGCGATGCATTTTGTTGCGTACGGTGTGCCAAGCGCTTAGCGGCCGCGGTCGAGATGCAGTCGAACAGATAAATTTTGCTTGCCTGAGGCTGTTGCTCATAAACTTGCTTCCGAACAGCGCGTGGCTACTGAACCATCCTTCAAATTGAGAACTGTGAAGTTTTAATGCATGCGCACTCTTAGGCGACTGCCGCCAGAGAAAATTGAGGAGCCATCCTGCAGAAGTGTCCAGAGTTGCCGCGCTGCTTGTTCCATACTGTCCGTCAAGCATTACTTCTTGCCGGATGGCACTTTTCACTTGGTCGGCTACTAGCTGGACGGGTGTTCATGGCATGGCCTCGAAGCTTTGGCGTTTCCGACGTTCACGTGTACTTATCCAGGCAGGCCAATGGGGAGGCGCCCTCTTTGATCTTGAGGAGCACCCGGGTGGCTGTGTCGCCTTCATTCCTTTTTTTACATGTTTGTTTTTCTTGTTTTTCTTTCTCTCCGGCTTTAGGCTCCCTTCTACCTTCAATCTTATATAACCTTTTTCCTGTGCACAGGCGCCATAAAAAATTCAGACCAACCGGATGCGAACAGCTTGTCGGTAAAATATCCGCTAGTCCGTAGCCTATGGCCCGATGCGTGTCAACTGATACATGTTCCATATGAGGTATTGAATGAGAAACCGTAGAGTCTTTTATTTATAAAAAAAAACCTTCACTCCTCTTGCGGGTGTTGCGTAGGCGATGTCAGTGTGAAGAGTGGTAAGAGCAGCAGGACAAGCAACCAGTTGTTCCGCGGATTGGCCAAGTTTGGAGCGCAACGTCGTTCTGCAAGGCGGTTGCGCTTTAAGGTTGGCTGCTCTATCGGGTCTAAGAGCCGTATCACACAGCGGGTGCACCATGTTCCGTTTTCGGCACCCCATCCCCTTTTCCAACCTAAAAATAGGCATGCACTTTAGTTCGCGAACTCTGGATAGGAAGCGCTTCGGCTGTCAGGAGGTTGTCAAAAGTGGAACAAGGCCCTTTATATTGCATCGAGCACTAGTTCGCAAGTGTAAGCTTGGTGCAAATAACGGTGCCCCTTACGCACACCTGCCGGAGAAGTTTGCGACATGTGGCTTTTAGTTCGCCAGGAGGAAAAGAAAGGCAGGAGGTCGTACTTTTTCCGATCTTCCTTACCCCTTCCTTGTTTTCAGTTTCGAATTGGACGGTTCAGCTTCTTCTGCGTAGGCAACTCCACCGAACCATTGTTGTGCTTTTAGTTTTGTTGGTTCTGACGAGGCCCGAAATCCACAGTTCTCGGTGAGTTTCCTTATTCGAAAAATTAACGCCACTTTTACGACTCCCAGGAAGAATTAATGCGTGACAGGAATATAGAGCGTTCGCAAAAACACTCACCAATGAATCTACCGGCAGTAGGTGTACGTAAATTTAAGAACTGTAATGTTTATAAACGCAGAATAAGGTAATTTCCTACCCGTAACTACCTGACTTAATACGCCCTTGTTTTTGCAGGTATTCAAGCGTTTACTATGTGACCACGCAAATAATTCACCAACTTTTTTTATTGAATGAGTTGAGCTTTCCGTGTGCTACCGTAAACAAACTTTTCAGCGTACAGTTTTGACTATGAGGTACTCTGTTAAAACGTGCTGGCGTGAGATCTTTGCCATAAAAACAAAGCGCTGTACGTATACAATGACACCCAACTTTGACGCGTTTGGAGCACCAGGTCGTAAATACCCAGCATTACAATAAAGGTGCCGGGGTGAGGACACGCTCACACAGGTGTCGAACAAAGGGGCACGGGAGCACGTAGTCTCAGTGCAGGGTTGCACAAAAGAGTAAAGGCATTTCATGCGTCTGTAGTTCTGCATTAGTGCGTTTCGGAGAAATTGATTGATTGATTGAGGGGTTTAACGCGCCGACGCAACGCAGGCGATGAGGCGCGCCGTAGTGGAGGGCTCCGGATTAATTTTGACCACCTGGGGATCTTTATCGTGCGCCGAAATCTCGTACACACGGGCGTTTTTGCTTTTCGCCTCCATCAGAAAAGCGGCCGCCGCGGCCGGGAATCGAACCCGCGACCCCGTGCTCAGCAGCGCAACGCCTTAGCCACTGAGCCACCGCGGCGGGTCGTTTCGGAGAAATAAATGTAAGGTATTTGCACCAGCCAGTCCTTCGAGCCGGCAATGTTTCTTCCACGATGTTACGGCTGAAAACGCAATTGATGCGCCTAGGTGTATCATCCTGGACAAAATTAAAGCAGTGCGCGCTTTCCCCATTTTATTACCTTTTGAGGAGTAACACCATAAAGGAAACTCCTTGAAAAAATATGTGCCTGCACCATTCAGATTCCAACTTTCGGGTGATGGAACCGCTGAAGCCAAAGTAGAAAGGTCGAAAGGGGGCGGGAGTTTGCGGCATCTGCCAATTTCGCCAAAGAAAGCAACGTTACCGCACGCAACGCGCGACTTTATTGCAAAATGATACACGGAGCTGCACGTGCAATCGTGTACTTAAATGGGAGGCTGCGGCATCATATTTATCAAGTGTAGTCTGTTGCAGCATGACGGGAACCACCTTTCACCCCAAGTTGCCCACTAAACCATGACTACTTACTTCGGGCACGAAAAACGGCCAATTCGGAAAAAAAACCTGCCTTGCATTTGGACTTTCCTCTGCGCGATAGGGTTCATTCTTTTTCGTAGGAGCGTTTTGAGAACAGCCGATATGATCCTGGACCGCTGACGGTAGCCGTAGCGTAAAGAGTTCCGCTCTTAGTCGTGAGTGCGCCCCATCAATGCGCACACCGAGAACTGCACCTTTTTGATCTTCATGTGTTCTTTATGTGGAGCTATGCGAGTTATGCTATTCGCGTGCCGCATAAATATTCGTCGCCAGGAACGCTAGTGTTAAGCATTTCTTTTATGACCTTACAAGCAATATCTTCCGCCTGCTATACATCGCGTTTTTCGAAAAAAAAAGGTAGTAGGAGAGCGTTCGTAAAAAAATTCTGAAGCGGGAAGTTAGATAATTTCACCGTATACTACGCACACCTTGCCTGCAGTTTCAGTAGACGAAATGAGTGAGATGAGCCGCTGGGTTTCGCGGGTAACCTAGGAGGCAGGGGTCTCAATTCTCGCGTGGCTGAACGCGGCTGGTATATCGAAAACGCAGCTCACAAGCCAGCTTAAAACCCCAGTAAATAATACTGAATAATATGTAAATAATACTGAAATGATAATTGAATTCGAGTTTGCATTACATGAGACGCAGAAACAGGGGGAAGTGCCAATAATGACACGTCGAGCATGTTGTACGTGAAACTAAGAATGCAGTTTATTGGACTCGAATAGATCAGGTCAAACGTGGATGTTCCGGACAATACTGCGAAGCATTTGACTGACGTTCCGCTGACGTGCTCATCAAGACTGTTCTGATGCGATCATTATAACCTTGGAATTTGCGTGGAGAGAGAGAGAGAGAGAGAGAGAGAGAGAGAGAGAGAGAGAGAGAGAGAGAGAGAGAGAGAGAGAGAGAGAGAGAGAGAGAGAGAGAGAGAGAGAGAGAGAGAGAGAGAGAGAGAGAGAGAGAGAGAGAGAGAGAGAGAGAGAGAGAGAGAGACTTTAATCACAGTTGAAGTGAGCATATTTGTGGTTGGGGTCTTCAGTCCAAGACTCCGTTGGTACGACCGGCTGTCTTCGCCCTTTCCGCTAGCAAAAGCTGCGTTTCAGGAGAAGAGCTGGTCAGCGTACTCTCCCACTGCTCGCGTGAGGGGTTGGGGATGGGGGGAAGATCTGGGTTCAGTTGACATTCCCAGACAATATGGTACAGCGTGCCTGGTGCTTGGCAGTGAGTACATAGGGGATCGTAAAGAGTAGGGTGGATGGCGTGTAGTCGTGTTGGTTGTGGGTAGGTATTAGTCTGTAGTTGTCTCAGGATGATTTCCTGTTCTTTCGTGGCCTGATCGGTGACTGGGGGATAGAGTTGCCTCGCTAGTCGATAATGTTGGGTGATGTCGGCGTATGTGAGGAGCGGTTGCCAGGTTCGCTCCGACTCTTCTTGCGGTGCTCGGTGGGCGAGTTCTCGGGCCAGGACGTGTGCCGTCTGGTTGCCGCGAAGAGCAGAGTGGGCCGGGGTCCAAATGATTGTGACCTGCTTCTGCGGTGGCCGTTGAAGGAGAACCCGAAGCGCTTGTCTTGAAACCCTACCTGCTTGGTATGCTCGGCAGGCGGCTTGGCTGTCCGTAATAATTACGCTGGCCTTTGTCTGGGAGAGGGCAAGGGCGATAGCCGTCTCTTCAGCCTTCTGGGTGTTCGACGACCGAAGCGTCAGACAGGAAAGGAGGTCGGTTGAGGAGGTAACGGCCGCCGATCTTACCCCGTACCTCGCGTATTCCGCCGCGTCTGTATATACGACGTAGTCTTGTCCTCCGTACTGTTTTTCTAGCGCAGTTGCTCTGGCTAGGCGTCTTCCCTCATGATGTTGAGGGGACATGTTCCGGGGTATTGGACGGACAAGAATTCTGGTCCTTAGTTCAGGCGGGATGTCCACTGCGTTTTCCGTGATGTGCGGTGCCGTGTAACCAAGCGTAGCTAGCGTTTCCCTACCCGTTGGGCTTGCTCCGAGTCTTACTTTCTGCGCCGTTAGGTGGGCCTCCATGAGCTCTTCGATGGTGTTGTGCAGTCCCAAAGCCGTGAGTCGTACTGTAGAGGTGCTTGGAGGAAGTGATAGGGCTTGTTTATATGCCTTTCTAAGAAGGACGTCTAGCTTTTCGCGCTCCTTGCTTGTTCTTCAGGCACCTTAAGCACGCTGGATTTGGGAAACACCACTCGTGGTTAGGCTGTAGCAAAAAAGCAGCGACTAAAACTAACACAATTTTGTAGGCGTGACAAAGATAATTGGCATCGTGAAAACAGAGCACAGCCAGAAAACATGTCTTTATTCAATTGCAGAAACGAACAGCGCATTGCTATCACTTTGTCACTTCTAAAGAAAGGTCCATAAAATCCGTTTTTCGTACCAAATGTGAGCGCTATGAAGCAAGCCGTTTCATCACATGCTTTCTGAAAGTTGTTACAACATCCTTAGTTCGAGCAATCTTGTTAACGCGGCCTGTACTAACGAAGTCAGCGCATATCGAATGAGCGCTTGTTTCTTTTCCCCTCGTCTGCGTCCTTCGTAACAGTGTGAAAGTTGCGGCATGGTGGCTGGGGACGACGACCAGCGTGATCTTCATCATGCAACTACTGTTCTGCGCTCTCGATTCAAAGATGTTTCGCTAAAGCTCCTCGGTGTATAGTGGTGTCATTTGTTTTGTTGCGCCTGCAACAAAATGCCGAGGCCGGCACTCGCGTGTCTCGGTTAATCGCGGCTTGCGTACGAACAATTTCGGCGGAACTTTTTCGCGTAAACAGAAACCAACCAATGCTGTGCTGAGAACTTCGACTAAATTTCGCGGTTCCGGTACTTAGCTCGAGTGCTGTCTGAAATGGCTTTAGCAATCGGTGTATACATCGGCTGCGCCAGCTCTTGAAGTATTCGAAAAGTGTGTCGAGCTAAAAACAAAGAGAGCTGCCAGTAGCAAGCTATTCGTAAGTTTAATTTGCTCCTTTTGCGCTCATCCACAGGATAGCCCAATTACAAAGCGGAGGGAAGTCGGTTGCACCGAATGCTTCAGTATACGCACTGCTTGATGATTTGAACGTCGACGTTGCGACGCCAAAACGAGCTACCGACCACGGAAGCCTGCACAAGTTCCCACAAGGAACGTCATGATCTTCCGACAAGATGTACAAGTATGGTAGTATGGTAGGGGATCTTTATGGTATGACTAGCAGTAGCAATGCAGCAATACGAAACCCTGTTTTCAAGCAGCTACAAAAAGCATTTGTAGCGTACTATTATTAATGAAGATTTGAATTCTTACAGAATATTTCTGTAGAGGTGGTATTCATTGAAAAGTTTAGCGGTCAATTTCTTCGCTTGGCAATACTGAAATGGCCACGGACATGGCCGAAGCGCCACGGACATGGCGCGGCTTGTGCCACTGCCGCCACACGCCAAAGAAAAAATAACACCGGCGTGCGTCGTCTGCTACATCTCAATCCGATTCCCAACGGTGGTGTCAACAGAGTTGTTGTTAATCGCACTCACATTGGAGTCGATGCAGTACTTCGCGTTCGGCGGGCTAGAGCTTGGAATGTCCAACCTATATCATGCGCTTAGCACGGACAAGTACCGCCATCCCGCGGAGCCCGACGTAACCAGTGACGGCGCGCTCACATGTTTGCCTGCATGCGTGTCTCGCTATTGAATACTCGCTATTGAACAGTATCTCAGGAACAGTTATCAGATTAGCAGTGATCTTTTAGGGCAGGTACATCAGAACTCTTTTTCTGTGCACATTTACATTCCTTTGATGGCATGGAGGCCACAAATGACTGTAGCGCTATCTTTAAAGGGACACTGAAGTGATTTGTAAACATTGCGGGATTACTAGCGCAAATTGTAGTCCGGAGTCCATAGGCCATGTTTCGACCACTCTGAGCGCGTTTACGTGAATTTATTTAGTAGAAAAATCAATTACAAAATGCTGCCCTCCTCTCTGCACCCTCGCCCATTTTCTGTGGCGTTTTCATATGACATCAGGAGGAGATGAGCTGGCAATTGGCAGCGCTACTGCACGGCTCGCCGACCTTCCGACAGAGTCAATCGGCCCAGCGTTTAGTCCGCCGGCCGCCGGCGGGTCGTCGCAATTCGCTCGCTCAGTTGAAACTAAGCCACAACACGTTTGTGAATGGAAGAATGTGTTTTTCTTTACTTCGTTAGTTTGTAGACTGTATCAAGCTCCAAGTCCGGGTCGCTCCACACAAGCGCTGCACAAGAGTACATGCGACGCTTCGCTGACTGGTACGCTAGTAGGAAAACATAAGGCCACTTGAAGGCGGGAGAAGTGTCAGCGAAGTCAATATAGGTAATAATGAAATAAAATTAACTGAAATTTTTACCGTACAGCGCAAAACTGGGGAGCAGGAAAGCACTTTTTTGCGCTGGGTGAACAAGCACAGCGGTCAGCAGAATGACCACACATCTGCGAACGCTTTTCCGTCTAAGAAATGCTATTGCTAGACGTGAGATATTGTGGAAGTTTGGGGTACGCTTACTGCACGAGCGCTTTACAACAAATAGTCACCTAAGGTACTTGAAATGCTAAAAAATAAATAAAAGTGTAAACTGGTTGTACATTGTATACCTTATATATCCAAACTCGCCAGCGCTGGCTCGTGGCCGAGTGGTCTGAAGCGCTAAGATTGTTATTTTGCAAGTCGCAAGTTCGAAAACCCGAGGGTACATGCTTTTTTTTTGTAAGTTGCTTCACTCCTCCACAAGTGAGTTCGCAAAAAGCGCGCAGACTGACACTCACGCGCTAGCGAGTTCTCGTTACCGTGCTGTTGCCGCAAGCACCGACTACTTGCGGGCAGTGGGCACAGGCCAGAATCAGCACACCCTTGGCCTGGTGCGAACAGGCTTTTTACGATACAGGCATGAGTGAGGCAAGCTCCGAATATGCGGGAAAAGCGCATGGCATTTGAGCGTCTGCGGTGACGCGGAGGGCGTTCATCCGCTGCGTAGGCCTAGGCTAGTGATAGCTACGATTCCAAGCCATCCTGGGAGGCTTATCTTAGGCATTTTACAGCCGACAACATAGCAGAAGCGTGGTACGATTACTGAGATATCGAGAATGCCCATCCAACGATGCCGTCGGATGTCAAGCATGTTGTTTTACAGAACCGAAACCGAAACTTGTTTGAATGCTAACCTTGGACGTCGTCCAATCAAGGCGCATCTCCTCCTGTCGTCACAGACTTTAGTTGGTGCGGCCGCCACAGACCACGCATGGTAGTTTTTCTTCTTTCCCGCTTCATAAAATAATTACCGACTTATCAACCGGATAAACGATGAAAAGTGTGGTAATTTGAGCCAGTCTACGCAGTGCAAGCAAAACCGGGAGCTTGACAAATTCACTTAAGTGTCCCTTTAAGTGGGCGGCTGTTGGAAACTATATCCCTCCGTGTTCGCACACATACGTAGGTGTTTGAACCGGGATAATCCAAATGATAATCTGACGCCGAGAAAAAAATCTGAACATACCCATTCCTACACATGACCATCTCCGAGGCTGGAGATTGGCCTGGGCCAAGAAAGAGTACAACGTGCGTACCACATGCTAAGAAGGCAGGCTTGGTTTTCTTTCGTTTTTTTTTTGCCTGCTTCCTTCCTGGCTTGCTGACTGGGGAGGGCTATTTTATGCAACAAATATTTTAGGGTTAAAAGTCGACTACCAAGTTTGTGTGTTGCAAATGGTTGTGAATGGCGAGAACGCCCGCCAAGAAAAGGCGAGCAGGGAAACTTGCGCGCACTTGCCCTCTCAGCGCACATTCTTTCGAGTAGCCAGTTCTGCTCTTCGGCGTCTTTCCGCTGCGTCCTTCTCCCTCCACGCGCTCCATAAGCTAATATGCGTTTCTCTCGCAACTCAAATGCTGCGCGACAAATTCCCCGAAAGAAAATCAGAGTACGTGGCTGAGAAGCAGGAGAGAACTCTTCACGTATGTATCTATGTAACAAAAAGTTACTTTCTTGGTAATGCAATCGGCTAGGAGACGGAAGTACACGACATTGCAGATTTACCGTTAGCTTGCTCCGTTGTTTTTTTGCACGCGCTCAGTATGTATATTCCAAGTGGTGAAAGAAATCAGACAGTGTGATCGGAAAGACAGTCGCAGAAAGGTATGACCCGACTAGACTAGAACCCAGCGCAGAGTGGGCGCAATGAATCTTAAATGTGAGTGAGCAATGTGTGCGTGCCTCTGCGTATCACCGGGCATACCTTACTGCATTGTGAATATTTCGTTTCTCATAAATGTGGCGTTGCTAGGATATTGTTTTCTTTTCTCCGAGGGAAAAGAAACAGAGAGGCGCGTAGCTCACTGAACGTTTTCACATTTGATGAATTTGATACGTGCTTTCAGGCGAATGCAAACAAGAATCAAGAGCCCACGCTGCCATTTTCGATTTACATAAGCGGGGCGTTTGGGCCCGAAGGAGGGTCAATGCAACACGAATACAATCTCTCGGGGCTGCCCAAGAAAAATCGCTCAGGAAGCAGCAGCTCATCCAAGAAGGAAAATCTCCATAAATGAAGCATTCAGGTGATTAGCGCTTTCTCGATTACCCCTTTATAGGAACCAGGACAGCGATAGCCAGCTGTGAGCAGAACACACGAGAAGTCCGCAGCCTGCAAAGACGGAAGCTTCTTTGGGGACATTTTTTCTTCGCCTTATTGACCTTCTCGCAAATGGAGAGCATTAATATTGCATAAAAACAGTCGTTCGGGAGTCACGGCGAGCCACTGTCAGCTCGCTGTGTTCTGGGCTGTCGGAAACCCCGAGAGGGCCGGCGGGACCAAAATCGAAACGGGCGTTCTTCCCCATCTCCGTTTTCCTTGTTTACAACGAAAGGGCAAAGTAAAGCCTGTCCGGCTGCTTTTTGTTCCCGGCCGTCTCGGGAAGCACGCGTGCTACGGTGGATGTCGCGCACGGCCGCGCTTTTCAGATCGAAGCTGCAGTTAATTGCGTCGAGAGGGAATCGAAAACCTAATTTTCTTTGCTCTGGCCGAAGTCTACTTGCAGTTTTCATTTAACCGCCAATTTAAAGTTTCCGAGCCCCTCTCCCCACAACTTCTTTGTTTCTCTCCTGCTTCGAGGTCGGTCAGGAGAAACTTCGACAACAAGACCCTGTTTTTTTTGCTTTCTGAGCGTGTGCATTTGATTTCGAACAAGGTTCTCCACGGGTACTTTTTTTCCTCTTCTTATGTGTCTTTCAAACTCACCCGCCCCCTTTAATCTGCTGCCGACAGGAAGGTCGGTAATGGGAGGCGCTGTAAGGTCTCGATAGGGAGGACACTAAAAAAAGGAATGCCGAATGTGAGTCGCTCCCCCCCCCCCCCCCCCCCCCCCCCCCCCCCCCCTCCTCCTTTTTTTCGGAAATGACTCGGCCACCAGTGACTCACCAGTGGGCAGAACAGAAAAGCAAAGCATAGAGTATGCAAATTCGGACAGAAATAACTATGTTCCAATGTTTAGTGCAGCTATTCGCTTAACCTGAAAAAGAAAAACCTATGAATTGCCAATTTTTGCTCGTTGGTTGAAGGGTATGCGCAGTGAGTATCCTCCTATTTTAAAGTAAACGCTCGAGATTGCGCTTTAACAGCGATAAGGCTCATCCGACCAGAAGTTTTTTGTGCCTGAGAAGAGCTTATTTTAATGCGAAGGGCAGTGTGTCGGGCCCAAAAATTTCGGCTTCCGAGTCGTCACCCGCCAAATTGAATGTTTAATTTTGTTCTCGTGGTAGTGAGCTTTTGTTAAGCCACGCAAAGTGAATAGAATTAATCTATATGCCACGAGTGGTGCACGCCTACGTTAATGCAGACCAGCCCACAAAAAATAAAAATTCAGAGACACTTAAGACTGTTATTACACTTTATTTCAAGCTACGCGATCCTCTAAAGTTTAATGGCGGGACTGTCGTGATTATGTCCTCTTCTGTCGCGACAACGTTTTTGTCATGGGAGGGGTGCATGTCTGGCGTGTAATCGTCGCGTCGTAGCCGTTGCAGTGGTTTTAGCTGCAGCGAGGGCCTACCTTTTTGCTCGCCATGCAGCATTCCCTTTCATGTTCCCTTGCATCTTATTCTGAGGCGTGCTTCCTTGGGTGACCACGTTCCAGAGCTAGCGCTGAAGTAGCCGCTTTAGAGTCTACCACAGGAGAGACAGCAAAGAAGGTGGTTCGTCTGGGTGCTCTCATTACCATCGTCACGATTCTTTTCCCATCGCGTTGTTTTCTTCTCCCTGCTCCTATCACTGAGCGGCTTGGACAAACATGTCGCTCTTCTTGTTCTACACGCACGCATGCACGCACGCACGCACGCGTGCGCGCGCGGGTGCGCGTGTGAGCACGCGAGTGTGCATGCGCGTGCGTGCATATGGGTTGGAATCTCTTCAAGGCAGGAATCACCCTCTACCACCTTAGAGATTAAAATAATCGAACACAGCAAGTTCATGCTTTATATCTGCGCATTTGTCTATTCAAAAAGTCCGAGGACGCCTAAGCACTCCTTATGGGTTTCGAATGCGAAAGCATGAATGACCAGTTGAACAACGCCTGAGACGCCGTGCTTTCGCCCCGCGTTGTTGAAGGTCTTATTAATCTTGCCACTTGGGAAGCTTTGCTCCTCAATCCGCCGGAACGGGTTAAAATGATTTCGGTATGCTTCCTAAGCGTGGCGCCGCTCCTGGTTCCATTCGTGCATATATATAGCTAGAGAGGTGACGGCGATTATAAATTTCGCTGCTTGCCTGTTCGCTCGTTTGGGTTCGTTCTTCCACTCCCTTCACCTGCGGTGTAGAGTCATCAAGGATCGCCCCTCGATATTGCCGAGTTTAAGCGTGCGCTACAGAACGCCTTCTGAAATGGGACCCTTCTCAAGGAGCCGTTTCTCAGTACCAGACACCGACTCTAACGCCGACGCCAGTTTTTGAGCTCAGTGGGCCGTTTAATGCTTTCGCATACACCCCCAGTGGGTTATGTGCGGACAACTGAGTGGGCGGCCATCTCTCGGCGTCAACCATATCAAATTGCGGTCTTCGCAACTGTAATAACACTAATGCTTTGGAAAATTGCTGCCTAATATACAATTTTTAAAATTTGTATTCTAAAATATTTTCATTTCATAGTTTTATTCCCTGCACAAGAAGCAGGTTCCGACGTTTCGAAACTCCATTTTCAACACCCCGTAAAAGGGGCATAGAAGAGAATATGAAAAAAGGAATAAATCTCCCTTCCAACCACCACCAAAAGGAAATTACGTGGCATAAAGCAGACGGAAGTCGAAAGCCCTTAGTGCTGCCCTGAGCATCAGAATGTAGAGATCGGTGTAGTATTAAGAGCGCTAGAAATGTGAAACAGGGTTGGGGGAGGGGGTGCACAATGAAAAAATAAACTGTACCTCGTGAGGACACGGGCTTTATGAATCCTTTTCTTGGGGAGGAAGGATATCACGAAAGAAATACTTAGCGTTATTGATATCCCAAATTAGAAATGGGAGGTTAACCTATCCCAAGCGACACAAAATATTCATTGAATGAGCGGGAGTTTGTTTCAGCTACGGCTATCACCTGATCGAGTACAAATACAAAATAAGAACAAGACAAAACTACTTAATTGAAAGCCAGAGCAAAGGCAAGAACTTTGCTTCCAGAAAGTGGAAGTCTTCCACTATTGGGGCTCTCAGAATCTGAATGAACCAACTTGTTCTATGGGCACCCTTTTTTTTTATTAAACAGATCCCGTGGGTGGGTTTAGTAGCTTTATTACATTTTTAGAGAACCGGGTTCACTTTGCTGCTTTCGAACTCATGTACCGCCGCCTTTTTCAGTTGAATATTTCTGTTCTTGTAATTCGTAGCGTTTAGACGATGTATAATTGATGTTTCTGCACACTACGCCTAAGACCAATTTGACCCTTTAAGGCGCCAACCCGCCGCAATAAGCCTATACGAACTGCGCTCCGCATGCAAATATCAAACGAGATACCTGTTCTGTAAGCGCAGGAACAAACCACTTAATATCCTAACAAATTTGGCTAATCCCGGGATGTTCGTGATTGTTTTGACATGTATTGCTGCTCTCCAGGCAACAATCAAACAGAAAATTAATCTTCCAGCGATACAAAAGGAAACAAAGCCGTGAAGACATAGCGTTCGACCAAATTTTATTGTTTCGAGAATTTTTGTGACAGTTTGCACCAGACCACAGTGGCTCATGTAGACATTAAACAAGGCACGGATTTTAAGTGAAGAAAAAAAGCCTTACTCCACAAGGCAATTTCGTTCATTTCAGCATGTTTGCTATAGTTCTCGCGTGAACCACTTGATGTAAAACTACACGATGTAAAACTACGCGAAATACTAGTTCTGTTGACCCTTACCACAATGCTGCTTCGCAGCCACGCACCGAAAGACCCAGCCTCCGGAACTAACGTAGCTGATTTTAAGGGTAACCAGGCCCAGCATTCGGCTTGAAGCGAACATGAGAGCTTCGGAATTGTTATGTAATATCATAGCGGAAACTCAACATTTCAGTCAGATCGTTTGAGCGTCGACGTACACCGAATTCCCACTGACGGTTCCAGTGATTGGTCATTCGCGTGCATTATGATGAACCATATCCACGAAAGCGTTTAAGAGCGTCTTCCCCGGTCACCGAGGCGCCACTATTCTTTTATGTGAAGCATTTGTTGGCGAACCCGGCAGGTTTTCCGGCCATGATGTTATGGCATTGCACTATTGAAATGGATCTTAATTCATGGGCACCTTCAGCTGCGATAAAACTACTTTGCAACAATAGTGTCACCGAACAAGACGCACACGTATGTAGGCTGCCAAGTCACCCCGGGATCACCAGGAAATTAGGAATAATGCTGCTACCGCCGGAACCTTGCAGCTCTCAAAGTGAAATATTGGTGCAAGTGGCTGCGGGAAATATTTGGAGGTGCGCTTCTATGCAGCAACTGTATAAAATGTTTTGCATTGCATTTGGGCTTGCGCCTCGGAATATTTAGTATGCAAAGTTTCGTTAATCATTGTACGTTATAAATTCATTTACCACCAACTTGAAAAACACGTTTCTTTTCTCTGCGATCAGATGCTTTCCCTGGACATGCTCGTGCAACACAATGGAACTCGCTACAGCCGCTGAAGTAAACTACTGCTGCTCGTAAAGTAGACACTCACGGGATAGCCAACAGGACAAATTTTCAAGCTCTCGATGCGGCTATACTATTCACGTGGTTGAAACAATTGGTACCCCTTGCGCTGCACTCCGACGGACCTATTCTGAAGTTTGCTCCCGTCAGAGTAGGGACAAGATGATTTGCTTCTGATGGGCCTTCAGTGATCAGTCTGAAAGAGTACAGCAACCACGTCCGCTTCCCCGGCACCTCCCACCGCGGTCGGCGAGCGCACCGAGCTTTGCGGTGCGGTGGCGTTCCTAGGGGGAGTGGTGCTGTGGACAACGCGCACCCTACTGACTGTATCGACCCGGCTCTTCCCAATAACGGTGCTTTCGGCACTGCGCGAGATTTATGAAGCCACTGCGACACGACACCCAATAATCATCGTTAGTTCCGCTCGCGTTATTAACACTGCGTTGGGCCGGGGGCCTGTATCTAATGGTGGTGCGCGTCCGCGATCCGGAAACCACTTTTTGTCCGGCGTTCACGTGTGTGCACAACCGCGTTGTACGCGTTTCGCCTACACTCAGAAGTGGGATGACACGAATCCAAGGGCTCTTGCTTCAGTCGCTTGTAACGTTTGTACTCTTGTTTCTTTTTTCTAGCAAAGGATGTTTGCTTGGCTCCACACAAACATTTATCCTTCCTACATTCAACGCAATTTGTCAGCGCAATTCAACGCATATAATAACCATACATTCTAGGGCTTGACAGGCTGCTCGCGTGAGGAAATGAACAAATATCAAAGTGCCATTTCACGTCCCTTCCCCTTTGGTGGACGTGATCATGATCCCTGCCCTCACGAGAAAGGGCGATGTGTAATTCGAAGACATGTCGATTGTAAATGATGTCTCTCCTGGAGAGGAATAGCGGCCCGTCACCAGCCTCATGTGTTAATGAGAAGTGTGCGGGTGCATGAACACACCGGTCATCTGTAATCCTATTCCGTGCTCTTGTCAATTCATTCGAAACAAGGGTTAATCTTGACTGCTTAGTGTTTGAACACCGACGGGTCCTGCCTGTATCATGAGAAGCAGCTTTATAGAAACCACGGAAGAACGGTCTAGTGCACTTGAAGTTGTGCGAGTATTTCGCTTAACGTCTCGTGAGACCAGACAGCACTTCACCTGATGATCAAAAAAGAAAAAAAAGAAACGTATGCCACTTCATCATCGTGGGCCCTGTAGCTGGGGCACACTACCACTCTGGCTTGATATAGCTGGTGATGGTTGTTATTAGTGCGCGCCCGATTATGGTCACATACGGGAACCTGAGGAAGGCCCTGCACATTTGAGCTTTTCCATTGGTACAGAGAAATGTTGCCGACGAAAGGAATAACCACATTAAGTGGTTTCTCGCAAGGCTAGATTATTATGTCGGCCTCTGCGCGCAAAACCAGCGCGCAAATCCTTCCTCCATAACTCGATCCGGCTCCCCTGCCCGCCGCGGTGGCTCAGTGGCTAAGGAATTGGACTGCTGAGCACGAGGACGCGGATTAGATTCCCGGACGTGGCGGCCGCTTTCTTGATGGAGGCGAAAAGCAAAAACGCCCGTGTGTACGAGATTTCGTCGCACGTTTTCTCAGGCGTTCGAAATTAATCCGGAGCCCTCCACTACGGCGTGACTTATCGCCTCGATCCGGATTCCAGGGACCGCTGCGGGGGCGCAGATAGGCTAGAGACCTACCTCATCGCGTGACATCACAGGGATGCCCTAGTGCTGCCATACGTAGCGACTGCCGTCAAAGTAGGGGCAGCACCATAGCATGCCGATGAAGAAGGCCCGCAACGTTCCCCACGTTATTGACAACAAGCACAAAATAGGCCTATAGACATACTTTACTACTTTTCCAACTGAAAGCTGCACGAAGCAGAGGGGTGTTAAAAGTAGTTTTTTTTTTTTTTTTTTTTCAGCGCGCTTTAGTGCCACCTGTGAGACATGGGATCTTGTATTTCGTGTGTCACATTCTGTAAGTTTATGTTATGCACATTACTCATTTTGCGTATATATTATGCACTTTTATTGTAGGTATATTTTTTTATCCTAAAGGGCAAGTGAGAAGTTTTGTTTGTAAATATTTGTGTTAATTGCTTCATTTTTTTGCGTTCATAACTGTTACGACATTTTGATGTCGTATAATAGCCGCTACGCTATTTGCATGGAGCCCGACTCTACAGTGAATAATTATCTATCGCCCTCTCTCTCCCTGTCCGAACTCGTTGGAAAGTCAAGAACAGAAATTACATGAAAGCTGTTCAGAGTGCATGCGTAGAGCTTCCTTTTAAACAATTACAGCTGCCGATTCCAGGCATTCATATAGACTTCGAAAATAACCGGCGGTGTTTCTGATCAGCTATGCAAGCTTACAAAGGGTAGTGGAGAAATATCGGCAGTTCTTTTGCTCTCAAAAGTAATGGGGGGGGGGGGGGGGGTCGTAAAACTTCTCCATTAAACATACTAAAAACAGTTTTTACGGCGACAGTGGTAAATGTAGGTTGCTAGGGCTTTCGCGAGCATGCCTACTGAACAGCGTGCCCGTGTGAAAGCGGGCCAGCGTGACGGGTACTTGGAACGGTCGTCAAGGGTTCAAAACAGTCTACAAAATCTGGAAGGACCACGGGATGGAACACTGCAAAAGAACGCAACGGTACCCAAAATTACTCTCGACGAGAGACTGGGCACTCAAGCTTACTGGCTTCGCGAGTAAACGCAACGGGGTAAGCAATTGATGAAATATCTGTTGGTGAATCACTAATAATTCAGGAGCACCTATTCCCTCTCCCTCGCGAACATAACGCTTGGCGTGATGCGCACTCCTTGCTCCGGCTTTCGAAGACCCCGAAACACGGCGTTTCTCGAACGCCCCTCGCACACCATGTATACCGTGCTTTGTGTTCTAACCATCTCAGTGCTACTTAGACAAAACAGCGCCAAAAAACGTTATGACAGGGAGTAAAGACAAACACTGCGCTGTCGTATCGTTTTTTGGCGCTGTTTTTTCCAAGTAGCATCATGCACCAACTAGCCCGTCTCAGTTCACTTGTTCAGTCCATCTCAGTGGTCACGTTTGCTCGCTTTAGGCAGCTAGAAAAGTCGCGAGAGGCAGAATTGGCTGCCACTCGTTACTTTTCCGTCCATCAACATCGACATTTCGTAGCTGTCATTCCACTCCGCCCTGTTTGGCCGCATACTGGATTCTGCCTTCTCTTCACACTCCATAACTCGTAAAAGTGTTCGCGGGACGCGGCGAGAATCCGGGGGACAGGTGCTTCGGACACACGCAGTGGTGCGAGCGCAGCGCCACCCCATCCAATGACGCCGCCGACTCGGCGCTCTGCTTCGCATCCCCCCATCTACATAAGCTCGGTCGTTTCTGTTCTTCGGTCGCTCTGTGTTTCTCCCTTGAACGACGGAGCAAATCTTTGCCCACCGGCCCCTTCCGCGGCTAATGCAATATTACGCAACGGGGTCGCCCAAGTACCGACAAGGTTCGAATGACTTGGCTGGGGAGGCACAACAGCTGTCCCAGTGCTTTGATTACCGCAGCAAACGGCTGTAATTCCGCAAAGATGTTTTTCTTTTGCAGGAATAACTATCTCAACAACGCACTGTTAACTTTTACTTCACCTAGAATTTCTGAGTTTAGCGTTTCCTACAGCAGAATTTGCAGCTACAGGAAGAATCGACATTCAGTCATGACTGGCATGGCTTCCTTTTACTAAGGCCACATTATCACCACGGACGATAAATTTAAGCTGGAGTTTCCTGACCGAGACCTAACCAATGCCACTAAGACTGCTGCAGTTTAATGCTCTGGATTAATTATTCACGTGGGATTTTTATCTTTGAAACATACATAAGGTTTCTTTACGCTCGTGTTCTTATATTTTGCCGGCTCTAACCACCCGTATGGTAACGATGAACTTGTCCGGGAAGATACCTCATTTAATAGCAATGGTGCCTGCAATCCCGCCGTCGCGCTTAAAAGCACAGTCGCGGAACATGTACGCACCCTATACTGAGCAAATGCGCGGGTCATCTATAGTCATTGTCGAAAATTCCCAAGATATGACCTTCCGCTGTAATTTACAGCTGTATTCTATCCGGGATGCTCTGCTGGAATATAAGCGGCAGATGTGAGTGGGAATATCGTTCGTTTTTTGTGTGCGTACTGATCGGTCGAAACAAGTGATGGTAAATCGCTGCAACGCCTTAAGGGATTTTTAGTGAGCAGACGATAAACACGTCGGCCTGGACGCTTTTCATGAACACTCAAAGCCAAAAAGAAAAATCGAGCAAGAAAACATGAAATTTAACGCAAAAACATCAGATCCCCCCCCCCCCCCACACACACACACACACTTTGCATCATTTTATCGTACTTCTGAGAAAAATAAATAAGTGTGGTGATTGAGGTTCATAGATTTTCATGAACCACTTGAGAAGTTTGTCTCCGCAGTCGGAAATCTTGAAATTTAGGAGCTAAAGATCATATTCGCGTCAATCAAAACGTCCCGTCATAGAAAAAAGAAGTGGACAAAATGCTCCGCAACAACATTTTTGAACCTTCTTGCAGTCCCTGGGCATAACCTGTGGTTCTGGTTAAAAATAAGGACGGGACCTGACGCTTCCGCGTCGATTACAGTCAACTAAACAACGTGACCAAGAAAGACGTATGTCTTCTACCCCGCACCTTCACGAAGATGTTACGGGGAAGAAAGAAGCAAGATGAAGGCTAGTGTATTTGGCGAGAATCTAGCAGCCAGACGGTAGCTCGCGAGTTTCCATCGGGCACCAAGCCTCGTCTTCCTCTTCATTTCCTCCGACATCGCCAGACATGGTGGCCAGTCGCCTTGATTCGCCGTAGGCTATGCAACAGCTGCCTCAGTGCGTAGCCAAGCTGTACAGGCAAATATTCTGGCGCCTATATTTCCTCCCGATATTTTATTTGTTTTTCAGTGCGAAAATTGAAATGTGCGAAGATGGGCAGCATACGCCTGTGGCGCAGACAAAATGCACCTAGAGAAAGAAACATAATCAGTCGTTGAGATAGTTGATGTAGATATAATTGTTTACTTAATGACACGATTCTTGCGTACCTCGGTCGCGCAGGTTAGGTTGATCGCCTGGTTGTGACCTTTTCTTTTTCTCGTTTTGATCTCTATATCCAGGAGCAACCCAGCAGCCTCAAGAGAACCGCCTCCGCTGCTGCCCTCTGACGGCCGTTCACCCTACAGCAGGCTTCGAACGACCGAATAAGTCCCAAGATTTTCTGAGGCGGTGAGCTTTACGTTTTATGCTTCCCCCTTTTAGATAAGCCGATCCTTTCACAGTTGTTGCAGAAAGAAGCTGCGCACGAGTTTATTGCAGTCTTGAACAGCCTGACGGTCGGAAAAGGTCGGCTACCCGGCAGCCCATTCGAGATACTACGCTTTCGAAGCAATAAGGTTATTTGTATGTGTACATTTCGCTGCTTTTGTAAAGCGTCACATTACCGAGCGTGATTTCGAGAATGCATTTATCATAAACTTCGTTAAATGGTGGGTTTTAGGGGGCCACACACTGCTACGCGAATAATTTTTATGACAGTATAACACGAAATAAACTACTAACAATGGTCGTTTCATTTCTCCAAATCTGCCTCTGGTGGTCTTACATGCACTACCAAGCTTTCAATTTTTCATCACATAAATATGTTGAGTTAAAAAAAAATCTCACCGAGGCCGCTTATTTTGGTTGAATTCACGTATCTGCGGCAATTATTCTCTTGAAATTTGCATACTTCCGAGGACTATCCTATTTTGATGAAAGGCAAGTTGCCTGAGTATACGCCGTGTTGCAAGCTTCCGCGTTTCTGAGTCTCGGAATATAGGGCTTTAGTTTACTTTTAGTTCGGCGAAGGAAACGTTTATTCTGTCAGTTTTTTAGTAATCCAAACAAGCCTCCCCTAATTCAAAATAATCCAGTATTGGACGCTGAGAAAGTTTCAGAAAATTACAGGTCGGGATGAGCGAAACAGGCGTGTGGGACCATGTACAAACGTTGGCCATTATTGAGACTGCGGAGATGCTCTTCTACTCACGTGACACCTGAGTACATTGTCCACCTGCGACCCCGCAACATGACCCTGTATTGCAACCAGCCGCCAATCGTAAGAGGCAGATAGACCTCAATTCCCTACTGATGGATGTCTGCGGGAACGTCCATCTGTTGCGCAATTGCGATCGGGACTCGGCCATTTCGGAATGTGTTTTACCGTGCACGCTGCTTTGCGACAGGCCAAATCACACGGAACAGTATATCCGGGAGCACTGAAAAAATGGAAATAGTTGCAGGGTAACAGGCTGCATGTACGGGCTGCTACTTCACTTGCTTTATGTTACATGGGTTGCAGGTTTACCTGAGGCCAACAACCCCCTGTCCCATAATTTGTTGACCTGTGCGACTCTAGAAGGGGACTGCGTTGTAAAGTAAAATATTTATAGCGAAAACTCTACTTCCCTACATCTTTTAAAGTCATTTATCGCGTCGCAAGTGACCTTCAGCCGTAGCCACACAAGCTGCGCGTTTCCTTCTTATTGCTTCGCTCGCTGGGAGCCTCCCTTCTGTCGTACCACGTGACTAGGTCAAGGCAGAGCGACTGCTTTGCCTGCGCTTGACCGCTCAGCGCTGACTGGGCCGCCTGTGCGCGCGCTTCAGCGCAAGAGAACCACGTGACTAGGCGAGGTTTTAACGGCTGCTTCACCGGCGCTTGGTCCCTCAGTCTCGCCATCGAGGGTGCGCTGGCTGGGTTATTTGTGCGTGCCCTTCAGCGCAGGATGAATCCAGTCATCCAGTAGACGTAGCTACAGGGCAGGCTGTGATATCTCAAGCAAATGAAAACGTTTAAAAAACATTGTGTGCATATATAGTCTTTGCTTTTTTATTGTGCTAACTGTAGAATAAGAGGGGTTAAACCTGCGCCCTTTTTCTTCGGGGTTGGGAGGCTGGCAAGAGGTATGCCAAGCGGTATGCGGACCGGGAACGACAGAGACAGCGAAGGACAGCCAAAGCTGAGTATTTACCCGCACGATTCTTTCTCGTTATGTCGAGTTTATAGCCGAGATGACGAACACGCGTAGAAAGATGGTAAAGTGTGGTAGCTTTCCGCGGGAAGTAGGTGCACAGGAGCTTCAGCAAGATGGCGGCGCGGCAGACGAAGGGGCAGGCACCGTCGGACACAAAATAAATCAGACCAAGGGAGCGGTGCGCGATAACTATCGGCGCGACGCCTTCCGGCCGAGCGCCTGCTGTCGAGATAGCTGAGGGCGCATGCGTGTTCCAGTCCAGTCAATGTATGTCAGTTTTCTCGATCTCGTCCGCAGCGCTTCGTTTCTCTTGAATGTGGCATAATACAGTTAATACAGTTCCTTATAGCAATCTATAAAGGTAACAGAGTGCACCTGACATGGGATGGGCAGATATACGCATGGCAGGTCAACACCCATCGGGGAATGAAACAGGGATGCTCTTTGAACCAAATAATGTTTATCCTTTACATAGCAGGGTTATAAAAGAAACTAGAAGAAAGTCAATTAGGGTTCAGTCTAACGCATATGTTGCAAGGCGAAGTGGCGCAGCAGCGTATTCCGGGAATGTTGTACGCAGACAACATTTTTCTTTTAGCTGTTAACCAGGCCGATATGCAACGGCTCATAAATATTAGCGGTTCGGAAGCCACCAACCTCTGGTTAAATTTTAGCGCAGAAATAACGGGAATAATGGTTTTCAATGACACCAGCACTGACGCAGTGTCAATCCAGCATGGCGAGTTACCCAGAGTCAAAGAATATAAATATTTCGGAGTGTGGATAAACGAACAAATGCGAACACAATCTGTTGCACGTGCTTGGTTGATTAGGCTTGTAGAATGCGAGGCAAAAGTGCGTATGACAAACGACAGTAACGAGCGCTCGTCGAGCTTCGCAATGTCAAAATTGAGGTTGCCGGCGACATATCCACTGGTGTGCCTCGTTTTTGCCTCACACATGCAAAGTGTTTTCGCATGGTTTTCAATGTCTCCTGAAATGTCCCAGGGCTGATGTAGACTTGAAAATTATCATTCTTTCACTGGTCTTTACGCCACATGCATCAGCAGATCCGGTGGCGTTGGTCCCTGGCTCTGGCGTTTGGGACAGGAGCTTGTAACCTTTCAGTTTAAGATTTTCTATTCATTGATGCACTGCCGGATCTTTTGTCACGCTTCTTTGCAGTTGCAATGCCAGTGCATCCCGCGGATGCCTTCTTCCGACCAGGTTTCGGAGCATAGGAGGAGTACATCTTTTATGATGAAATCTTGTGTAACATCGAGGGGATGTAAGCCGAGAGACCTCACATTGAGAGAAGCAAGTGCAAACGTATGCGGCTCAAGTGTAGTTTTGCGTCATTGCGTGAGCGTTGGAAGACAGTGCTTTCTAGTCACCTAAATTTTCTGCTTTCTTTTTTTTTTTTTTTTTTTGCTGTGGTAGATATTGCCGTCATTCTTTGCACAGGCGATGTAGAGGTTGTCTAGGTCCATGCATGATCTCAGGGCTACATAAACCAACTTTCGGAAGTGTTGCCTGTCGCACTCGTGGACGCCTGAGCTTTTGCGCTTGTGCACAGTCACTGCACTTAACTGTTTGCGCTTGCAACTCAATCCCCTCTCGTTGTCCGCGGTACGTATTACTGCGCGAAACTCTATGGACAGCAGGTATGTAGCAATCTTCGCGCCTCGCCTCTCTGCATCACTCACAAGGCTTCAGGCTTTGATCTGTGTTACCCGAACTGTATGGCAAGCGTCAGCCTTTTACCTTATAGACGCGGCGCCTGCGATCTATTGCCTACGTCATACTAAACCTCCTTCAACGCACCCACTGCACCATTCAGGAAGCCATCCTTCACATCAATACTGAAGGTAGGCATTGGGTTTACCCCTGGCAAGCATGATGTTGTGCGGCAAATTTCCCATTTCAGTATGTGGCTGTTTCGCTACTTTATACATTTCGTCCTCTGCCCGTCGGCGCTCCTCGTCGTTTCGCCGCGCTTGTTGGTCGTGCCCGCCTTCTCTGTGCGGATACCCTTCACCCTGCCGTGCTTGGCGCCTTTGCTGAGCCCCTTGGGAACTAAGTTCATCAATTTTGGCAACACTCTGCTACTGTTTGTATTGCCATTTCTTTTCTCTTTGCCGCTCCTCGCATTCGCGCTGTTCCTTGGGAGTCCTAACTTTACATGGCCTTTCTTTCTTTCTTTCTTTCTTTCTTTCTTTCTTTCTTTCTTTCTTTCTTTCTTTCTTTCCTTTCTTTCTTTCTTTCTTTCTTTCCTTCCTTTCTACATTCTTTTTGTCCTTTCTTTCTTTCTTTCTTTCTTTCTTTCTTTCTTTCTTTCTTTCTTTCTTTCTCTCTTTCTTTCTTTCTTTCTTTCTTGCTTTCTTTCTTTCTTTCTTCCTTCCTTCCAGTGGGGGGTATGTGCTATGGCCACTGTTAGCTAGGCCTAACTTTTCGTACGCATAACGTGGAGCTTACAAGGTCGTGCCAAGCAGAGTCAAAATATTTGTGCGTCAAGCTGCTGGTACCTGTTAACGCCGTTAAACCGTAAAGGGTGACGTTAGGTCTATCGTCATAGCGTTGGAAATACACCACTGCGGGTATGGGCTGCTCTCTGAGTACGTGACGCTGTCCGAGTTTTGGAATAAGGACAACAGGAAAAAAAAAAACGACCAACTAGAGACTAACAGCTACCCTGCACTGACTCCTCTAATTCCTGACGAAATTATCGGCACGACTAACACCCAGTCCGCAGAGATGGAATGTAATGTAGTTCGTTGAATAGACCCCACTTACCGCGTTAAGGTGAAAGGCCCATTTCCCGCAACTGCTAATTAGGCTACGCGTTTCACAAACATGTTCACGTAATCTGGCAACGAGCGCCCCGTGATAAGCTGGCGTATACATTGTATACATTAGGGCTGAAAGCAATCCGTTCGTAATTTCGCGGCTTACCGATAAGAGAGTGCGCGAATAAGAGCTGGTCGTCTCTAAAGCTGTAGCAAGCTTCCCAGGAGTTTGTGGCGCGCTCCTTCTGCGATGGTCACGAAGGCAACGAGTCATCTGAAAGACTAAAAACCTTCGTTCCTAAGGACATCTGCAAAGAGAACAGTGTAACTAGTAACGCAATCGCGTGCGCTAGAGCGTATTATAGTGGGGAGAATTAAATATATGAGTGCATTTAACCTCACCTTATTTTCACGCCTGTGAGCAAAACATAGGCGTTCATGAGGGACGTACCGGCGCGGAATTTGGGAGTACCGAATTTGCATAAGGTGGCTTAAAGACGTTGCCCGCTGTGCAAACGTAGGTAAGATATTTGTATTATGATGTGCTACCTAAGCACTGTTTCAAACTTGTTTAAATTCGTCTCGAAATTTAAGCTCCTTGCGCCAAAAACACCCTACTCTTTTTCTTTTTGCGTGCTTCGTAAGAGCCAAGCTAGAGGGGTGCGTAGTATAAACTATGGTTAACCAGATCAACTGCGGTTGCGCAAACCCAAACTGGCGCATGAAAAAAAAAACATTTATAAGGGGGTAGAACTAATTTCCCATAAGAAAAGTTTACACCTCTAGTAGATTGTTAACCTAGTAGATTAATAATCGTTAATGCCAGTGCTGCATGACGCGGAAGATTAACCGAATTTATTTATTCATTTAATTATTTAAGTACCGTAAATACCCCGAAGGACATTACATAGGGGGGTATCAGAAAATGGAAAAAAAGCTCTACGTATATATAGGACCACATACAAAGAAAACCATGGCTAGAAATTATACATATAAGGGCAATATTACAATTTCTAGATTCGTAATTCGCCATCTGAATTACCAAGGGGGACAAAGTACACTTAAACAAGCCAACCACAGAACATTTACCCTTGGTTCTAAAATTGATAAAGTCAGGTTTCATTTATTCCCATAAGGAACTCATTTTGACGAAATGATATTAGCGCTGATTCTAAAGACGGTAAGTTGCAGAGAGCACTAACCACCCGCATTTGTCTGCAAAAATAGTCTGCCATTGCTGTTACTGGCGTAAATATTGGGGTCGATTTTATTTTATTTTCCCTCGCGGTATTTTTAAAGCAGTACACTCTAAGTCCCCGTAGGGCGTCTTCCACCCAATGCTCCAGAATGACTAATCGAGGTCGATTAGTTGGCAAGTTTACCTAATGCCGTGGCCGCACATTCAATTTTAACGACAATGACATTTTATTTATTTATTTATTTATTTAATTATTTATTTATTTATTTATTTATTTATTTATTTATTTGTTTATTTATTTATTTATTTATTTATTTATTTATTTATTTATTTATTTATTTATTTATTTATTTATTTATTTATTTCTGCTGCGAAGAGTATATTGCTTTTCGTGTGCTGCATTTTGAAAATACGCATGAGACAGAGAATACTAGGGAATGTGGGAAAAAAGAACTACCGTTGATATACAATATGGAACAATGCAGTAAACTATGTACATATAATTTCATGCTTAAAATGTATAACACTCCTACAATAAACCTTAACAGAAGATCCAGCCTACATGGTTCACAACTTGAAGTGCTCACAGATTAATGAAAAGCAGGAAATTCGAAGAAAAAGTACGCTGAGGAGCAGGAAATAAGTTTCCTTATTCTAGGTCACGTGTTGTGTTCCAAGTAATGGCATTCGTTTCTTGTATGAAGGTCAACAAAGTATCAGTGGACTTCCAAGCACTTCTTAACAGTTGGGAATATAAAAGCAATAAGGTTTAATCGAGTGCCGCTGGGAGTCCCTTCGATTTATGCGCTGCGATAATGTTTTTGAGTTTTATTGTACGATTAAATTGGTGGGGGCTATCTATTTCTTAGAGTTCCTAAGTTAGCATGTTGGCTGTAGACCGGAATCGCTTGTATAGCATTGCTGAGAATTCTACTGTCGGCCTCGCTCTCTGGTGGCGCCGCTAGATGACGTCAGGGAGACACGTGCCTACTGATGTGCCGTTGCCGCCGGACGCCGATAGGCAACTTCAGCCACACCCTCCGCTTTCAACGCGACTCTGCGCATATCCTTATCCTTGCGTTGCCTACTAGTGCGGTCCTTCTGTTTTATCGATGTGAACCATTAAATTTTATGAGCGTTTGGTGGGTTTACGAGCCGTTTCGATGCCACAGGAGCTAACGATGGAGACGCCGACAAGGACGAACGTGTGTTTGAGGTTTTGACGCTGGTTCGACATCCCCATGGTGCCTGCTGTACAGCTTTCCCTTCCTGCGCGCGTTTGCGGCCTGCGTGTAGTTCCATGAAACGTCACTTGGAAGCTCAAATTTGGATATCGGTAGTGTGTGGCACAGATGTTTTAATCTGTCCTCCTCATTAGATGCGATTTTTTATACGAGCAAGTTTTTTTGTTTACAAGGCTGGTTGACAAATGCTACATTCATTTTAATGTCTATCTATTTGAAAGCGATCTATTTTTTCTTGCTTTGCCGAGCCAATATATATGAACGTATTAGTCAAAGAACAAGCTTTTGAAGAGGGCATCTATGTGCGGGAATTAAAAAAAAAAATAAGCCCCCACGTAATTTGTTGCGATGGCTAATGTCTCTCATTGGTAATTACGGCTTGTAGTGCTCCTTTTTTTCTTCGCTACGACGGCTTTCCCCGCAGCCCCTGAACCGAATTTTTTTTGTTTCCTATTCGCGCCGAATGTGGGGTTCCTCGTTTCTTCCTTTCTGTCTGAGGTAGTTGGGATTTACATGGCTTCCAGGAAGAAGAAGCCAAAATAATGCGTGTGCTGCAATCGGCCCGCATGCTTCAGCAATTATGAGAGCAGCGTTGCACGGTGGGTATTTATATTTAGGCTTGGCTCAAAAATGTGCCTGAAACCATTCCAAAAAAGCTGCATACCACACCCCAGAGTGCATCTGAGCGACAATTATTTATAAGCGAAGCTATAAACAACAAGTTAAGGGGCTCCTAATGCTAACAGGTAGTTAAGGGAGCTGGCAGTATTGTATTCTATTGTAAATGTCCACTCCATACGGCAGGTTTTGAGGTCGCAGCTAGAGCAGATTAAGTAGCCGGCAAAGCGAACACCCATGTCATAAAATGGCCGCTATATTTTGTTGTTGTATTTAGGCAAGAGCCTTCATTGGCCCATTGAACAAAAAAGTCAGCGTGCGGCGGCTGTAACAGAGACGGTTCCGTCGGAAGCTATCCATGCACGAGGCATTCAACACCACGAGCTCAAACTAAGCCGCAGCGAGAAGTGGGCACCCACGCCAGTACACCGCAGATGGAAGGAGCGGAAGAACGCAGCCCAACGAGCGAATAGACAAGCACATAAGTATATTCACCGTTGTTGTCAACTCTCCCATTACGCGGTGGCAGGACGAGCAGTAGGGTGATACGTAGGGTGTAGATCGAGGCCATGCGAAAGCGGGCGGCAAGATTACAAAGCCCTTCGATGGTGCGGTACGGAAACAAGGGGTCTGGGGAGTTCAACTGGACATTCATGATTCCGCATTCACAACCTATACGCAGTGCTTAGATGTGCAGGGACGTTTGGTTTGCCTTTCGTTTTAGTGGCGCGGCTGAAAGCTTACATGAAAATTAACAAACTCTCGAACCGGGCACAAAAACTTGACCTAGCTGGTTTGAAACATAGACCCATACAGAGCACATTCGTATTTTTCCCGCTGAATCTCCGCTACGCTTAAAGTCTTTACCAAGCCTAATTTTTTTCCCTTTTGCTCTTGTTACGCTATTTTCCCAATGACACATGCCCGCGCGGGCTGAGAGGCCCATAATTCAGGATTTTAAGTTGACAAAATGCCAGTATAATAAAATTATACACAGTAGAAGAAAACGTATAGAATAAAGACAACAAAAAAGCCTAAATTCTTGCTGTAATGAAGGAAGAAAAAGTCAGAAGAATCGAATCTTAAGGGACGGATTTCTGTGACAGCTACAAAAGTATTGTTGTTTCTTGACAGAATGCCGTACGTCTGTTTAAGGGTATGGTCGTTCCTCTCATTCGGAAATATTCGGGAGTGATGCATTTTGGCATGGATCAGTACGTCCCTAGGACGAAGCAGTGCCATAGCCAAATTATTATAATTATTCAGAGCATCTTCGCGGTCTTTACTGTGAGGATCATTCACCCATGTTTTCAACGGGGAGGCATATATTTTCAAGCTTAACGCGCGGTTAAAATCTAGGGAGAGAAAGCCCTAACTTGATTTTGCGCCAGAAATCACATTACGACCACATACAAGGAAAAGCGGAGAAAATATATGGCAAAAAAAGCACGAAAAATACAGGTAGGAGTACAGTTGCCTGGTTTCTGTAAGATCAGGCATCAACAACTAGAACAAAGTGTCATGTAGATGGGCACACTCTAAGGCGATCCCATCGTTCAGATTTGACGCAATGCTCTCTTGTGACCAATCCAAGCTAATTCGGTGAATGACAGCAATGCGCATACCATTTGACTAAAAAATGTTATCGGCGTTAGGGCAGTACCGCACAATGCAGAACGTCGTGCTGGTATTGCGCGATGCCACAATGCAGAGCGAACTTTTGAGTCATATCGTATGCTCGACATCGTCATTCGGCAAGATTTTATTCTGGGCAACCTGAACCACGGCATTGCCTTAGAGTGGAGCTCCGAACGAAGGAATTACAGGCATCCACCAGCTAAATCCAAGCCGGGGAATTTGGACATCAAATCAAAATGAAGCAACTAAGAGGCTTGTTGCTACATTGGAAAAATGTGCGGTAAAATGAAACAACGACCAGACGAAGCAGCACACACACGCTGGCCATTGTCTCTGTGAGCTCCTTCGTCTTCATTTTGTCTCGTCTTAGGGCTGCTTTTCATCCTCATCATCCCTGCCAAAATTCAAAGTAGGCCACAGCAGTACTACAAGACGCGTTGGATAGTCCCACATTCTCCACAAAGTGCACTAAAACCGCAGGAGGCGAGCTTTGTGGGGACCTTACACACCAAAATCAGGTGGGCTTCCCCATAAAGCTCCAGAACTACAAATCAGCGTTACCAAATGGGAGAATTTCGGTGATTGGTGGGGCAGGAGTAGCATGCGATTACCGTAAAGTTCCAAAAGAACGCCCACCCAAATTTTAGAGATGTCAAGTGAAAAATGCCGGGTGTGTGAACTTTCGGGTCAGGTGCGACAAATTTCAAAAAAGTGGCCGCACCGCCAACCAAAACTGTGAGGATATAAAGTAAAAACTACAAGGTGGGCGAACTTCCAAATGAAGTGCTTAAGGGACAAATAAGGGACCCCATCCATGCATGAATAGATGATTATTTTGTTCACTAATCGTCGCTAAAGGCATCAAACGATGCGTCGCTGTCATTGTCGAACACGAGCTGCATCGCTTCGCCCGCCATGCTGTCCCGAGCTTGGAGACCCCTCGCCGGTTCCGTGCTCGTAGAGGCCAGGCGTTGGTTGAACTCGTCGTCCGCCAGACTGGACACGTTGTGCCTCTTTGGTTCGAAATCAAGACAGAGGCGTTGTTCGCTGCCGAAGGACACCTTCGCAGAGGGAGCTCCCCGGGCTTTCGAAGGCGTCGAAGCTAGCACGATTTTAAGGGATGGGCGACATTTCTGGTGTTTCAGTGAATTGAATATTTCACTTTTAAAGGAGGGGGGTGGTGTTTCGGGGGAGGGCGTTCTCTCGGAACTTTACGGTAGGTTAAAAAATTGAATCTGTGCAGAGACAACACCGCAAATAAACTCCTTGCGCTGTTGCCCCTGCGCGGATTACATTTTTTACTTTAATTACATTCTGGGACTCGTCATTCTCCAAATTCGCACATTTTGGGATGCTGATTTGACTGTCTGGAGCTTAATGGGGGAGCTCACTTGCTGCTTTTCTTTATAATGTAGGCCCCATTGCTGTATATCAAACCGTAGAGTAACAACCAAGGGGTCGTCAATGGATTAGCGTGCCAAATGATTTGCCTCCTCATAAAAACGAACCTTTATGCCTGCTTGAAGTGTATTTCCCGTAAGCAAGTGCAGAATCATAAGAGAGGAGAAAGTTCGAAGAACCATGGCGTCTGGAGTGGAGGTATTTGAATGGAGAGATAAAGGCTCCAAACAACCGCAACTCACGAAGCACCGAGTGGTAACTTTTCAGGTCCAGCACAATTGCAGGAAACTTTGCGTGAGGAAAGACCTAGGTGCAGTCAGGCAAACAAAGAGAAAAAGTGATCACTGGAAGAGTAAAAATTTCCATTCCAGCCCCCCTCACCCCCTACACGTTGCAATGTATCCGTATCACAGCCATGAGAGGCGGCACACCAAACAAAATGCTCGTTCCTTCGCATACCTTAGTATGTTCGCAGGAAGCCCTCGACTTCTTCGGAAAAATTTGCTTAAAGAGATAGACGACCGATTTTTGTTGACTATATCTTCTCTAGCTCATACAAAAGCCAGGGGTAACCATAAGCAATTAATAAAACTCCCACCTCCCCTCGCGGGAACCCCTGTGTAGATGCGACGCATAGGGGGTTCACGTTGCAGTGTTGGACAGCGGAGGAACGGCGCTGGAACGATGGAGCGGAGCGGCGCAGGCACCGCGTTTTATAGCGCGCATAACGGTGAGGGGACGCGCCGGCGCCAGTGCGTCTGCCGCGGCTATGACGCAACACAATCCAACACAATCCACTTTAATCCAATCCAATCCAAATCCAATCCAGGCCAAGCCAAGCCAAGCCAAGTTAATCCAATCGAATCCAATCCAATGCCCCTCGCGAGAGAGTGTTCGCTATCGGAGAGGAGAGGGGGTGAGCGGCGGAGAGCGCAGCTCGCGCGGCGAGGAGAATGGGGGAGGGGCGGACGCCGGCAACGACGCCGGATGCAGGGACAAGGCGAGTGAATGAGATGCAGCCGCATCTAAAACAAATTGGGGGAAATAATTTCAATTTGGCCCTAAACTTTCCGTAATCTGAAAGGTGGTGGTTCGTAGTGTAGAGACGTTGCACTACATTACGTGTACTGGTCACGTGACCTGTAAACCTTGGAGCTTCTGAAACTGCTGAAACGTTTATTAACTTATTGAAAACCTTCTAAAACGAGTATTTGTAGAAGTTTAAATTGTACGTGTATTTTTTTTTTTAATTCTTTGAAAAATTTCAGAGGGCGCTGCCTTCGCTTGTTGTTTGGGTGGGTGGCCTGTATCCGCACTCCTAGGGCGAATAATTTCTAAAATTGTCCGCATTCTTATTGCGGGTAACTTTTAAAGGGAGGGACAATGGATGTTCGCGCACTGCATGTCGCCTAGCTCATATGAAAGCCAGTTATGTATAGTGGGGAATACCTAAATAAAGAGGCGAAGACAATTTTAATTTTGCAGTAAAATTTGTGAAATCTCATAGGTGGCGCCACGTGGTGTGTAAACGTGACACTACGTTACGTGCCCAAACAATTCCGTCGATTTCAACGCGGGATTGAAAAGACGCATAAAGGAATATGAAAGGTTGCACATTGTTGTTGTTTTAGCCGGGGACAAGTTTCTAAATCCTTCTTTCAGTCTCACATGCAGTCAAAAGTATATTGCCGCACGGCTCACTGTCATGGTTTCCAGCATTTCTTTTGGCGGGGCACGTATGGCTGGAAGACCAAAAAATACCGATTTCAAAATTTTTAGTGCGCTATCAGCAAAACCATTGCGTTTAAGTGATGCCCTTTCATTTGGGATGCAAAAAATATACTCGACAAAAATCGGTTGGTTGTCCCTTTAAGAATACGAAACCCAATACAGGTAAACCTTGATATAATGAAGTTCACAAAAATTCCCAATTTTGTGTTGCATGCAGTTTTTCGTTACATGTGGGTTTCGAGTTAAGGCCCGCGTCAATGAAGCAGAAACCAAACCAAGAGGTTATACATAAGTGATGTTGAACACACCCTTAAATGGTTTATTTCACAGCTAAAACTTCGTGATTTGCGTCTGCTGGTTTCCCACGACCTTAGTCACTACTCGGCACTCCAAAGAAGCATGGTCACTTACCCCCGTATGCACAAGCGTAGATTAAGTATCCCTTTTGCCTTTTGGCACTTTTCGGTGCCTTAATGTAACCTGTTTCAAGGGCCAAACTTATGCTGAAAAGGGGCCTTTTTCTGAACTTGATGTTTTTTGCTCCCCTCGAAATTGTTGAGAGTGTACTAGTTGGGATACTGCAGCGGGCGGCGACTTTCTTCCTTCTCGACGGCGGAGGCGGCCTTTAAAATTGCCAGCTTTCTTGAAAAGGCAATTCTTTTCGGTTTCTGGCGGCATGAATCACCACCGGCGAACCGACACCACAGATGGCAGTGGAGACGCGCAACTACACGATGACAGGCAGGCCTAGCCCATAACCCACATCGCACTCACACGTGGTGGAAACGGACGGCTGTTTGCGGTGCGGGTGAAGTTCGCTAAATTAGTGAATTTAACCAGCCGATCTTTAAGAAAAAGTGCAAAAAACAATGGCTCATCAGAGTAGCAAATTCGTTACATCAAGTTTAACCATCGCAGCGCCTTCGTTACACAGAGGTCCCAAATACATGGCTTTCAATGGGGCTGGAAATGGGGAATCAAAGAACTTCGTTAAATCCAGGAATTCGTTGCATAGAAGTTCGTTACATCCAGGTTTAGCTGTACAGTTAAACATGGATATAACGAAGTTGGCAAAAATTCTAAATTTCTCGTTACATTCCGGTTTTCGTTACACGCAGGTTTCGAGTTAAGGGTCATATGTGAATGAAGCAGAAGCGAAACAAAAATCAGTGACGGTGAAACCAAAATCAGTGAAGGATTTATTTCACAGTAAAAAACTGCTCGATTTCCGCCTGCTGCGTGCGTACCAGCTTAGTCACTACACGACATTCCAAAGAAACAAGGTCACATATTCCCATATTCACAAACATAACTTAAGTATAACATTTTCCTTTTCACTTTTCGGTGCCTTAAGCGTTTCAAGGACCAAACCTGTGATGAAAGGGCGCTTTTTTGCGAACTTGGTGCTCTTTTCCGCACTCAAAATTGTTGAAGGGGTGCTATCTGGGGTACTGTACCGTGAGGAGATGGAATTTGAAATAGCGAGCTTATTTTGAAAATGCATAACTTTTCGTTATCACCGACGAACCGAAACCACAGACAGCAGTGGATTCGCGCGACTACACACCGACAAACAGGCCTAGCTAGCACCTAACAAGCCCCGCACTCACACGTGAAGACACACGGCAGTTTGAGGTGCGGGCGGAATTCGCTAAATTAGTAGATTTCTCCAACCGATTCTTGATAAAAACTTCACAAAACAACAATGACTTGTCAGCGAGTGAATTCGTTACATCGCGGTTAACCGTCGCAACGCAATGGTGACATCGAGGTCGCGAACACATCGGCTTCAATGGTGCTGGCAATGGGGAATTGAAAGACTTCGTTAAATCCAGGAATTCGTTACATAGAGGTTTGTTTCATCCAGGTTTAACTGTAGTGCATCATAAGGAAAGACGAAATAGGATATTGAGCGAAGCAAGCTATTCGTGAGCAAAAACACACGGAGAAACAAGGCGGGCTGCAGAAACTTAAAGGACGACAAAGGCCTGTTCGAGAAATATTCGAATACGTTTTAAAAGCGTCTTCATCGTCAATAGCAGAAACCGGGAATCCGGAATGAAAAGACGGGGATCGCGCTTGAAATATAATGTTCTCTGCGACATATCTCGCAAGGCCAAGCCCCAAGCGTAAGGCATTGCCCCTCCCGAACGGCAGAAGAACGGAAGTCGTCTGTATGCTTTTGGCAGCGAAAATACGACACAAGGAAATTCCTATGGGCATTGCACCCGCAGCGAAAGAAATGTAGTGTCTCTCTTCTCGCTCCAAACTTGAGGTTGCTGGTTCTATGCGATGGCGCAAGCTCGCTTTCACCTCGGCTGTCATTGTGTCTTACACGAGGACGCGAATTTTGCGGGTGTTCGTAGGTGGACTCAGATTCTCTGTGTCGTAAAACCTCATCTCTAGCCGTTTGGCCTAAGCTCCAGAGCTCCAGCTAATACCTGACATTTGCGTATTCTATCGACGTGATACAAACCCACAGAGACGCACATATTCATAGTGGGGTGTTGGAGAGTCCTTTATACGCAGATATGTATGCTGGTGAAGCACGCGGTGCTCCGGACGCTGCTGGGCGTGCATCAAGCAATCAATGAATCAACGAATCAATACTTGCAGCCCAAGCACTAGGAGAGTCAACCACAAGAAATCTGTGCCAGTACTCTTTCAATTCCGTGTACATACTCTGAATCGTAGTAAAGCAGTACACCCGCACAAGTATACACATTCCCGCAGAGGTGTACTATTGGACAACGCTAAACAGGAATGTATGCCGCTCTGGCACATTTTCGGTTTACACAGCCAAAGCGTCTAAGCAAATCCCAAGTCTGTGCTGTTATAGGTCACGCTGCCTTCCTTGGAATGGAGGCAGTGAATTATTACCCATGTTCATTGTGTTGATGCAGATCCACAGAACCCTCGTGCTCAGGTGTGCGAGTAGCCTCAGAAGGAGCAGCCTGTATAAGGTGTAGATCATTAAAGTGAGCAGTGTTTGCCAGCTTTAAAGTGACTACTTGCCTGGTCGAAAAGTTTTGATCACGGCTTGTAAGTGCCAGACGTCTTAAATTGCACGTTAACTTTGGTTGCGCCTTCTGTTATTGCTAACTGTTTCCGTTTGCCCCGAAATGCGAATTTCACGTTTTTTGTATGTTAAATCAAAAACAGTACTTTGCTTGCTTTATTGCGTCAAAATACGACATAACATTGACAGCCAAAGCATAATTAAGAGGCTGTGGTTGGAGCAACGCCAAAAAAATCAAAACGCGGCATGTAAAAGCCGCGATTAAGCATGGAAGTGAATCGAGTGCGCCTAGAGCATTGTTACACAGTGCGGGCGTGAAAAATATTCTCAGGGAGGAAATATTTAATTAAACGCGAGGGCTCAGCCTGTCGGTGAATCATACGGAGTCTGCAAACCAAATGACAGAATAAGGTATCACGGAACGCTTTTGTCGGGAGCTACTGTGGCAAAATGAAACAAAATAGAGTTGAGATAAAAGTTATTTTGAAGTGTGTGGCGCAACACATAAACAAACACTGTAATTCAAGAAACAAACATCTACTATCGCTCTGTCTGGGGAACGCGAAGCGTTCCAAAATCAAGTCAAACGCCAAATGAACCAGACCGGAAGCGAGCGGAGCGGTGTATGGAGCAATCGGATAGACGCCGGCTTGATAACGCGAAGTACCCAGGCTCTACTCCGATCACGGGAAGAGTTTTAATATTTATTCACTACAGCCACGATCATCATCATCACCAGAGGAAGTTGGCTTTGCTGCAGTGCGTTTTTGGTGGGCTACAGACTACATAAGAGAGAGGCCGAAACTTTCGCTTTAAAAAAACAGCGGCACATCACACGTGGCTTTCTTTCGAGTATACAATTTGTGTGCAAGTGAAAAAGCCCTTACCTCCGGCCAGGCTTTGCTTCAAATATCGCCGTAGAAAAACCTAAAAAAAAAAAACATTTTTTTTGCTGGTAAGATTTACGTTTGTTTCCGCTGATAAGAATTACGAACCGCAGCTTGGTTGATGATGGTGAGGTGATAGGGATCAGACATTAATGACGCCTCTCGTTAGTGCCATGCGTCTAGCGCAAACGGCAGTCCAGAGAGAACCGCATTCTTCTGCTTTCTTTATTAACTGGCACAAACAAGCCTCCGCAACCAGAATCGATAGAACAAAGATAACCAACTTGAATAAAAGGAAATAATGTATCCAACTGCGTGAAGGAACGGGTGAGTGACAACGTTAATATCGAAGAAACACGAGACACTGCCACATTATGAAGCGAGTGAAGCCCCCTAGAACAAGGTGAAACGTCCGGGAAAGATTATCAAGCGGCGTAGGCTAGCACCCACGTTAATGCAAAATTCTTCTACGGGATAGGACTGTAAAATGTGCGTTACATAAGGCAATGCAGCAGCCATAAATGCATTGCACACTTTCATGATAACCATCATCGGGTCATGACTATCCACGGCGAGACGCAGGCCTCTCGTCTAGACCTAAGCTGCCAGATTGAATCCTTTGCTACCGAATTCCCTCAATTCATGCCATCATCGAGTTAAATGCCGGTGAGATGTTTGAGTGGCGCTCCCTGGCTTATGACGTCAGCTGCGGAACTCGCGCTGTTGTCGTCTGCTACACTCCGCTTGTGCGTGGCAGCAGTCAATTGAACATCATTTCTTGCTTTGGTTTAATTATATTATGACCTTCTGACGCCTATAACGCTTCTAAATACGGTCAAACTGTATCCCACAACACAGAAATTAGCAGCCGATAAGGACTACTCAATTTTGATAGGTTATGTGCGAAGTCTAATCCTGAAGCTGCTTAATAAGTATTTAGACTGAGGAGGCTTCACATAAGTATTTTGGAGCTGGTAACAAGAAGACGGAACTGTGGGTTGTGCATTATGTCTCCGCAGAGGATTTTGGCAACGCAACGCGTGTTTGAAATCATGAAATTGAAGATGCGTCTCTGGTTACGAGAACGTGTCCCTTGAAACTAGGACACCCCGAAAACTGCCCTAAGGGTGAATCACGCTCTACCACCAAGCCTGCACCACGCTTGTATTGGCGTCGCATCTGCGACACACATTATAGGCGCATAGGCCCAAAAGCAAAATAAATAAATTAAAAAAACAACATTAAAATAAATCGACGCAAAACAAGGTAGCACAAAACACTCAGTGCGCATGCTTCACCTGCGCAAAGTAAAAGCAAGTGAAGACAATCCGAAGAGGCATGCCGCCTTCCTCTGCGAAGAGAGCGGAAATGCTGCAGAACTCAAGGATCTTGCTTTTTTTGAGCAACGCCTTCGCTCGAACCACAATCATATTTAACGCCAAGGGAGGAACAACAAACGTCTATGCTCTCAAACAGTACGCAGGGCAGTAACAAAACGCACGTACACAAACAGCCTTGAGGAAAATAAGGAGAGAAGAAGCTTTCGCACATCTTCGCGCGTAAGTAGCGAAATAATATATTCCACGCGTAAAGCGCATGCACGGCTCCCACGAAAGCGTGATTTACGTGGGTCATGCTGGCGGGTAAGCAAGCCCCGTCTTTTGTCTCTAAGAAAGTTTCGAAACCGCCGCTGAAGGCCGTAGCGATTTGTATGTGTACAAGGAGTCTCTCCCCCCTTACGTTCCGTTTCGTTCAAGGTGCCCCATGTTTATGGTATTTTGGGATCTGAGCAGCGCACAGACCTAAACATGTCGACGTTCGTGAGATATTCCGCTGCTTTGCTTCAGAAGTGTACACACGTTTACACGCTTTGTACATACGCAGTGTTGTCAAAACACGCAGGGGAAGTTCCGACATGTGAATTTATGCACGGCCTCTAGCTGTACAATCTAATAATGTTCAGGCTGTATGTAGCTTGTGTCATGGCATTAAAATGGAGTACAGGCTGTATTCCGAGAATGCGTTCTGCATCTAGTAACTGGAGCCGTACAATAAAGGCAAGGCGCCTTGGCATAAGGCATCAACAGTGGGAATATCGCAACTAGTGCATAGGTCCAGAACCTTCCAAGTTTCTCAAAACTATTAAAAAATTCTCGCCCAAATGCAAGGGCTAAAGCCTTGACGTCTAGCAGAGGGGCTTTAAGTTGCTACATTTTTAGGCTTCTCGTGCGAGATTTTGTGGTTGGATGGTTGGTTCGTTGGTTTGGCGGTAGTCCTCACCCTAGCCCTCATCATAATCACCGACTAACGCCACCTCTAAAAAGTACGAAAAACTCCTTGGGTGTGGTGCCTTCTTGGAAGTCTAGACGTAACGTACTCCTTCAATCCGATTAGTCGACAGCAGCATCTGCGATTGATTGATTGATTGATTGATTGATTGATTGATTGATTGATTGATTGATTGATTGATTGATTGATTGATTGATTGATTGATTGATTGATTGATTGATTGATTGATTGATTGATTGATTGATTTTGACATTCCCTTTGTATCAGAGTAATTGCGTGTGTCATCTTACCAAAGCAGTGGTATATGTTGCACTACTATTAATTTTAGCGTTGATATTCGCTGCAGCCTCAAATTAAATTAACGTTAGTACGCAACAGGCAGCAGCTGCCCTACGCTATATTCCCCTGTCTGCTTTTGTTCCACCAGCATTCCAATCTTCTTTTAGTCACCACTACAGACTTGCACTTTGCTTACTTTACTTTAATTTCCTCTTTATTATCCTTCAATTCTGGGTGTACGCGAAGGCAAATATTTACCTCATATGAATTTGGATGGATACGGTCGCACTCGAACAAAATGTGTCGAATTGTTTCCGTTTCCTATCTTCACTTTAATCACGAGAGCCCCGTCATGTTAGTTATCTTCCCCCGCAAAACCTTTAATTCTCAACAAGCCTCCGTCAGCATAAAAAAGGAAAGTATGGCCCTTGGGGTTACGATAAAGATTTTCCTTTCCGATATCAAATTCTTAAGTCCTGTACGTCTCTGCAACATTTCAGATTCCAATTATTTCTCTCCATTTATTCGTTTCTGTCGGCTTTGCCTTTTACGCCTGCCTCTTGCCTCATTCCGCTTTCCCAGTGGCACCATTTGTCAAGATGTAAGCGAACTACGACTTTGGTCAACGGCGTCGATTTCCTTTTTAAATAATTAATGAAGTGTGTATCCACGTGTCTGATGTAGGCGAACTTCTAAGATTGCGCAGGACCTGCAACTGTGAACAATAATTCGTTGCTTGGACGTCTTGATTGTCCACCGAGCACGCTAACCGCTATACCAAAAAAGATAGGAGTTTACTTTAGGCATGCACTTAGAGGTGGATACTGCGTGTTGGGTGCTGCTGTGGATACTGCGGTTGGTAAGACGCACTGCACGTTGGGGAATAAAAGCGCAATTTACATGGACGGATCCGAACTGGATCGGATTGGAGCGGCTCATGTAGCTCAGGCAAGCACCCATTGTGGTGCTAGGCAAGCTCCAATCGTTTATGATTACTTGACCTTCAGTTAGTACAATGTCTTTAATCGGCATATTGCAGATGTCCTCATTTGTTACATCATTAGGTGAAGGTGTTAATTTTACATTTGAGTTATTTCCAGGTAGTATACACCGGACCTCTAGAAAGTTATTTTTATTTTAGTTTAGGTATGTTAATCTGGAAAACTTTAGTGACACAACAATCACTTCTTGTGTTAGCCGCATTAATATATGTTAGTTCCTTGACATCAGATCGCGTTTTATGCCTTCGCCTGCTTATTGGTACCCTCTCCCTCAGATCATGGACACCACTTTCGTAATTTTAGGTCAGTCCATTGAAATGATAGAAAACAGTGTATCAGCACATGCCCAATGTCGGTCCTCACTAAATTACGCATTCGCAATAAGAGTTTGTTTTCAACATTATACATCTCAAGACTGGAAGCCTACGGGGATTTCTGTTCAGGTCTTCCTAGCATCTTTGAAAGGCTCTAGAATTATATACAATGCGTCTCCGTAGCCAACAGTCTCGAAACATTTCCCGAGAAAGAAAAAAAAAAGTGGGTGTACTTGCTTAACTGCAAAGAGCCGCACGCGCCCTGGAGGGCGTTGCAAATAGGTGTTACGTCAATGTGAATTTTTCGTCACGAAGAGGCCCAACTATACCCGAAAACGCGAAATGGGCGAGGCGTAGGGGGTGATAAGCAGTTTCACTTAATACAACATGTTCAACGCTTTTCACAAGGCCGTGACTATTTCATGAACAACATTCTAACGTCTCGCGGCTTAATTTTCGCTGGCCTAATGGGCCGCGCTGTTAGAGTGTCGGCTAAAGACAAAATTGTTACGACACGAAATTGCCATTTCCTTCAGTTAGCTCAACGTCACTTGTGTGACTGTATGCCCACGACTAACGATGCGACGACTTTGTTTGAAAGTGCAAATTCTTTTATTCACGCAATGGCGGGACCCTACGACATAAGTAAAGACGAAGATGTGGACATCCTTAATTATTCTGTTTTATTAAGGCGAAAGCCGCAAGTGCTCTATTTCCCGAAAAATTGGCGTTGTTCCTGTTGTCCGGCACAAAACATGGAAACCGCTGTAAAGAGTAAATAAAAACACATTTTAGGTAGCACGGGATTTGATCCCGGGTCTCCCGGGTAGGAGCCGAATGTGTTACCACTCCCCTATTTTGGTGTTTTATTCTATCTTAGCTGCGTTATCTTCTCCGGTTGGCAGCGGTGGAACAAAATTTAGAGTGGCACGTGCCGTGTGACAGGTGAACGTGACGATACGTGAGCAGAACAGGGGCTTTCCAGCTTCGCAGAACTTTGATTCTAGGGATACTGTGGCCTGTGTTACCAGTCTGCTTGTTGAATTGTTACTTCAAACGACGAAAAAATGAGAGACAAAAGAAACGCAAACACAATGTCGCAGCAAGGCAGCCCGTCTAAGACACTTGCGCCAAAAGTCGAAGCAACAAATGCGAATAAATAGGCGCAAATGCAATGAAGGAGCAAAAAAAAATCTTTGAAAAGCATCACCAGACATTTTCTTGCAAAGCACGTAAACAGACGTAAGTGCCCCAAGAATGTTTTTGGCCCAAATTAGGTATTTGCTGTGTCTATTTTTTTCTAATTCTGGACTGAGCTTCGCACCACTTTTTTTGTTAGACCATGGCAGCGTGATCAGTACCAATCTTCGTATATTCGCCTCTCTGACACACTTGAGGCCCCGAGTAAATAGCAGGCTGCGTCTGCGTCTTCTGGTGATTTCGTCATAATCCCTGGAGATGAAACTCTTTTCTTCGCTTTTGTTTTTTCCCTAAACTTAAGCTGAGTTTTCTGAAGGGGAAAGGAAACGGTAAAGAAAGTAGACCGCTTGTTACACTGTCGAGCTGGCTCCTCGAGACTGCTTTTCCTTGCTTTCAGCGTGCAGAGCTGGAATGTTTGCGCACGGCATCAAGTCCTTCACGTCCAGATGTGGGCTTCCCACGCGGTTGCTGCGTTGGAAGCTGTTCCTGCATAGTGAAAAAAAAGAAGTTATGTAACCACATAGAGTGAAGAGCCGGCAGTGCGGAGAATCTGGCGACGTGTGGCCGTGGGCCCGGACAGAAGGAACGTGAGGCCCTAAGTACGATCTTCGGCACGAGGGCCCCATGTATAAAAAAAAATAACAGAAACGCTCGCCCGCACGAGCTTTGGTGCTTGAAGAGGTTCCTCGTTGTTCTTAATTACACCTATCGCACGCACCGTGGACCACGGGCTCGAGCACATTTCTCCGCCGATCCAAATCTGCATATCTGGCGCGTGGCAGGAATCGCAGTAGTTGTTGTAATGGGAATTACAAGTAAAATGGTAGTTTTACAGGGAAAAAAATATTCAAATTTGCCTTCCTGTATTGTCTGCATTTTTACAGCCTTAAGGGAGTATTAAGGGTCGGCCAAGGAGTCGGTGCAAGGATGAGGGACGAAACTTCACGGGGAAAAGGTGGACTCAGCTAGCGCTCCATAGACGGGCTGGGGATCTGTGAGAGAGGCCTCCGTCCTGCAGTGGACACAACTAGTTAGTGCCACTGGAGGTTTAAGAGTATCAGCACTCTTTTCTTCCATTGTTCCGTGCCGCCGCCATGATCATTGGTCAATTTGCATCACGTGACATTTATTTATACTGCGACGGTTCATGGGAGCCGCCATTTTGTTGTTTGTGCGTTTCAGTCGGTCAACTCTGGTATAGCTTGTCCCCCCTGCTCTGCGGCTGCGCGCGACTGACGTCGTTCCGAACGAAAATTAAAGATAACACGTGTAGGAGAAGCGTGTCCGAAGGTGCCGTTTTGCTGCATCAAGTGTTAGCAAACGACCCGGTTTAAGGCGGTAGAAGCGGCAGTTTCGCAACACCGATAAATACCAAAAGGGCCGCCGTTGCTGACTTGCGTGCCTCAATGGTGGTACTCTGATACCTTATCTAGTGACACTAGACACAACCAGGCTGCTGCTGCTGCTGCTGATGATGATGGTAATTATGATTACGACAACGAAGAAGAAGAAGAAGAAAAAGAAAAAGAAGACGGGAATTGTCTTTTCATTTAAGTGTTTTGACTGCAAGCTATTATCATACAAATATATCTGTACGGATCATAACGTAACAGTCTTTTGGAGCATGCTTTAAAGGGGCCATGGAGACAAAATATGTTATTTGCTCGAGTAAAAAGACAGCTGTGCCCTGGTAGCAATGATAGCAATTTTATCCTAAACTTCTAACAAATAATCTAGATATACTCAAGAAAGCATAAAGCAGTGGTGACTCCACAGCCACTTTCTAACGACTTCTCTACGACGTTACAGAATCTCGTTCGTGATGTTACAGAATCTCGCTACCGCCAAGAAACACGGCTGGTCGATGTAGTGGGCCTCTAGTTCCGTTTTATCGTATCACTTGAATGCTAACGTCCAGTTTACCAACTGATAACTGTTTTTAGCGTTTTCCAATATTACATCACTCCTGCCGATATTACGTCACTTAAGCCCGAAATTTGAAAGTCCATGAATACATCCATCTATAAATACATACATACATACATACATACATGCATGCATACATACATACATACATACATACATACATACATACATACATACATACATACATACATACATACATACATACATACATACATACATACATACATACATACATACATACATACATACATACATACATGCGTACATGCATACGTACGTACATACATACATACATACATACATGCATACATACATACATACATACATATTAAGTCATTCCTGTCATTACCGTAGTTGGTGGTTACACCCCTTTTCATCGTGTGGAAGGTCAGTTTCATGAGGCTTTTGGTGAGTCGTATGTTATGATTTCCAAAACCACAAACAGGACGGCGCGCAAGCGCTTCAATGACGAAATAACTACAGTACTGGAGATCGGGGGATAGGCGGTCGTATCCTGGCGTTTTTATTGGCCTGCGCCTTTGACAAAGTTTCAATGTGTAGCAAAAGCTTTCCCCCTTAAACCATACCTTAAAACATTTAACACCATTCTGCGGGTGAACTGTAGCCCCAAATAATCTCCTAGAGAAACAGACTGGGCAGTCAGCACAAATGGCGCATGTGCCGCGATTGTCATCGTTATCTGCGGCAGATGTGCATAAGTACAAGCTCGACGCCGCAAGGTGCTTTTCCCTGACTGAGTGAGGAAGAAGTCTGGCCTTTCAATTCAGTTGTAACTTCCTCTTCCGGTCTCTAACGTAAATACAAAATAACACACACTCCCACACACACAAACTGAGCACTTTACCGGGAAACATGTAAACTCGTTTCACTCAAGTCGCTTCTTTCGCATTATTTATTACACGTCTAAAAAAACCATTTGCCGTTTACTTGTCGCTTTTTCCTCAAGATTCGAGCTGTTGCGACAAGAAAATTCGTTATAAATATTGTTACGTGCGATACGTGGTGACCTACAATTCGACCAACACACAAACCACTCGTGCAGTCTGCAAGCGCTGCGACCACGTGACCACATGGGGGCTTTGGGTGGAGCTGGCATGTTCTCTTTTAGTGTTGGGGACTATCAGCCTACTGTAGACGATTTGGCGGACGTATAAACTCAAACACTGGGTGGAGCCCTTATTTTCCAGTTTCTAACTCGCTTGCCCTAAGGTTGATGAGCAGTACAGAGGGAGGGACGTGGATGTGCGGCGCCCTGTAGAACGCTAACCTTAAAATCATGGTTTCTTGGCTTGTCATGAGACTCAACCTGAATGTTATTTAATAATAAGCCTAAACATAGGGCGTTAGGCCTAACGCAACGCTCTCACGCGTAACGTTGTTAACCGGAACCCGTTGGAAAAAATTACTCTCCTTACACACATTGCACTTCGAGCTGCGGGTACAGGTTGTCGCCTCAAGACCTCACAGCTCAACTTGAGGCCCATATTCCGGTACCCAAGCGCGTACCCGACAGTTGCTGTTGTCATTCTAGAAAAGTGATACAAAGCTTATATCGCACAGCACGAGGATTGTAAAATAGTTCGATATAGCAAAAAATTGATATAGAAAGTGAAGCAAAAAACATTTACATGAAAGCAACCCTGCCGACGGAGTCACGAGTTAACGCTGAGCTCTTACCACCCTGCAGTTCACTATTGACACGACACTTTCTCGGAAAGAAAACAATCCTTCCGAAATGTTTTCTTTCTTTCATTTATTGGGGCGGAAAAACTGCGTTAGTGTAGCCTGCTTCTTGGAGCGCAGGGCGTTGCTGGTGGCTGCTTGCTCCACGGTATCTAAACAGTCGACAAGCACAAGACCGCTGCCCTAAATGGCGCTGCAGTACAAATGCACTGCAATGGCACAGTAGGGCCACGGCAGCGACGGCTTCGCTCGTTCTCGGAAGCGGTACGTAGTCCTCGGCGTCTTCGACAGAGCGGAGACAAGCATGGATACAAGCGAATAACGGCGCACCCAGCCAACCGAGTAAGTGCGAGCAGCGAGTGGCGCGGACTTGAAGATCGGTGACACCGCAGACGGCAGCACCCAATGTGGCTCTTTCGGCGCCAACGGCATGCATGCGTGGAGCTGGTCCATTCTGCCACGGCCTGTTTAGACGCGCTCGAGCTCGCGCGGGAGTCGCAAGCGACACCCGCGCCACCGCTGCGCTCCGATGTATTGCGGGAAAGCCTGCCGCATGCCTAAGGAGAGCGAAAAATCCGGCGCCAGAGAGTTCGATATATCCATTGTGAGCAAAATCGCGTTCGAAATAAAAAGTTTAAAATGCATGTAATTTTTATCGGAGTTATACAAAGGTTCGATATAGGCAATATTTCGATATATCCGTGTTCGATATAAGCGGGCTTTACTGTACCAACAAAGGGGCCCGTATCCGCAGTGCGGTACTGCACAGCGCTTATGAGCAGGCATGTAAGCGCAAGATACTGTTACGTGGTTGGCACAACCAAATCATGTGTCAGTTTTTTCCTTCTTCATTTTTTTATCAAATCTGCTATTTCCGGCACCGTTTTCTGGAGCTTCTTGTTCGCAACAACTAATTCAATTCGTATTTCATCTTAAAGTAACACTGCGGGGCCCGTTAGGCAACGTGCTTTGCCTAAAAAGAGCGTTGTATCCGTCCTGAGGGCAGTGCTTTTATACACCCGTACCTCGTGTTACAAGACGGAGTGAACCAACCTTCGATTGGTCGGACCGTGTCCAATTACTTTAGACAACCCCAAACAGCACCCACCATCACAATCTTCAGCGGTTATCCGCCCCACAGGCCTGACGGGTGTGGCCCCGGCATACATGAACAAGCCACACGCTCAAAATGTTTCAAATGATCGGTCTCAGTGAGCGTAGCCAGTTGTTACTCCGCAACTCCTGCCGGATTTCAGTAGCTTGAATCAATGCTGGAAGGAGAGCCCTCCCACTTAATCCGCCATCACCGCCCTGCTATCGTACATATAAAGATTTACTCTCTCGCCCTTTTCGAACGCTCATACGCATCGTGACACCAGCTACAGGCATGTCCCGATGGGTACCTGCACACCAAGGCATACCTGGCAATGAAAGGACCCATGCGCTAGCTGCTACCAGAGTCCTTCAATGCTTTTATGGTCAACTCCGCCGTCACGCTAAGGGAGAGCTTCGTGCGCTGCCCAGGGAGGCCGCGCCGCGGCGCTGGTGTTGATCGGAGGGCAGCCGGGGAAGTGGTCAGAGCACGTTTGGCAGGGCACGGCCGGACTGGAGGAGCGGCGAGCGCACTAAAGTTATACCCGAAGCGCAGGCCGTATGAAAGTGTGCGCCTGCCGCTACTCCCGCCCGGCTGTGGGCAGGGAAAGGACGCTCGCCGCCTTATCAGCAGTGCGCTTTCGCTTTACTTGTCGTGGGCCGCTCAAATAAACCTATCATTCTGTGAGTGGCGAAAAAATTGTGTGTGCACGAACATGCTGCTACTGCGTTCCTGCCTGCCGGTCTGGCTACAGAGCTGCGGCAGCCGCCCGATGCCCTCCGATCTGCGGTGGCGCCCCTCGCGGTAGCCTTTGTCCCCGTACGAAACTTGGCCGGGAGTTTCATGACCAGAGAAGCATGGAAGGACTCTGCTGCTACTCTAAGCAACCAAGTTATACAATTCCATAATCGTGGTCCTTTATTTTCACCTAAACAATTTGCCCACCGCACTACACTTAACAAATTCCTCAAACATCTAGACAATCCTCATAATCATTATTCTACTCCGGGAGGCCGCGCACTTTCATCAGACAAGGGGCACGCAGACACACTATTTGACATACCAAGGCGCTGGACTGGTCTGGTTGGTGCATGTTTGAATGGATTAAAAACCAGCGGTAAATACAGGACCCAGTCGAAGAAAACGACGGGAAAAGCTGGCCAGCTTGTCCCGTCGTTTTCTTCGACTGTGTCCTGTGTTTACCGCTAGTTTTTAATCCATTCACACCATTGGATGGCGCCCACATACTGCAATGTGGAAACACCGCGGTACAGTCAAGGACAAATGAAATGCGAACATAAAAAGGTAAACCAGATCACGCAAAATTTAGAATTACCTTTTGTAGAGGTCCAAAAATGGCGCGCTATTGGTATATTTGGAAAGCCACATTTCCCAACTTTGTTGCTCTAATCAAGCCACGCGTTAATATCCCTTGCGCGGAAAGCAATCGCTCTATTTGTGTGTTTTGGTTCATATTTTCGTGATCACGTTTCATTTGACCATGACTGCACATACCTCTTTAAAGCCTTCGGGGAAAACCCAAGGTTGACGCACTCTTTATTTCATTGCTAAAATATCTCGGTATTCCAACACACAGCTAGGTCCATTCCCAGCCGGCGCCCCCTACTCCGGGAGTGCCGAACTTGTATATCTTAGCCCTTCAGGGCCTTTCTGGCCCACGTGAAGCACGTTCGGGGATTACCGACGAAGAGATCCCTGAGGATAACCACTCCGTGGCATCGGCAAGCCCGAATCTCCTCCCGTCCTGTGTATCAGAGCCCACGCAAACAGGGGGTGGGGCGCCTCGCACGAAGGCGCCAGAACCTGCCGCGACGCACCACTGGAGAAACGCCCGAGTGCCCAACTCATGAATCAGCCAGCAACTAAACCCCGTCCCTCCCCCTATACCCATTCCGTGTAAGCCCGGATAGGCGTCTCTGTAAAGGCCATCCTATCAAAAAAGTATTGTAGAATAGCAGTCGTATACCGCAGCGGTGCGGTGGCGCTGTCGAGTGCCTAAAAAAGGCGTAAGCAAATTTTGTGGGCTACGGGTACACATCGCAAGCGAAGACCTAGGGCTGCGCACATGACTAGCCACCATAATCGGCAACGCGTTGCACCCTCGTTTCCACGCCGAGCCATCAGTTTCAGTTTTCTGTGCGCGTGCATAAGGCCGCATGGCGTTTTCTCGTAACACTTGCGGTCTCTGTTACATTTTCCTCGGTAAGGTCAGACAGATTTACTTAGCAAAATATTGCTATCAGCAATATTGCTGTCTGCGGCCTTGGTGAAGCAAAAAAAAAAAAACAAATCAGCTCAGTCGTCCGGATACAAGTTATGGGCAATAAGGTTAGTGTATGCGAACCCCTTTCAGCCAGCAGAAATGTTAATGCTAACCAGCCCCAATTGCTTGTTTTCTACGCCCGGACTCCGCTGTTTTTCGATGTACTGGTTGGGTGAAAAGCAAATAGAATGCGCGAGTGACGATCGAAGTCAATTGCTTCACCGTCAGGCATGCGGTCGTGTGCTATGTGCGGCATATGGATGATTCTTCAGTACAGAAGTACGCTTTCTTCCCTCGCGTGCATGCGGTCAGCAAGCGCCCGGCCGGTTGGGAATCAATTCCCTTTGGTCGGTTCTGCCGCGTTTGGTTTCCTTTTTCTTGCACATCTGCCGCATAATGTGTGGACCTACGCTGTGTAGAGAGCTCTTTCCAATGTGGGCTGTTATTTGTCTTGCGTCCCGAGACTTATCAATAACTGTAATCGATGGATACATGGCCTTCGAGGAGAGATCCTCGTTCTTTAGCGTGTGTCCTTTTTTTCGGATAAAGTGGATTGTATATATATAGTCTGGAAACATAAAAACTCACAAACTCACACAGAGCGCGAAAAAATAAGGTTAGTAGAGACAGAGACACACGAGAAAGACGTAGAAAAAATAAAAATAGAAAATAGAAATAGAAAAAATAGAAAAAAGTCCTCTTCCTGAAACGTCAGTAAACTTATTTTTTCTACGTCTTTCTTGTGTGTCTGTCTCTACTAACCTTATATATATATATATATATATATATATATATATATATATATATATATATATATATATATATATATATATATATATATATATATATATATATATATATATCGCAGCCATCTGAACCCCATTTACGGCCGCTTTAAGATGGGGGTGTGAGAACGTCATCCTAGTCCTTTTCTCTTTGTGGTGTCTTCTTCTTTCCTCAGTTACTGTTACTAAGAGCCATGGAAAATCGCCCTGGATAGGCCTGTGTTTGGGCGTATCGTTGTCCACGCTAACGCTAACCTTAACGACTTGCGAACATCGTCAAACTCATTGTACGTCAACGCGGATGTTTGGGCAATTTTAGGATTTCAGAACTTCAAACATCACAACAAGCGAAATGAATCCGAACGAAAAGAAGTGACACAAGATATGACGGCCACGAGTACTCGTCCTGTATTGAGACTTTTCTTTTTGTTTGCCTTTCTTTGCGCTTTTTATGATATCAAAGGGCGGTACAGAACGCGAAAAAACTGAGTTTACGACACCGAAAGAACTGTACGAGATCAAGGAGACACCGCTCGCGATATACATGCATACGGCAGCAGAACCTCCCAAGGGGTCATGAACACCGTTCTAGGAGGCGTAAAATGGTACACGCCCCTCGTCTACCTCGATTACGTTGTCGTATTCATGCGAAGTTGCGGTGAACATTTGCGAGATTACTGCAGTCGGTACTGGGGGCTATTCGGGCGTCGGGGTTAATACCGAAGCCTCTAAAGAGCCGCTTCGTCCGCGAGAAACTGTAGTTTGCAGGCAGCCTCATCACCACCAAAGATGTCCGTCTGACCCGTAGAAGGCACTAGCTACACAACGCAGGACCGGCGCTTCCGTGAAACCTTCGGGGTATAGTCTAGGAGGAAGCTGAACAGGAGGCGCTCTGCGAGCTTCACTACTGCTCATGGGGCCCGACTGTGCTTCGTCATTTCGATGAAGAATCCGAGAAACGCCCAAAGATTTAAGTGATTGTCCGGGTGCCGTGATCATTCAAAATCAAACGGCTCGGAATGAGGCATGGCGTCCGGATGTTTCGGCCTGAGTAACGATGGTAAATAAGAAAAAAAAGGGTAAAGAAATGGTAAAACGGGAAAGAAATATTTTGGGTCTACATAAGCTATTTCTAAATTTCGCTTATACGTATACGCCAGACCATTTAATGTGGTGACGGGCATCATACGCAGCATTGTCTAACAAATGTGAAGCACCCTTCCGGCCTACAGAGAATTCGGCATTACGCTGTTCTGCACGCACCGCACCGTTACGAAAACGACTGGCCACTCGCCGGTACCCGGTGAATCCAGAGTTGCGCGACATGAGCGTCAACCTGGAAAGACGCAACGTCACCATGGCGCCACTGTACGGCTCGCAATCTGGGTGCCTTCGCGCCACCCCTGTACTCGAAAAGATCAAAGTATTATTGGCCTGCGGTACATCCCACACCACGAGGTAGGCCTCGCCGGCGGTGCATATTGTCACGTGCCAATCTGTGGGATGAGAGCATTATCAAACAGGACAGACATGCTAATCCCCCGCGTGGGTACGTGCCGTGTGATGCGCTGGCATCGAGACACCTGGCCTGTAGCAGCAGAACGCGGTAAATTTAAATTGACTTGAGTAAACCTTTAGTTTGTTTACCTTGGGAGGAGCGCGACGGAAGAGGAACAGCATGACAGGTGAGCGGGAAAAGCAAAGGGAGGCATTTACTTCGCAAATGTCGCGTCTTTTGTCGACATTTGCAACGAAAGGAGCAGATACGCGGCCAATTTTTTCGTTTATTTTTAGCAAACTGCTTAGTTTTAGCACTGGATTGATGAATCTTTAGAGCGGGAGTATGTCCATGAAGCATGGTCTATTTACGTTTGGTTTATGTTGTTGCCACAAAGCTGAGTGTGTGCTTATTGGTTCGGGTGCAAGGTCTCATGCGGCAGTCTTGTTTGCGCGAGATAGATTAATCTCGCCCCCTTCCCCCCGACTTGGATATTCTTTTTCGTAATTGCTATACATTACGTAGATTTTATGGAGACCAAATTGGTTTCCACCTTTTGTTGTACGCATATATTATTGTTAGTCCTGGACATTTGGTTTATGTCTTATAACCTGATTCGCTGTTTGTGTGCAAGCGTATTGCATAGGCCCGGTACTAGCAGCCTTGCAAAGCTAGGGCCCAGATGTTTTTGGCACCAATGATTTTCTTTAAAAATGCGTGAAATAAAATAATTGAATTGAACTGAATTGAAACTAGCTTGATCTCCAATGTTCCCGCTGTGATTGCTTGCGTCTCCAAAGGACAGCGCTGAATTATGATTGGAGACTGAAAAAATTGGCCGCATGTCTGCTCGCGTCGCTGCAAATGTCGTCGAAAGGCGATAGTCCTATGCCGCACCTGCCGCGTAAATGTCTCTCCTGTCTCCGCCGATTTCCTCTCACGCTGTTCCTCTCCTGCATTCGGCCCAGTGTTGACTGCTAGCATGGAATTCAGGGAGAGTAATAGTAGAGCATTCAATGCATGCTGGCTCTGTGCTGATGACCTCCTGGGGACCATGCACGAGCAAGCATTCAAGCGCTGCCTATAAGCCCGCGATAGACGGCAGCGTAAGGTGGGATCGGAGGAACACTTACAGCCTTATGGCGAACGAACACATGCGTCGCAGACAGAAAGTCGATTGCACAAAGACGTGCACTGGACGTGCAGTGCGGTGAGGTATGGTGCGCAATGCAATAAAACAGTCCAGCAATCGCTGGAGGTATTTCTGCGGGGACATTAGTCATTCCTCGACGGGAAAATGAATTACCACATGTAGGAGGAGCGCCGAAAGCCTTTTTTGTGCCGTAGTACGCCCGGGGCACCTTCTTGTGATGGCGCGTCGACAAAGAAGAAATAGAAGCAAGTTTTATATCGAGCATATGACCATGGTAATGACGTACTGTTAATGCAGACTCAATTTGCCGCTGCAAGCATTCAACGTTGCCATTGGCACAGGGATGGTTTGCAGCGGTGTGGCAGTGTTTGGTGCCCTAAAGTTGGGCGAATAGACGAAATCGTGTAGTTAAGTTGTCGACAAGTGTACAGTTCCCGAGCAGCCGTAGCGGGATACCTATGTGGAAACAAGTGCGCGGGCAACGATATTGGCTGAAATGTCTGTAGTGGGTGCTGCTATGGGCCGACCGGTAAAGTGATTCACTGTGTTGATGAACCGCGCTTCCTCCGAGGGCAAACGGTGAAGCTTAACTGCACCGCAGTTGGCGTGAACCAGATGTTTGGGTTCTTGGTCGAGTATGAAGGTAGCGCTTGTTTGCGGTGGCGACGTCCTGTGGCCTGGAGTCAGCGAAAATTGGCGTTATCGGTCGTGCACACGGTCGTATTATGTACGGTGGTTCCCACTCTAGGGGTTTCCCGCGGGCGCAGCAGAGACGTAGAAAGGGAGAACTGGCAAGGCCGAACAGTGACTCTCAACTCCAGTTCACGGGCGCTTGAGAAGCAAGCATCAGCCAGGCCATCTGTATTCGCGTCCGTTAAAGGGACACTGAAGTGATATGTACACATTGCGGGATTACTAGCGCAAATTGTAGTCCGTAGTCCCCAGGCCATGTTTCGACCACTCTGGGCGCGTTTACGCGATTTTATTTAGTAGAATTAATTCGAAAATGCTGTCCTCCTCTCTTTACGCTCGCCCATTTTCTGTGGCGTTTTCGTGTGACGTCGGGAGGAGCCGAGCTCGCGATTGGCTGCGCTACTGCACGGCTCCCCGGACTTCAGACAGAGTCAGTCGGCCTAGCGTTTCGTCCGCCGGCCGCCGACGGGTCGTCGCAATTCGTTCGCTCAGTTGAAACGAAGCCAGGACACGTTTGTGAATGGAAGAATGTGCCTTTCTTTACTTGGTTAGTTTGTACACTGTATCTAGCTCCAAGTCAAGGTCGCTTCACACAAGCGCTGCACAAGCGCACATGCGACGCTTCGCTGACTGGTACGTTAGTAGGAAAAAAAGAGGTCACTTGAAGGCGGGATAAGAGTCAGGCAAGTCAATATAGGTACTAAGGAATAAAATCAACTGATACTTTTACCATACAGCGTAAAACTAGGGTGCGGGAAGCACTTTTTTTGCGCTGGGCGAACAAGCACAGCGGCCAGCAGCACGACTACGCATCTGCAAACGCTTTTCCGTCTAAGAAATGCAATTGCTAGACGTGAGATATTGTGGAAACCTGGGGGATGCTTACTGCACGAGCGCAAAACAACAAATAGTCACCTAAGCTGTTTGGAATGCTAAAACTAAATAAAAGTGTAAACTGGTTACACATTATATGCCTCATATTTCCACGGTCGGCAGCGATCGCCTGTGGCCGAGTCGTTTGGAGCGCTGGGTATGTCATCGCAAGTGTTTTACACGTCACAAGTTCGAATCCCCGCGGGGACATGTAAGTTAACTTTTTCGTTTTGCGCCGATGTTTTCTATACCGAGTTCACCTTTTTTTGGGCCGCGACGTTCATTGCTCCACGAACTAGTTCGCAGAACGCGCGCAGGCTGGCACTGGCGCGCTAGCGAGTTCTCGTTGGCGTGCTGTTGCCATAAGCACCGACTGCTTGCGGGCAGTGGGCACAGGCCAGAATCAACAGACCCTTCGCCTGGTGCGAACACGCTTTTTATGATACAGGCATGAGTGAGGCAAGCTCCAAATATGGGGGAAAAGCGCATGGCATTTGAACGTCTGCGGGAACGCGGAGGGCGTTCATGCACTGCGTAGGCCTCGGCTAGTGAATGCTACGATGCCAAGCCGTCCTGGGAGGCTTATCTTATGCATTTTACAGCCGACAACATGGCAGAAGCGCGGTACGATGAGTACTGAGATATTGAGAATGCCCATCCAACAACGCCATCGGTTGTGTTTTACAGAACCGAAACCGAAACCGAAACTTGTTTGATTGCTAACCTTGGGTATCGTCCAATCACGGTGCTCCTTCCTCCCAACGTCACAGCCTTAGTTGGTGCGGCCGCCGCAAACCGCGCTTGGTAGTTTTTATTCTTTAGTGCTTTGTAAAATAATTACCGATTTGTCAACCGGATAAACGATAAAAAGTGTGATAATTTGAGCCAGTCTACGCAGTGCAAGCAAAAACGGGAGCTTGACAAATTCACTTCAGTGTCCCTTTAACTACCCTCGCAGCGGAGCACAAGGTGGCGGAAAAGGCCGCTGCAGCATGATTAATAATTTAGTGCACAAAGCCTCCCACTAACTGTAAATCCTCCGGAGAAAGCGAAATCTTTGCCCGCTGATGCTGCTTCAGTTATATTGTTTTTTTTTTTAGAAACACCCGGTATCCGTTACTCTGAACGCCACAGTATATCCAGTCTCCGTTAAAAGTCGGCGGGACACGTTTTCGGCTGTGAAAATTAATTTCATAGTATCCGCCACCTGGCGTACTAGCACTTATATTACTTTTGAACGACGCATATTCAATTAGCATAACTGCTTTTATACACGTAGCAGATGCTATGGAGGCAGGTGGCAAATACTATATTAATTTCAATAGCTCGGACAACCATCCCAGAGGCTTTTAATCGCGACTGCAGTTTATGTATAGTTATTGATACAATTCACATGTCTGTCTTTAACAAAATCCCAAAGAGAAAAGTGCACCCATGTGCTTATAAGTTCGTTGGTACAGCCCTGCTGGTAAGGAAACGTTTCTGTAGAGAACATAAGATAGGGCCCGCATATATGAATAAAGTCAACCTTTGGAAATTCTTCGTTCCAGCTTGTCTTTTTCAAGTTTTGTGCGTGCATGTGTGTGCATGTGCGTGTGCGTGTGCTTGTGTAATCTGACTGAAATGAACGCGACAAGAAAAACATCATCCGATGCAAGCACACGCATCCCTTGACGGGCTGCGCTGAAACTTCGGGCGTAGCTGGCGTGCCCAAAACAATCATCATAACGAGGCATCAGCCAATGCAACGTATTTTGTGTAGCAGAAATTTCTTAAGGTGTTTAGAGTTGTACGACATTTTCGCTTTCTCCCACCGGATGTGTGGCAGAGTTGAGTTGTAAGTGTTTTGGTTGCCTCTCAAACCACCAACCGCACTGTGGTTTCTCACCCGAATATATGCATACCATAGGGCATAGATAGCGCGGAACCGGCAGTGTTTTCATCATTTTACCACATAGGAGAAAGGCGTGGAATAAATTTGATGATTTCACTTATTTGAGGGGATATCCCCCAGTGAATGCGACCCTCACCGATTACCTGCAAGGAAAGAGGTTGGTTTTTGATATACAATTTCGCCGGCTGCAGCGAAGAGGGTGAGTCAAAGCCGCTAATCGACATAATACGATCTTTATAATGCACCTAGGTGAACAAGAATTAAAATTTATAGTTATATGACCGAGGCAGAACACAAATAACTTTTGCGGTGTCGTAAGCTAAGTTGACATATAAATAAAAGAAATACAATTTAGAAAGGACAACAACAGTGTGCGGACAATTATGAATACCAACAGAAAATAACACCACACCAACTCGAGGTTAACAATATGCCGGAGTATTCTCAACTAACCTTTAGATCTGCACAACGAAGGTACTGTATAGTCGCCCAGCACCGGAGGAGAGGGTTGCCTCGAAGCTTGTGGTGTCTCTTCCGACAGCTAGAGGTGGATTGTCAAAAGAGAGAACTGTTCGCCGACGTCGGCGCATTGATCTCGGCGAACCGACGGGAAGTTCAGTCATGGTTGTGGCGTAGGTCCAATTTCGTACTCCTCAGACGTACGACTTCCCTTCCGCAGTCGAACAAGCGCAATTAACGCCCTTCGTGGGAGGCGTAGCATGCCTCCTTAAGGTTCGCTTCGTAGAGTGCCTCAAACGTTTCCCTGCTGATCCGCAAACCGGGTGTCTGCGTGCAATCTCCTCGCCACACACATCAACAGGCGCCGGTTCTGTACGGAGGCTCACCATGGCTGTTACTGTCATAACTAGAGAACGGATTTTAGGCAAATGCCTATTTTCTTCCTTGCGCTCCTGTCGCGCCAATTTGGTATAACAGCATAAATGAGAGGTTAAGAAGGTCTTTTATGGCGTTTTTATAGTGCCCGTAAATGCCTATTTTCGAAATCGGCGTCTATATGAACACTATTTAGCCTCAAGTATCGCTTCCGAATGCAGCTTCAGATCGTTATTCATGTTACTGGGTAGCATTGACTGTTCAGAACTCTATGGGGTTCAACCTATAGTCCTTTAGTTCAACTCCCGGAAAACAACCGCTAGCAGCAGTGTGATGGGACGCTAATTCTCAGTGACAAGAGGCAAAATTTTGAATCCAGAAATTTGGAGATGGTGGTAGTTTGCTGCTGCTTCCACAATTTTCACAGTGATTCTTACACTACGTTCCGCGTGCCCCAGACAGATTTCTTTAAACATGTGCAGGCGCATCCTCGTTTGTAGGAGCATACACAAATCCAACTATATTTTCAACGCAACGGTTACGTATTGAACACACTTTTATGAGCAGATCATTCCCATATTGAGAAGCCAACGGCGAAACATCACTGCGCAGCTGCATTTCCTCACGCCTTAAAATTCACAATGCTGACGGGCTATAAGACACGCTTTTCCATCATAATGCTGTTCGGCTGCTAAACCCCTTTTCAGAAATGCTTTTCAAATTTGTGGAAGTGTATTTGGCATTGTTGGCACCTTTTGCCTGAACAATTTGGATGATAGCAATATATATATATATATATATATATATATATATATATAAGAGAAGAAAAACTTCGAACAAGGTAAAAGCACGATTGTGGCCTACGTTTCAGCAAAGAGAACTTGCTTTCCTCAGGGCGGACTATATATATATATATATATATATATATATATATATATATATATATATATATATATATATATATATATATATATATATATATATATATATATATATATATATATAAAGAAGGTCCCCTTCACCCCGAGAAGTCAGAGTGGCTCTGGCTACCACCCCCAAGCACAGGAAAAAATTACATTGACATAAATACCCCAGAAAGCGGGAAGGAAAATCGCCCCGCCAATAGCGTAGTGGTTATCGCACCAGACCGGTATTCTGGAGGTCGTGGGTTCGGATCCCACCTGGCGGGCATTTTTTCTCCGCTTTCTTTCTTTCTTTCTTTCCAAATTCTTTATCTGTTTCAATGACTTACCACAACCTCCCCTTTGCTTTCCGAGGTTTTCTTGACTGCCAATCCTTATTTCTGTGTTATTTCTACGAGCCCCTCATTTTCCTATTCTGATTTCGCTATATATATATATATATATATATATATATATATATATATATATATAGCGAATCAGAAAATGGGAAATGAGGGGCTCCGTGAAATAAGACAGGAAATAAGGGTTGGCAGTCAAGAAAACCTCGGAAAGCAAAGGGGAGGTTGTGGTGGGTCATAGAAAGAGATGAATTTTTTGAGTCGAAAAGAAAGTGGTGAAAAAATGCCCGCCGGGTGGGATCCGAACCCACGACCTCCAGAATACCGGTCTGGTGCGATAACCACTACGCTACCGGCGGGGCTGTTTCCGCAGCACTTTCTCGGGTATTTATGTTAAGGTATTTTTGTTTCCTGCACTTTCTTTTCGACTCAAAAAATTCTTCATCTCTTTCTATGACCCACCACAACCTCCCCTTTGCTTTCCGAGGTTTTCTTGACTGCCAACCCTTATATATATATATATATATATATATATATATATATATATATATATATATATATATATATATATATATATATATATATATGTGTGTGTGTGTGTGTGTGTGAGAGAGAGAGAGAGAGAGAGAGAAAATTGCTAGAGCTGCACCTAATAGTGCTCATGTAAGAACATGTTAATTTCTTACTAAATCGTTTTCTCTCCTGCTATAATTGTTTGTGTCTGTTCTTATTGTGTTCTAAGTAAATTGCATTAGGCAGACATAAAGCAGCGTTTTTAATCAGTACTCCCTGCTCTCAAGTATTCTTTCTCATGCCTGTTTCACATGCATGCGACGCTCCAGCAAGTAGTAGCAGTAAAGTCCTTTATTGGGAAGGGAAGGCCGGTTGGCCAGAGGGGGGAAATGGGAATAGCAGGATTGGAGCATTAACACTTATTGAATCTTTAAGGGCCGTGCAGGCAACTTCAATTGAGTTCCTAATTGTCCAGTTTGAGCGGCCGAGTGGGTTATAGGCCCCGGCTCACACTACTCGAGCCAGACCGCTCTCAAGGGAAAAGGTGCCTAGCGCGGCGAGGAATTGGGGGTCATGGTATGGGGGATTGTCTGGTGAAGAATCATTTGGGAGTGCACGTTCTAGAATATATCGATGGTCTGAGAATGCAGCACAGTGCCAGATTAAATGGTTTAGGTCCGCGATAGAAGTCGCTGAACAGTGCGGACAACGTGGGGGTGGTGACTTCCCAGGGTGAATCCATTTGGCTATGATGTGAGGAATGAGAGCAGCATTGGCAAGAGTCTTATTAATAAAAATTTCGGCTGGGCGTGGTAGAGATGGTACACCGTATAGGTAGCCAAGCGGAGTGCTTGATGCTAGGCGGCATCGGCGCGCGTGGCGAGCGTGGTCCAGTTGCAGGCGAAAGGAGGTGAGCGAGACAGCGGCAGCGGATTGGTCATCCAGCGGTGTGGTTACGAGGAGGCTCTCCCTAGCCGCGGAGTGCGCGGTCTGGTTGCCATGTCCCTGCATCATATGGCCGTTCTTGGCGAGTATGTCGACCATAGCTTGAATCTGGTGGACAGTAGGATGTTCAGAAAAAAGCCTTGTTGAACAAATTAACAGCAGTTTTGGAATCGGTGGGGATACGAATGCGGGCAGGTAGTGGAGCAGAGACGTTGTAGGCAAGATGGTCCAGTGAATGGAGAATGCCACGCAGTTCAGCTTCATTGTGAGACGGATCAGCGAGCGACAGCGGCCATTGAACATGAATGTGAGCAGTGCGCTCTTTGAATTAATCGAATGATCACTATTAGTCCAGCAGTTTTGCGAGGCAATTGAACTGCTATGTTCAACTGTTGCTCCTTTGTGCCACCACAAACAATAGCATTTTTGGTTTCTCTGTCGTAGATATAGTTTATGTAAAAGTTTAGGCGCTAAAATGGGGTTTTCGAACGCCTAAAAATCGGGCTTTAGTCATAACTTGTGCGCCGGCTGTTGCTTAGGCGCGCGGCGCTGGGGCTGATAGCACCCACTCTGCTCTTTGTTGTTTGCCTCCCTGCGTCGTCCCGATTTCTAGTGTGTTCGAAAACGTTGGAGCTCCTTCTGGTCGGAATACATTATCGCTAGGACGAGATGGTTTTTTTAACGAGGTTTGTAGCAAGGTAATAAGACCGCGAATTGTTTCTCGCCAAGAACTTAAAGAAATTAAGGACCATTTATAAAACAAGATAACAAAAGACGAGTAATGGACGCAACACATGAAGAAATGTCCTTTTAAAAAATCTCTTTATGCAAGAATAAATTGCAAGAATAATCTTAAGTAGTGCAACAAAACATAAGCTAACACCTCGGAACAAAGTCATAAAGGGAGAGTGTGGAGGGCGATTGCCAATTCCGGCACCCCATGCACTTGCGTACGCCTATGGTCCCAATCAATAGCGATTCGGCCTACCTGGCCGGCTTGTCTCCTTTGAGCTAAACGAATACTCCCCTCATCCACCAGACCAGGATGGGGAGGCGCCTAGCTGGCCGTGCGACGAGCCCAATTGGAACAGCGACATTTGTCAAGTGTCCGCCGCTGTTCGAGTCATTTATTCGAGGACGGCGCTCATTACTTTGGCCTGGCCTACGCCATCGCTGATCGTTATTGGAATACATTGACTTTCATTAAACGCGCGGATTCAGCCCAGACCTCGTTGTATAGCGATACCGTGACGATGGCCGCCTGGCGATCGGATGCCAACTCTTGGTCGGTCACCGCTAACCTTTTGAGCTTCAAGCATATCTTCTTTATTCCCATACTTCGTGCTCAAAAAGAAATGTCTGCTCCTGCTTCCGTTTCTTGGTTCTTACTTTTCCTTTCCTTGTTCCCCCAATTTTCTTTCCTAAGTTTTCCCAGTAGATGTGTGTCGGGAAGGGCGTATATGTTTTTTGACAAGCTTTCTTGTGCACAAAATATTTAGGTGACGATAGTTATAAGATTGCGTGGCCATTCACGTTGACAGCTGCACGATTTGAGCGGCGCGTTTTCGGGCCGTGGAAATTCTGGCCGACACTGAGAAAGTACTAAGCCAGCGGCGTAGAGCTGCTGATGCCTCGTGATACGCGAACAGTGAATTCCTGCGGTGCGTGGCCGCTGGTGCGCTATCCTCGATCCGCCACTACTCAGTCTTACAGCGCGGGGCTGTCAGGGCACTCCGAAACGTGGTCGCGCCGTGCGCGCCTCCCGCTCGCTATTGCTGTGACTCCACTGTTCCGGTGCACGCCATCTCATCCTGTTCCCTCGTCTGGTCTCTCTAACTCTCGATCGCTGCTTTCAAACCATCTCGTTTTCTCTTCCTCCTCCAGCCTTTTTCTTGCCTCGCTCTGTCTTCCGCACTTCCACTCTCCCCTGCTTCCCTGCCTCGAAATCTCTTGTCGTTTTCCTTGTTCTTCAACTTCATGTTCTCCACCTTCGCGTATTTTCTGCCGTGATTCCTGACCCGCATAAACCACCACGCAGTTTCAAGTCAGGTTGCGCACACACGCACTATTGCCGCTCTTAAATCTCTGACCATGGAAAACGCAAACAAAACCGATCCTGAGTTTTCTTTTAGTTACTTCGGGGAACCGCAAATCATGCCAGAAGCCACCCCCATGCGATGCAGGTTTGCCATCAGCGGTTTCTTATTCCTCTTGGGCGCTTCTATGCATGCGGCGGCTTACCGCACGAACTGCTAGTCTCTGCTTATATTTAACTCGAAAGCGTTATTCGGCTAGGTTTGTGAAAGCGCGCATCCGCATGGCGTCCACAAAATGTGCACCCGGCTTGTGTTCCGCAAAAAAGCGTCAACAACAGCTAACCCTCGGCGCGCGCTCAATTACCGTTGGCTACGACGCGTTCCATCATCAACAAAAAGCGCGCAAAAATGAACGTGAATCTGAAATCCCGCATGCAGTCTCGATATATATAAGCCTCCATCTTCTGTGGAATCGGTGTCACAGCACCCGGGATACGGATTCTGCAACATGTAGCTTTAGTGACACCGATGTCGAGGTTCTACAAGACTCATCGACGAATATATAGTCAGAGGAAACCCTTTCGCACTCTCATGTTAAAAAATATACTTGAGTATCCTCTGAAATTTATTTAAAAAGGTTTCATTGAATGGAAATCTCGAAAACAGGTTACGTTGGCTAATCAAAGTTCCGTGGGGTTCTTGCAGGGGCTGAGGGGAATGTAGTACATGCCTGTTTTTCTATTTCACCATCATAGAGCCACTATCACCCGGAATCAGCTCCCCAGCTTAGCACTCTGCAGCGCTATACTCTGGCTATTGATTAAGCTCGGCCAATAATTGAGGCAGCCCTTCATCCGATCTTACAGACAGAAGCGGGCCAGCGTATTCGGCCACACCTTGATGCAATTGGGTTATAGTCTCACCAAAAAGGAGGAATGAAAACTATTGCAAAATGTCTTAAATGAAAAGGTCGTCAAAAGGAACGTCGTTTATAAGTTTCGTTTCAGCTTGAAGAGGTAGTTTTACGACTTCACAGAAACGTCAATTTGTCATGCGACAAAGTCCAAATTGCATTTTTTAGAGACATCTGCTGGTTTCTTCGATCCAGTTTCGAGAAAGTGGTCGCAGTCTGAAATATTGTTGAAATTCACTGTGCTATTTAGGGTGATTATATTGCGTAAGCATTAAATATTTAACAGGCATCGTGACAGGAGAGAGGCATGGATCATTTTATTCCTCTCCACATGAACTTTTACGTTGGAGAACGTCTCCTGGGAAGAAGACTTCCCAAGTCTTCAACAGGGGTGAGCTCACCTGCGCGTACAAACACACACACACACACACACACACACACACACACACACACACACACACACACACACACACACACACACACACACACACACACACACACACACACACACACACACGCACACACACACACACATGCCCCCTTCCCCCGTAGGAGGAAACGCACACACAGACAAGATCGCACGCTCGCAAGATCGCAGGAGGAGGAGGAGGAGGAGGAGGAGGAGGAGGAGGAGGAGGAGGAGGAGGAGGAGGGAGGCAGAAGAAGAAGAAGAAGAAGAAGAAGAAGAAGAAGAAGAAGAAGAAGAGGAAGAAGAAGAAGAAGAAGAAATAGAGAGGGGAGAGGGAGAGGGGGAGGGGGGAGAGAGAAATTGCGCTACGGTATTATCCCCAAACCTACCGCGACAACGTGCATACAACGTTTGTAGGATACCCACGGGGGAGCAGTAGGGAAATTGTAAAGAACAGCTGGGACGGAGCAGGTTTGGTGCACATTAGAACAAACTGAGGTTTTCTGGAAGAATGGACCAAATGAGAAATTGTAAGTTTCTTTTGCGAGGCGATTTCACCCGAACAGGGATGGCGGAGCTTGCAAACTAGCATTTCGCTCAGCTGGTGATTTATTTTTGGTTGGGATCGGAGGATCACTTCCGATTAACGAAATGGTATTCGAGTGGGATTTCTACTTGGGGGCTTTGTGTATCGTACCCCAGACGTAAAGGAACGATCGCCCTATTTGAAGCGTCCTTTTGGGCAATATAGCAAACTTCAAGCACACGAGTGCATTTGTGGGCTTTCTGGTGAAGCTGACCTGCAAAATAAGACGGCAGTAAGTGGCTGTTTTATTTACAAAAAAGATAACGTGTGGCATTTAACATTCTCCATTGGGGGTGGGTATTCAGAGGGGTTAACTGTGGCCTAACTAGGAAACCAAGCATGTGCCTGTAGTGCAATAAACCCAATATTCTTTATCAACAATTATGCCGTACACATGCCGCGTCACAGGTCCTCTACTGCCACGTCGAGTCAGCTCGCATGTCGGGCGCTTTTTTCTTTTGCTCTCCCCGCTCCGTCTAACAGATTCAGCAGCTTGTGATGGGCACGGGGCTATTGATCCCGATATCCCACTTGTGGCCTTCACGCCGCCCTTCACGGGTCGATGGTAACCCGGAAGTGTCGGTTTAAGTTTGGCCCCGAGTTCCTCAGTTTCCCGAAACGAGACGAGAAGACAGCCTGAAATCAAGACATATTCAAAGTGGGAGTCCAAGAACCATCGCGAGCGATGGCTCTTTGCTTACAGGGGCACCACTCTGCCCGCACATCGCTCCGCCCACCGAGCTACCGGCTTTAATGCCCGGAGGCAGATCGGCGCAACCAAACAGAAAAGTGGGGAGCCACGCGAGAAGGCGAGCGGGGAAGAGGGGAAGGAGGGGAGGCGTAAGACGGCTACCAAGGAAATACTCCAAGAAGTTGAAGAGCGTGTGCAGTTCGCTGTCATAGATTGCTTTGTGGCTAAAGAAAAATAAGTCAAACAAAATAAATAAACCAACGGAGAGATCAATAGAGAGAGGAATAGCGAAAAAGAGGGCGAGAGAAATTTAGACGGGGCAGATTGAGTTCTGGTGAGTGGGAATGTACCGATAAATCGTTCCCCGCTTCCAACCCACATCTTATTATTGAATTTGCATAGAATGCCTCCAATGGGGAGGCGATGGTGCGTGGGATTCCTAAATGACAGTTTCACTCCGCGAAATCAACCGCGCTGGAAGGGTTAGAAATGCCAGTATATTTTTTTCTGCGTATAGCACTCCCTGTCTCTTTCCATTCATGATATTTTTTTTGTTTACTCCACGAAGGAGGCGGAGCTTCGTGACATGCACTAAAACTGAACCGCGGTAGCTGGTGCTAGTGCGCTGTAGGAAATGAACGGGACAAAAATTAAGGAGCATTCAGTTCGGCCTACGCTGTTCGCTGATCCTGAGAGGGCTCTCAAAAAGAGGCAGAAAAAATTGTGCTTGGATGTAGGACTAGTTGATGCTTAACTCGACCACACCACCGATAGAGAGCGCGGAATCGGGGCCGGATACCTGACCGGAGTTCTCAAATGCGCAGAAAGTGAGAAACGAAACTCATTGAGGCGGAATGGCCAAAAGGACGCATAGAAACCATTAAAGAGAAAGGTAAACATAAAAAAAAATTCTTTGCCCTTGTTGGCCTTGCGCCATTAAACACCAACCATCATCATTAGGTTGATAATTACAAGAAAAAATTAGGGCATTCTTATTGGAAAGAAAGGGAATGCTTTCTACATATGAAAGTATACTTGACAGTTTTTCCGTGATGTTATCAACTTATCATTGAATATTATAGAATAAGCAACCTGAGCAATAGACTTGAACTACGCAGCTTGACAAAGTATTTATTATGACTAGTGAATGGCGCTACGGGCTGGGAAAAAAATAGCAGTTGACACTTTTCCAAGAAAGTCATCGACTGCATGAAATACTAAAATGAACCTTCCCCAGTGGCACGGAAAGAAACGAGCAAAGAAGTAAACAAATGTAGGAATTAGCAGCATATGGCACGAATAATATGTGTACCCTTTTGGTCTGTCACGAAGCGTGGGCAAGTTACGTGTGGGCACATGTTGTAATGGGTGAGAGGAAGATGAATCCACACATATATTTAGAAATAAATTGGTCTCTCCATCTTAGCAGTCCGTCGTACTGGTTTCTGTGATGTCTACTCTTCAGGGCATAGGTCTCGAGGCAGCAAAGCATTTTGTTTTTTCCCATCCCGGGAGCATTATAATATGGCCCATTGAGTGAGAAAGCCGGCGTACGGTGATTGGAGCCGCAAAACGGCTCCTGAATCCACGTGCCTCCGAAGCATTGTAGCGTGCGTGCTTCGAATTATAAAACAGAACGGAGAACGCGCTGCTACGCCTGGGCATGCGCACTAGCTGCGGCACATCCCGTAGCTCGTACCTCGCAGCAATTAAATAGCAAAACATGATAACATGTTCCCGAACTAAATCAAACCCGAAAGCATCACTCGCCGCGGTTACTCTCGGAGGAGCTTTCAACTGCGTGTAGTTTGGCATTAATGCTGTCGCATTCACAAGTCGTAAGAAGTGCTTACAGGTGTCGTCGGATTGTCTCCTCGAACGCACGCGCACGAACCGACGAACGAGCGCACCAACGAGCAGACGCGCCAGCATTTTAATGTACGTCGGTTTCGGCTAAACGCCTGTCATGCCTGCAAGTACTCGTTACGGCGAAGCTGTGAAATGAACCAGAACTGAATTTTTTCAAGTCAGACGTAGTCGTCGTCCGTGTAGACAGACAGCCTCCTCCACACTAGGGAGGAGCGAGTGACATGGTGTTTCCACTCTGGGGGGAAAGGTCGGTGCTCCACGCCTCCAGAGGAGAAAAAAAGTCTCGTTTGAAAGGAGCGGATGACCATCACAGCCTGTTAGGATTTGTCAATGGAATTGTTGAGTATTCTACTTTCAAATGATAGTCAGAATCGCTGGACCGTCATTCGCTTTGACATGAACTTGCACCACGGCTTCAACTCACCACTTAATCTCCTCCCTCGCCTCCGCTTGTGTTTGCCTCCATCCCAGATGAGGAACGGCCACGGTCGCTCCCCGTTTCGTTGCTCATGCCAGCCAGGAGCGGGATGAGACGCCCATTACAAGGAGCCAGATTGCAATCTAACCCCGTCCCTCACCCTACTGGAGAGCGGAATGAAAGGCCTCTGCTTTCGGCACTAAACGAAATCTTCCATTTCTTCACCGAACGCGCGGTGTAACGCCTCCAGCTTTACGTAGCCATCATTCTTCAAAGCAATGCGAAGGGGTGCCGAGTGTTCTTTTTTGTTTTCTTTCCGAACGCTGATGCTATCTGACAAGCATAAAAATTTCTTTCTTGTTTGCCCCTTGCAACCGTCGTTGTGGAATCGTGGCATGCGTCGAACGGAAAGCAGGATGATGTCGCCCTCAGAAGGAGTGCTGCGTGATCTTTGACATCGAACAGTTACTGTTCTTGCATTCATTACTGTATTCGGATCATTACCTAGATTGTGCTCACTGCGGTTGATTGCTCCTCAGTAGTGCATGATTTGGGCCTACTATTTTACTCCACCGGACTTCGAAGTGGTACAAACTAACAAAACAGACCACAGAATTTATTTCGGTAGGAGTCCATGAATTCGCACTGACTCTGTTATGAATTCCTTCCGGCTATCGCTGACCCGATTTCCACGAAATTGCCCGCGCGAATAAGGGAAAATAAAAGAGTTGAGAAAATTATTGCGCCAGCAAAATGTCTGACTTATTCGAGAACACTGGTCGACTTGAGATTCCAGGGTTAAAGCAGGAGCAAAAGTGGCCGTAGACGCTCGTGCAGAGGCAATATAGCAGCCGGGAAGACAAACTACTTCCGGCTGACTGGACCCGCTGGCGCTACTTTCATTCGAATGTTCGCTACGTACGCGCTACGTACGCAGCGCCTGTAAACAGGCGAACGGACCGTGAAAAACGCTTAGCGTTGAACTCGCGTTGGCGATATTTGTTTCGCGCTCTCCACGTCGGGGCTCTTCGTGGGCTTCCCCCTCCTTCGTCGTCGGCGGCGGGGTAGCGCCGAAGGCCCACGCTGACCTAGTGTATCCATAAGTCTCAAGTGCAAAGCAGCGGGCCGAACCGCGTGGGCGCTCGAAGAGTAATTGAAAGGCAAAAGGAGCCAGTGGCAGACCATCCATCACGGCGAACAAACTTTCTCGAAATCAGCAAGAAATGAGCCGGCCGATATTCGCGTACACTGGGGTGCGTCAAACAGCTGTATACACTCTGGGCGCGCTGAGGTTTGCGCACACGTATCCGCCGCAAGGGTCGGCGCGGACGATGAATGGGCTGCGAGCGCTCGTTGCCCAGGGGGAAGCCAGCGGAGCAGCCGGCCGCACCTGACATGTGGAGATCGGGGCTTTCATTCTCCGCGAGCTTGCGGCCGACACCACGTCGTCTTTCGCTGACAGTGGGCTTTCTGCTACGCCAGGATTAGGTGCCGCGCCGCGGGAAGGATAGCTGGAGCACCGCCGCCACGTCCTCTTCTCGGCAGGCTCCCCAGGACGCCTCGTCGCTTCGCGCTCCGCTGTTTCTGTCAGCTTGATTGCTGCCAAGGGACCAGCAGAGGGGTTAGCTGGGTAGACTTACGAGGAGAAATAAGCCAGTTTAAAACCTCTGAGCCTTCACTTGGCTGGCGTGGGAAATAACTATTTCAACAGTATCATCAAATGAGCGCTGCGTTTAATACAGCTGCATTTCTATGATAGCGGGCCTTGCTTTACATGAAGAAGCATCTTCAAGGAAGGCTATAAGTTCAGTTTCTTAATTACTGCGGTGGAAAATAAAATGGCCTTCATTCGTATAGAACAGAGCAGAAAACCAAGTTCACTTATTGTACCATGGCCTGGGACCTATTACGCTCTAAAGAAGCTAAATGCCCAGCCCTAAACGAAGAGCTTCCATATTACCCACTGTGCCAAGAATAGCGAGCACTTTGGAAATTTCTGTTGCTTTCATAACCTGGTGGTACGGGCTACGGGAATTCGATCCAGGGTATTGAACGATGACGTTGCTGCCGCTGTGACCCGGCAGCGAAGTGGCCCGTGTTATTTTCAGTGTGCGTGAAGCGAAGTGAGTTCCGTTCCGATCGATTGTGTTTGAAGGCGACCATGGGCTTTCCCAGAGCTCTCGCAGCCTTGTGGTCATTTGCAGTGTCGCAACGGGGATAGATATATCTCACCAGTCATGCTGCCTAATCTCCTCCCCCCAACCTTCTCTTTTTAAATGAAGAGAAACTTGAAACCGGAGGCTATAAGTAGTTCAGGCGTATACATATGCTGAGAAGTGTACATGGCCCGATTTGGGCACACATAGCGGTCGGTCGCTAGCTTGGTAAAGTTCGAAGGTTGACTTCCTGATAATAGAATGTAGCTTCTTGTTATAAGTGCCCGGGTGCAATCATCCATGTCGAAGGCTGTAACTGTAACATGGGATAATATGCGCGGTCACAAATTCGGCGCTGATTACGAAGGACAAGGAGTGGGTTTTGATCCCTAGATTTCGCTACTAACAGCCTATAGGCTTAAATAGAGCGCTGAATACACTACACGACAATTTTTATAAGCACAGCTATTCAAATTATAATTGAAAGTGTGAACACAATGCTAGCAAGAATGCTAATAAATGCAATCGTGAACGTATAGCTGCGTAACAAAATATACCCTCAACGAGATACAGAGAACCAAGCGTTTAAAGCCTTGTAAAACCTGCGACGGATACTTCAGGAAGTTTGCTCAAAAAGGGCCATCGTAGGGATGAAGATAAATATGAAGAGACAGAAAGTAACGTTAAAAGAGACATTCCGAAAGCTTCCCATTCAGCCTGGGTAATTAATTACTATAACTGTCCTGGACAATTTGTCAGTGCTGATCAGAGCCATAAGATAGAAATCGGGCGTTGAGTCGGTATGGGCAGCGAATAATTCGACAAACACTTACCAGCAATGAACTGTAGGCTACCTTTGTCACTAAATTTTAAGTACAATGATATACGACCAGTACCTACCCCACGATTACTTATCAGACAGACACTCGGGCACTTACTGAACACCTTGAAAGAAAGCGCAAGTCTTCCCAACGAAGAATGACGGGAGTGAAAATTAGGGAGAGAAACGAGCTTCTTGGACTACATAGCAAGCTCAGGGGGAAGCATTCTCGCTCAAGTTAAGAGACCATAAATGAGTTGGGCCGGGAACGTAAGACCGGCAATTAACAAGGGCACCCTCCCCGTGCAGAATGGCTACTCGGATACGGGAGCAGACGTGAAGGAGAACAATTCACGCACTGTATGGGGAAGGTAAAATCAGGGACAAGGAATGGATTCTGACAGCACATTACAGGAGTGAATGGAAGTTAATCGGAGGAGCCTTCGCCCTGCAGAATGGCCACGATGACGACGAAGACGACGACGACGATGAAGAAGATAATAATAATGACGGCGGCAGGGGTAATAAGGCTGGGGCTGACCGCGGCCATGATGGTTGTGGTTGAAGCGGTGGTGGCGGAGGCACTGATATTTAGAAAGAACCACTGAAAATACTCGAAAAGCCACTTCTCAAAAAATTGGTGGTCTATCTGCTCACTTCGCTGCAAATGTCGCCGAAAGGCGACAGTCTTTTGCCGGCCCTGGCACGTAAATGCCTCTCTTCTCTCGCGCTCTTCCCCTCCCGTCTCGCTACTCTCACGATAAATACGGTGCAGGTTTGCTGAAGTCGAGGCAATTTTCCCGCGTTCGTGCGCGCACGCCATTGACTGAAACCTTTCGTTACTCCTGCCTTCTGAAAAAGCCGCCAGGAGGTCTAGGGTCGGGCGCGAGCGCTTTTTGTATTTCTGGGTCAAAACATTGGTTTTAAAGCGTATGTTTTATTTACTGTCTCAAAAATCAAGACAACATGTATTTTTAATTAAAAGGAAACTCCAAATACCACTTACATATTCATGTTTTGCCTCAAATAAGCGTAATGTTTTCTTTTTTGGTGAACAAGGGTTGAGAAGTATGACGTGCGTTTCCAGAATTGGTGGTTTTGAAAAGCCTTGCAATTATAAACTTCTCGTTTAAGAATTCTTTCACATTTTGTCCGCGTGGCTGAATCGAGGGACGGACGGACAGAGCGACAGAATATTTGGTTTTAACTAGCCCAAGTAAGACAATTGTCTTCAAAATCAAGCAGCCCGGTGTAAATGCTGATGTGTATAGCCACAGAGATGGCTGGGTTTCTTCCCGATGCCTCTCGCTAAGAAGCGACGATTTCGTCAACGTTATTGCCCAAATAAGGGAGCCTGTGCCAGCAGTCTGAGCTGCTTTTCAAAAATAATGGTTATTGGAGCGTCACCGCTGATAACTGCGGGAAATTTTATTATTTTATCAGGCTCTGTTTCCGACCCATCTTTCACTGGAATTAGGCGTACGCTTCCGTACTGTCGTCTGCCGCGTCTCATTTTCATGTTGTCAAGTCTTAAGCCACAACTAGAATCAGCTCGTGCAACAACTCAGCATACCTGAATGTTTAAAAAGTTTCAGGATTTCATATGACCGCTTCAAGTGCGCCTCAGGCCTTAAAGAAGGTGCTAAGCTTGCGGAACTGAAGTTTATCCAGCCGGGCATAACAGGAACATTTTTTTTATAAAGGGACTTTGCTTACGCGAGGCTCAGGAGCAGGCAACCTGTTTTTTTTTTTTTTTTTCATACTGCCAGTTTCAAGTATTTTTTTGAAAACGCAAGTGACAATTCTTGGCAATGTCTTGCCAAAAAGTGGGAGAATAAGTTTTGAAAATAACGGTGTTTATTATATCTGCCTCATTTTTCACTCCTGCTCTTTTGATCGTTACGTAACACGACGCCGAGGGTGCCTTCAATATTACGTATTACTTCGCGCAAACGTTTGGGTATTCGCGCTGAATGCGTTCTCTGCACGAAGAGCCACGTACATCAGCCGTTCAAAGGTTCAAACACCTCGTATTATTGAAAAACACCTCTCAAATAAAGAAAACACACAAACGTCTACCGAACTTCTATCCATTCATTTCATAACCTCCAATACAAAGCGTCAATACTAACATAATCCTCAATCAATAAAAAGAAATTGCTGCCCAGTCATTTGGGAACCTCTGCTGTCGTGATTTAATGTGAAATTTGCGGAGGCTAACATTACCACCACCGCTACTGGGCAAGTTATTTAGCTAGCATGGTGTTTTTTTTTAACTGGGTGTCACTTACCATTCTTTAAAAGCTACGCTTTGTAGCCTTGCAAACAAATCTCAGAGCTTCAGGCACTTTTAATATTTGAAAAGAAACACAAAAAAAGAGTAGTGCAGCAGAAACAAAAAAAAACTGCATGCTAACGGTCAGGTACGCGTACAGGAAACCTGGTCTACGGCACTGTACCGATATTGGTTATCTAGGACAAATGTAACTGGACGGGAAATTCTGACTGTACATGGAACATTAATAATTTCATTTTAACTTCAGTTATAATCAAAGCTTTTAACAACTTTTAAGACAGCATTATCTATCAAACCTACTGCTCAACGTTAGAAAAATTGGACTGAAGGACAACTCCACATAAAAGAATGTCATCTAAATTATCGGTGCCCTGATTAAAACTAAGAAATTTTAAGTGGCCTACCGAAAGTACCAAAATATGAAAACCCGCGTGCTCAATCTCGGAACAGTGCAGTGCTGTTTGTTTTTCAGGGCATCACGCTCATCGCAGATCTGCGTTGCGTTAACAAAGGGTCAACTAGCACTGCTTTTAGCAAATGGCTTCCCTGAGATGGGAGGACAAATGAACTTGGCCCAATCTTCGTTTTTCCTCATTGTTCCAAGACACCTCAAGAAAGTGTGTGCACAAACACCCACAAACCTTGGTAGGCGGCAGAAACCTATATCTTCTTTCGACGTCGGCTGCAGAGAAGCAAGCAGATGCCTCCAACTTTGCTTTACTGACGAGTTTAGCATAGTCTAGTTAGTTCCGATTTGCACTATCTTATCGCCTTCCTGAGCAATGCGTCTGCGTACTGCTGGAAACCTTTCAACCAGTATACCTTTGAAACCTTTATATATATATATATATATATATATAGAAATAAGGGTTGGCAGTCGAGAAAACCTCGGAAAGCAAATGGGAGGATGTGGTAGATCATTGAAACAGATTATTGAAACAGATCATTGAAACAGATATATATATATATATATATATATATATATATATATATATATATATATATATATATATATATATATATATATATATATATATATATATATATATATATATATATATATATATATATATATATATATATATATATATATATATATAGTGAAGACTGGTCCTCCAGTCGAATCGTCATTTTAACTTTTTTTTTACTGCGAAGCAGCATATGTCTCACCCCCCTCCAGATTTATTCCGGTGAAGCAGGATTACTCAGCACCACTCCGGGGGCTCCTCCTCGCCACCACCGACCCCTCTTTCACAACTTTTGTTCCCTACGCCACCACCGATTACTTTTTCACAAGTTGCGCAATCGGCTGACAACGGTGGTAGCACCGTTATCAGGTGATTGGGGAGAATCAACAGAAGGGGGCATGGGCGTATAAACGACCGAAAGCCGCCGCTGCCGAGCACGCAGCCGCCGCCGTTGCCGCCTCAAATTCCACATCCCCGAGTAGCTCAAATCTCGCCCGGTTGAAGAGAAACTTGGCCGGTTGGAATGCCAACGTGAGCCCATAATTTTTCTTAAGCTTGAAAGGGTTTCCGAGCGACATTTTCACCGTTGTATATCCCGCTTAACTATGCGATCACCAGTTGTAGGTTTATGTGTGCATAGGTCGGGGGCGGAAGGAGGGCGGCTTGCGCGAACAGTTGGGATTCATGCCGCTACCGACAACATGCCCGTTGTGCTGGTGAAATATTTAAACGCGGGAGTGTCATGGCTGAAAGCACCCTGTCCGGGTCGTCCGTAATCGAGCGGCTTCGGTCCGGGTTGGTGTGTTACACAGACAGTAAGATGCTTATGATGGGGGAGGGAAACGAAGAGCGACTTGTTTGTCCGCTAGAATAAAGCTCGAGGCCTTCCAGGTTTTCACTCGCTATGGGCCGGACGCATGTATTTCGCTTGTAGGAGGAAGAGCGGGAATTGGAGAAGGGTCGGCCCGAATAGAAGCGCGAATGGGCACGAAAACTACGCAAGGCCGCTGCCGCCGCCGTTGCCGCCTCAGGTTCCAACTCATCGAGTAACTGCGGATCCCTCCCGGATGAAGACCAACTTGTCCGCTTGTAACGCATACGTGATCCAATATTACTTGTTCAGCGTAAAGAGCTTTCAGAGCGACATTTACGACGGTGTATTTCACTTCTAAGCATGCGCACATAACCGGTTGCCGGTTTATGCGTGCAGGTGTTGGGGGTAGAAAGAGGGCTGGGAGCGTGCACGCGCAGCTATATGTGTCATGCTCTTTCTGGTGACATGTCTGTTGTTCTGGAGGGAAATTTAAACGCGGACGTCAAACGGAAAGATCCGAGCTGTCGGGTGTCCTCAGTGGTCGAGCGCATTGGGTTGGTACAAGCGACACGGGAGGGAAACAGACAGCTTCATGTTTTGTCCGCTGGAATAAAGATCGGATTATTCAAAGTTTAATTCAGTCTATTGGCTCGAAAGTATGCAAAATCGCAAATGACAAAGTTCTGTTCTTTCGTGCACACCGTGGACTGCGTCCAGCTTCGCAGGTCATCCTTCCTCACACAGTGGAAAGTCACTAATTTTTTGAGACGTGCGTCGGACTACTTTTTGACACACACCACACATACATATATATATATATATATATATATATATATATATATATATATATATATATATATATATATATATATATATATATATATATATATATATATATATATATATATATATATATATACAGATACATGATTGATCGATTTTATTCTGACGTTTAACGCGCCGAAGCTGCACAGGCGATTTTGCATCGTCAGATGCAACTTTCGCGGCGGCATATTACCCGCTCCGTCATACGTCCTTCGACTGCGGCGTGACCAACGTCAGGCACGATCACGCAGTGCCTGCGTTTCACCGAACACGGCCACCACAGAACAGGGAGAATTTCGGAGAATTTCAGCTCGTAGATGTGCTATGCATATTGAAGAAAGCCAATCTCAAAAACCGTTCAAGAATCCACTTGTCATGCCAAGCCCAAGCCATAATGGGGGGGGGGGGGGGCGGGGGGGTCTTCCCATAAACCCTCACGACGACATGGATTACCAGGTGCAGTTTCCTCTCTAGTATACTTGCTAAGAAACTCTAAGCTCAACACGTCTTTTCTCGCACACACTTCGGTGACCGAGGGCGAATGCGAAGATACGTTGCTCGTTCTGCCCTGCTTTGACAAAAGATACATTGCAACGGAAATACACAAACCGTTAGAAAATACTTCAGCTGCTCCCATGACCCATACAGGTTGACAACATTCAATGGAAAAAAAATCTGGCATATTTGAGGCAAAACATGAAACATAACGAGAGTGCCAGAGTTTTTTTTTCATGGCGAGTATACACGTTGGGTTAGTGTTTACGACAGCAAATAAAAATCAATGCGTTAAATAATATTTTGGAAATGTGATACAATAGTAAGGATTAAAACAAAAATATATGATCTGCTTAATCTGCACCTAGCTGAAAAAATTAAAAAGGAAATAGTCGCGCACTTCAAACAAATTGTGAGCGATACCTGCGAACGTGGGAAAACAATTTAACTGAGCAAACGCTCATTGCATTCAGTAAAGGAGAGGAGAAAGGGAAGGAGACATGGCGGGTTTTAGGGGGGACAGGAGATGGTGTTACATTGCAGGGGTTGCAGGAGGCAGTCGTCTTTCGAAGACATGCTGTGAAGCGGGTGAATATGCGGACAATTTTTTAATGTTGCATTCTTGAACTCTGCAGCCCCGCGGCAATGTTACTTCCGATATACCACGCAAAACGCGACATAATAATTATGCCAGCTAGACTCGAGCATATTGCTCTGAATTATCGCGACGAGACTTTACATTGTAGCCGACTGGCTGTCAAGATAATTCTTCCGCAGCAACAGATCGGGGCTCGCGCCCAGTAGAGCGCCGAAGAAAAAAATGCGGGCCAGTCCACCCTGCGGAAGTAGTTGGGGAGACAAGCTTTAAACACCACCTACCACGGGTGACTACGGCCCGCTTGCGTTAATCACACGTTACACTGTACCTGTAACATGTTCTTTATTATTCCACTTCAGTACGACGTTCAGAACGGCCTTATGGTCGGTGTGATACGCACTCAGACTTCGCGTTTTCACTGCAATTATATTCTTCTGGAACGTTAAGTCAATGCACATCTCACGAATGGTAGCCGGCAGTTTGCTATCGGCGTTGCACACGAGTACTAACTCTTCGAGGACGAAATGGACGAGCTACTGGTTTTGTGGTTTGGCAATGTCGACGTTAAAGTCCCCGACGACGTTCATGGGCGTAGCGTGGTAATCGGTAGTGAAGGCACCGTGCGTTCGCATGAAACGTTCGATGCCGGTCTTGGGTGTGTTTGGTGCGCAGTATACAGTGCAAATGGCGATGCCATTTTTCCGCACACATCGCCGTAGTCGACGTCTCCATCCGACGTTTCGAGCGTGCGTGTCTGAACGGCGTTTATGAGGTCATCCCTCACGTATATTGCAACGCCCGACGCCCGACTGGCCTCCCGACTGGTAGCCGCTTTTCCTGTGTACCCGCGGACGGGGTAAAACACGTCCACCGACGGTCAGTCCAGGTTTCTGACAGACACAGCACCGGTACTTGGTTGAGGAAGAAGTCGTGCGTCAGATCCTCCGCATGCAGGCCCAGTGATCTGGCTTTGAGACTGGCAAGTGCAATGGAATGCGGTTCCAGAAGCAATGCTCTGCACGTTTACACGACGGTCTGGAGATGGTGATTTTCCAGTCGCCTAAAGTCGTCGTGCAGTTGACGGTAGGCGTTTTCGTGGACGTGGTAGAATGTAAAGTCTCTGCTGGTGTTTGTCAAGTAGAGGTTGTTGATGTATGTACGTGCAGCGACTGAGAGCGACATACAACAACCTCTGCGGTTGTTTGTTGTCGCACTCGTTCACGATGTGCGCGTAGGTTGCTCCCTGCGCACCCTTGCATGAGCGGGAACTGGGTTTGTAGCTCAATCAGTACGACAGTGGGCTCTCGCTCCGTTTCTCTATTCGTTCCTGGTGGTGCCAGTAACTTCTTTTTTATTTGTTTGCGGGAGTTTTCTGTTGACACCAACGGTCGCGACAACACCCCTGGGGTGTAGGGGTAAAAAGCTATCGCTAAATAACAAAAACTACGAAAGACTGGCGACAAAGGCACCCTGATAACTTGAGCATTTACTGTGTAGTGAACATGTTGTTTTCAACTGTGCGGCACGGATGTTGCAGTGAGGCTATTTCTTGTCATGCGCTCCAACTTACGATTGACCGCTGCTTCCTCGCAAAACGTATTTTAGTTTGGAGGGCAGAACGAGGGGGCTCAGTATAGCGCAGTTGCACCACGTGTTCCAGGGGAAGATCGGAAGCTAATAACGAGACGTTTCGGGGAGGGGCTGCCACAGAGAGTCATATGCCAACGGGCGGGAGGATCGAAGGCCGCAGTGAACCGAATAATTCGTGCCTTTCGAGGCGAAGGAAGAATTACGGTTGCCCAGAGGCGTGGCCGACCAAGGGTCACACAACATATCGAGGACGAACTCATTGTTGCGGCAGTTGTCGTAGACCCCTTTCTCAATGCGAGTGAAATCCGTGACGAGTTGTCTCTGAAAGTGTCCAAGTCGACAATACACCGGATTTTGAAGGAAGCCGGGCTTTCGAACTGTGTGGCTGCACAAAAGCCTTTTCTGACTGGGCGACAATGCCAGCAACGGCTGGAAGTCGCACAGGAGTACCAGCACTGGAGCCAAGAAGAATGCGGCACTGTCGTTTTTTCTGACAAATCCACCCTTTGTACTCGGTGGGATCAGTAGTGGGGGGGACGGAGGCCCTTGAATTCGAGGTAACCACGGCTCTCACTTGCTCATGTCCGCATCGTTTTCTTATTTGGAAATGGCGAAAGCTCTCGTGGCTTTAGCGTTCCAAAGGGGTTTTAGAAATTCCTTCGGTGAATGCTTTTCGGTAATGCCAGTTTATATCGAAATACTCATGGTGCAATGTGGTTCGCTACATTTGTTTGTTTTTTTATATTTTTTAGCTGTAAATCCTGTCTCCTCTAAATTTGCAGGTGCAACCCTTACTATATACACAGTGTCCTTTCAAGCGGCCGCTGCGCAGTCTGCATGTGGGGAGCCGTGAGCCGAGACGGGCTAGGGCTTCTTGTCCGCATTGAGGGGAGCTTCACGGCGTCCTGCTACATTGCGCTACTGCATGACACTATGATCCCCTTCGTGTTCGATGGGGGTTTTCCCGACGGGTGCTTTATTTGTCAGCAGGACAAAAGCCTCGTGCACATGGCAGGTCGGGTGACCACACTGCTGGAGGATCTGGGCGTACGCCCTCTACAGTGGCTTCCGAACGGTGCGGATGCGAATCCTATCGGGAACGTGTGGGGGCTCATGAAATCGCGCCTGTCCAGAGGCGACTTGTCAGGGGGCACAGCGAACGTGCTCTGGACCGCCATTCGGGAAGAATGGGAAAGCAATCGCGCAAACCACGAGTTTGTTGTTTCGCTTTACAAGTCAATGCCAACAAGGATGAGCAAGCTCATTTCCAGTATGCTTGCTTGAAGTATGCTTGCTCATTTCATGAGCAAGCATACTTCACAGGCGTTTTTTTATTGGTGGCCTGGAGCGGCGGCATGATTGTTAGCTGGTGTGGAATACCGGCGTTGATTTTTAAAGACGATAGTCTTTCTCGGGCTACTTAAACCCAGAAATTTTGGTCTGTCTGTATGTCTGTATGTCTGTCTGTCTGTCCGTCTGTCTGTCTGTGACTCGATTCAGCCACGCGGCCAAAGCAAAACAATGCCTGCGTCTTATATAGTCACAGCTAAATCGACCCGTCTATGTCCGGTGTAATGTTCATACTTGTCAACATTGTTGAAAAAGAACAAGACATTACGCAAATATGAGACAACAAATCAATACAGAAGTGATATTTGCAGTGTTCCTTTATAAAAAAATCAAACATGCTTGACTTTTGCGAAATTAAATACTTCATCAAATGCAGAAAAAGAATTCACTCCGCCGTCGCCTGCTGTCGCCCGCGCCACTATAGCTTCTGGCGCCATTTTAAGAAATCAACCGGCAACAGTTACGCAAGGTTCCACTAGATAGGTTCCACTTTCTGCTTGCAACGCACGTGGAGTAGGGAAACGCGGTTCTATAAACGTTGAAGTAGGGCGCCTCGATCAACGCGCGTCTTCGCCTTTCGGCAGCGTTCGCATCGAGACACCCGGTTTGGAGCAGTGGAACGCGGGAAATTTGAAATGATTTAAGCAAACCTTTGGCGTCTTTACCTTTGGAGGAGCGCGACGCAAGAGGAACAACATGAGAGGTCAGCGGGAAAGCGAAGGGAGGCATTTCTTCGCAAAATCTGATAAAGACTATCGTCTTTTGACGGCATTTGCAACCAGGGGAGCAGATACACGGCCAATTTTTTTTTTTTTGTCAAACCCACGACCACACCGATATCTTCCCCCGTTTTCCTCTTCCTTAATTGTTAAAGAACGTGTGCCAGCTGAAGTCTCATCACACCTTCGTAAAACAAAGTATTTCTCTCTTCAGTTCATATTCTGTTTTTGGTGTGCTAATTCTTAGTTAACAATTTGCATGTTTTACGAAAAAATATTAAACCTCGTTCAACCGATTGTGATATCTACTGAACCAGTGTGGAGCTGTAAGTTGTCTTTACAAAGATTGCTTTTAGCTTCGGCTTCTTTCATGTGCATAATGTTAGAGTTGTCCTAAAGACTAATTTTAGCATGATTTGTTTGAGGATAGTTCCGCTAAAACCGAAGTTGCAACCGTTTTCTCCAATACATCGCAATCGCACTCCGTAGATTGCGTTATACTGACAACGAAATGGTTCTCAAACATTTACAAGTTCACTATCTAAGTACGACAAGTAAACGAAACTCGGCATAGCGGTATAGTCGGCTCATGAACAAACTTTCATATAATTGGTTTTGGGGTACTTTTTAATAGCTCATGACGTAAAGCCGTTTTCTTTATTCGTAAGCTCACCGTAGATTTCAATGCTTTACTGCGCAACAGGCAGTGTGGGAAGGCCAGCTAACAAAGACCAAGCTTCCGCCGATATTCATCAAGTCGGCTTTACCTGTAAACACAAACGCAGTGCTGGGAACTCCGGATGGAGCATAACACGATACGAGGACAGGCTGTAGTCAAGCCCAGCCCTATAACAGCTCCGCTTTTAGAAATACCAAGGTAGGAGAGCATGTGTGGAACACAATTTTGTCACCGCGAAACGGGCAAGATTAGTTATCTGTCAGAGCAGGGCAGAGCGAGAACTGCATCTTCACCCTCACCCTCGGCCGCTAAAGCGTCTACGAGCAAGACGTGTTGAACAAAGAAAGTGACCCCTGGCACCAAGCGCTGAATGCGATCAGCGTTGCCGTTTGAAGCGAAGGAAAAGACAGGCGAGCGAGCGTGATTGGACGAGCACGCGCACTCTGATGTCTCGACAACAGAAGTGCAACGTCAGATGTAGCGGTGATGCATTTTGCCTCGCGCTTCCGTGCCCCGGCTTATTTTGACGCCGGGTGTACATACATACGTACAGGCGCCCCAAAAGTAAACAGAGCATGGGTTGGAGATTTTGAGGGGATTTCTCCGCCATGCGCTTAGCCAGCAACATCTAAGGGACTTTTCAAGAACGGCATTCTATAATAAAATCTGGCCGGACATATTCTATTTATGCAGGCAGCCGCATAAAAAATATTCTAATTTCACGAACCCGTGCTCCGTCCACTTTTTGGGACACCTGTGCATACATAAATAAGTCCGTACGTAAGAACTCACGTACATACATACATACATGCATGCATTCATACATACATACATACATACATACATACATACATACATACATACATACATACATACATACATACATACATACATACATACATACAGACATACATACATACATACATACATGCATACATACGTACGTACGTACGTACATACGTACGTACATACATACATACATACATACATACATGCATGCATACATACATGCATACATACATGCATACATGCATACATGCATACATGCATACATACATACATACATACATACATACATACATACATACATACATACATACATACATACATACATACATACATACATACATACATACATATGTGCCTGGACGACTTGAGGTAATGTGGTAAACACTGCTGGTGTATCAGTGTGTAAGATGGCCAAGGTCAGAAATACTATCGCAGAGAAGGCGGTTTTACAATTTCACAAATGGCTCTGCTGCGTTTGAACTACACACACCTGTGTAACTCGAAAAGCCTTTTGTTTTTTCTTTAACGCAATGTACTTAAATGGCCTACTTGTGTTCTCTCCGCACACGATCGGACTTGATATTCACGCATTCTAAGACGTCATGCTTGCTTTGCCTGGTCTCGCGAACAAATCCCATAGAACACATTTTTTAGTCAAAAGATGTGGTTAGCATAGCAACCGAACTACTTGTTACATTTGATTACAGTAATTGGTCGTGCACGCGCACTGTGAAGAAGCCCATGCACGGGCGTTTTTAACACGTGTTTGCACGGGATTGCTGTAGATTGATTGATTGAACAACTTCAGTCAATCTACGCCGATCCCATGGGAACTTTTGACGAGTGACTACTGATACAATCCGGTTGAGGAGGGTCATCTGCGTTATGATAACGAGAATTGCAAAACGCCATCATCGCCCCATGCAACATAACAGCGCAGGTCATATTTTGCGAGTCAAATCACGTGCTAGACCTTGTCCTCGGGTGACTTTGACTGTTTGAGCGAAGGCATTGATCATTCAAAAGCGTCGTGGGGAAGCAATTCGGCGGCGGTTTTTTTGAACCCTGACTGCATGGTAAAGTTAAGAGATACCCTTCATGCAGTGCTTTTTGCCGACCCGTCAGTACGCAACACGCTGAGAACATCGCGTTGCGACGCCGCCCTGCCTATGGTCGCGAGTCCTAGCCATTATTCTTTTCCTCATTTATAAAAGAAAATACAAATGTAAAGCTGCCCTTACACATGTGAAGCTGCACCCTCTACCGAATTTTATAAGGCGCACTCTCGTTATATATATTTTTAAACCTAGAACTTAGACTAGAACAGCTGTCGGTGAGTCGTTGCGGCACGCAAGATCTCGTGCGGGTTCTGTTTTACCTGTACGTCCACACGTCTTCCTGCCCCAACGCGTGCGTACGCAACCATCGTGTCTGAGCTGTTGCAAGACATAAATGATCGTCGCAGCAGACGCAGTAGCAAGACGTAAAGGATCGTCGAGAGACAGCCGGCCTGCTGAACGGCTGTCGCAAGACCGCCATTGTGTCTGCGTTTAGCATTAGTGAAAGTGAGAACATGCCTGTGGAGTCGCCGACGTTACATGTGTCGACTTTGTTGAAAGCCAGGTGTCGTAACTATAGTAGACGTGTAGGCCTAGGCCACCGACCCGAGGAGGTGTGTGCGCATTCCAGCTGTTCAGCTTCCATACGCACTCATTACGCGGCCGAAAAAAAAAATACCGCGGCGCCTAACATGTGCACTATATAACTCCTTTCGGAACCTTGCAGTTGAGCAACAGTGTATCGCGAAGTAAAGATAAAAAAGAAGGAAGCAAACCAAAACAGAGGGACAGGCCCGACGAAAAATATCCGAAAGAAATGCGTCGGAACGTTTGCGCTTTCAACAAGTCTCTTCTCCGAAAGGTTTGTGACCTGTGATTGGCCACTCACGCACGCAGTCGTCGGCGGCGTCGACTATATTTTTTGCCCCTGTGCCGAATGGTCGAGCAGGGCAGTGACTAAGTACCGAGTCTCTTCGTCCACGTGAAGAAACATCCTTAGCTACGCTTGTCTTCGCGTGATTTTTGCGAACTGCGCCATTATGGCCATACACATCACGGCAAAAATGTAAAGCATGTAGCTTGAGTGGAAGGCTGCTATGCGTGTACATTATCGCGGGCGACAATTTAATTTCTTCTGCAGTTACGCAAGACCTCATCATCACACTTTAGGCTAACAGGGTACGAAAGAGGGGGAGAAATCCGGGGCCCCTCGATTGCGATGTTGATGCAAATCAGTGATGAGTTTTGCTCTGCTCGCCTTCAAGCGAAGGTTTTACCTTGAGATCACATTCATTAAACTGCTCGAAACGAGTAGAAACCCTTATTCACGCTAAATTTCACGCCAAATAGCGTGCTGATTTATACAGAACTAGGTGGCACTAAGCATATCAGGTGACCCTTTTTTTTCATGTATAGCTACTTAAAAAGTAAAGAAGGTATGTTCTTTAGGCTGTGCTGTAAATTTTGCACACTATGGCATACGCCAGAAGTATAAACATACGCCGGTATATTTGTGTCTAAACAAAACTCCTATACGGTTTTCGCGTTAAATTTTGCAGCACATATATTTTAGAGAACCATAAGTGCCATCAACTAAGAGTGCAGGCCACAATGCCAAGCCTTTGTTCTGTCCTAGGCACCTATCACGTCACGTAATGTACTCCTGAAAACGCCCGCGGGCTTTCTTAGCCATAGTGCACCTGAAGTGGGATCAAAGGGGCGAAGGAGGCGATGCCGATGCCGAGCTTACAACGTGACTCGGAGAACGGTGTCTGTGTTGTGACATTAAGCAATGCAAGCATGATGTTTCGAATTGCGGGGTGTCGCAGCGCCGACACCGTTTGTTGAGTGAAATATAGGGTCTTCGCCTATAGGGTCTTCGCCGGAGTTCGCTCCTCGGACGCAGCGAATGGTGACGTCTCCGCAATGGTCACAGACTGAGGGCGCGTTATACGTTGCTTTTTGTCTCCGTGTAGCCTGGCTTGTTACCGCGCGCTGTGTTGAAAAGTGTTGGCAGTATGCGATCGTTGAAGAAACTGTTCCGCTCCAGTGAAGGCATAGGTGTTCAACCGCTTCCCCGGCCGTGCTCGTATTTTAAGATTCCAGTCGCGGTGAACAAATTCACAATTAAAAACGCGCGCAAAGCTGGCCTTGTGGGGACTCACCAGAAGTTGGGACGTTTCTGAAGCCCTCCCTGAGCTGGCTGCAGACGCAGCTTTTACGCTAATTGCTGAACCTTCGTCCAGAATAACTATGGCCCGAATACTACCGATAGATTTTTATTGAGATTTTATGCCACCCCCCCCCCCTTTTTTTTTCCTGATAGACCAGATATATGGGTTTTTTATTTGCCTGTCCGCTGGCACCCTACATGTGACGTCAAAATGGTCGCAGTACCGGCCCCTCAAGTAGGGTCCCGTGCAACCAGTAGCGCCTATAGTAAAATCTTATACTATACGAAAACTTTTTGGCACGGGAGTGCGTGCCCTTACACATAATTCAGCTCCCAAATTTCGTAACAGACGAACACACGGAAATAGTTATGCTCAAGAACCCAACGCTATATAACACATAACACATTCAGTGTTTGTCAGCTGAGAGGCTTTATTCCTCGGTGAAACTAGCATATTCTCTGTGGACAAGTTTAAGATTACGAGGACGTAGTACAGCCGCAGAACCAATTTTCTGGTGCAGGGAGGAAGTCGCGCCGAATTGCATTTGCATAGGAGTAAGATTCTCAGGAAATCTGAAGGTAATTAAGCAGAGCCAGGAACTGTGGCAATGTACGGCCGAATTCCACACTTTTTTTTTCCGAAAATAGCGCACCGCATCTCCCCTGCTATTTTATTAATACGACCTTAACGTCCAGGATGCAGTGCAACATGCAACCACCCGCGTTTATTCATTTTCCTTCTGTAGATTTTTACTCTTTGAAAGAAGGGCTCATAATGAGTTTGCGGATGCAGTCGGCAAGGGCTGCTTAAGGGCGCTCCAATCGTCGAACTGGGCAGCAAAAGAAAAAAAAAAAGTGGAATGAGAAAAAGGAGAAGGATGTGGGGATATGGGAGAGCGAATTACGCCCATCTGGCTGAAAAGCATATGTTGCCCCTACTCCCTCCAAGCGAGATAACAACAGCGACGACAGTAACGCGAAGCTGCGGCTCCAATACGATCACTCAGCGCTCCTGCGCACAGCGGGCACCAATTAGGGCCAGGCGCCCGCTCAAAGACAAAGCGGGATGCCGCACCCGGCAGCGGTTATAGTTCTGACGCCCCCTCTCTAGCGAACGTTGCCGCCGCAATGGGAGAAAAATGCCATGCTGCAAGCACCCCACCCCCACCCCCCTTTTTCGTCCCCTGCAGTTTCTGCCGCGATGCTCGACCAGGTTTCGGGCTCCTTTCACATGGGAACAGTGCACGCAGTGCATGCGCTCTGAAGTGGATCGATCCTGGGTATATTGCGTTTGCGTCTGTTGCAACATGTATTACTAAATGTCGCGCCGGAAGGTGATGACTCAGGGAATATGAAAATGAAAGCCAGCTGCCGTTTTTCTTCTTGGAAGGACGTCGCCCTGAAAAAAATTCCCTGGGGCACTTGCGCCTGCTCACATTCTTCGAATGCGAAAGCACTGCGGCTTCAACTAGCGACACTTACCAAAGCCTTCTCTACTGCTGTGTCATGCTTGCTTCTCTTCATCCGCTTTCCTTCATTCGTCTTCATTGGTTACCAGACCGTCCGCCGCTAGGAACCCCAGCTCTTAACCGGGTCACTGACCGCGACACGCGCACGATAAAAACGCAGCCGTGGGCTCAGAAATGCAAGGGCTTGCCTTGTCCTTCCACGGTTGTGTACTCTCAGCAGAGCAGCCACTGTTGACTCGCAGTGCACAAAGGTAGCCTGTACCCGATATATTCACCCGAGGAGCCAGCAGAGCCCTTTATTTTTGTCCAGAAAGCGTATTTGCACTGAGCATTATCAGAAAGCAGTGTACCTCAGTAGTCCGCGGATGATCGATTGCGTCAATATCTGTGCTTGGCGTGGAAGCTTACGGCGCAGATGTAAGCGTGTATGTATACGCGCCTGCGTTTGACTGAAGGATACCTTAGCATTTGCGCACAGGAGGCTGAGTGACGTTTCCCTGCTACGTTTTTGTTTGCTTCTTTCTTCCTCTCGGATATTTTTCTTACTTTTTCGCCTATATAGAGACCTGTGTACTCTGGAAATATAACTGAATCGGTTCTCGAAGTCTTTTAATACAGCAAAATAGAGGTCTGCACAAGAACAAGAAACGAAACGGGAATGAGAAGGAAAGGAGCACTTAAACACCGCTTCAGCTCAGTCGGGAAACATGCCTTACTTCACTAAGCTGGAAATGACTGCTGCGATGCTTCGCGCATATCTCTATGCACGACGTTAGTGACGGATAATATATAGGCAAGGAGGCCGCCAAAAATGCGCGATCAAAACGAACTGCTCACTGGGATATTATTTGCTCGCTGCAGTGAGTAAAAAATAAATAGGTCGCCATCCCGCCCTGCGACAGTGGATGTCCAGCAAAGCTGTTGTAAACCGCTACAGATGGGGATGCAGGAGGGTATGAAATGTTTCTCGTCGTCTCGGAGGGCTTGTCAGTTGCGCTCGGATAGCGTCACTTGATAAGGGTATCGGCACTCTTTTCTCATCTTGTTCCGTGCCGCCACCATGATCATAGGCCTGTTCGCATTGCGTGACATTCGTTTACGCGGCGACGGTTCATGGGCTCCGCCATTTTGTTGCTTACGCGTTTTAGTCGGTCAACTCTGGCAGGCCTATAGCTTGTCGTTCCTGCTCTGCGGCTGCGCGCGACTGACGTCGTTCCGAATGCGAATCAAAGATAACGCGTGTAGCAGCATCTCAGCAGCAGAAGTGTGTCCAAAGATGCGGCAAATGCTGGGTCCCGCCTAGCATGACGCACGCGCGCAGCGTCTTGGGCAAGAACTGCTCTATTTAGTGACATTAGTCCCGCCTAGCCTTGAAAGATAATCTGCAAACATAATCTTTACCAGGAACACATGGGGGGGGGGGAAGGGGAGGGGAGGGAAGGTTTCATGGTTCACAGGAGCCTTTTCATCCATAATGTGGTTTCTATGCTTATTTTGTGGTTTCCTTAAGCGAATTCTGAGCTCTATGCTGTATCCCTATTAGCCTGACGCGTGCGCTCGGCCTCTTAGGCCTTGACGCCTTGCCGTTTTTGCCCATGGAGATCGTTTTCGCCCATGAGGATAAAACCAGGTGGCTGTAGAGGTATACAGCTTTGCTGTAAAAATACAATCGTTTCTCGGCTATTTTGTTGTGTGCAGTGACTGCTGGGCGGCATACCGGTTGGGCAGGCAACCTAGCAGGGAAATTCTCCCATAAAACGAACAGCATGGCCTAACTTCTCAGCCTGAAATTGCCCATTCGCCTCTTCAACGCGTCTTTAAAAGTGACGGCAGCTGGCCCAAGGTGGCAGCAGCAGTTTTTTTTTTTTTTTTTGTAGCTCTATCTCCCTCTGCAATACATAATCTGGTATGATCAAAGTTCTATCTTTTTACGTCATTCCGGTTATATTTGCCCCTTCTGTTTCTCTAAGGGGCTGATGTATTGTGCTGCGCTTTCATACTCGAAAGGCAGGTCATTTATGCATCGACTGAAAACTTTATCTCCTTTTTTACGCTTCGTAGCCTGCGGCGTTTTTATTTATGAAAATAAAAACGCCCAAAGCCCACCAGTAGAGGGAAGCCTGAACCTGCGCTGATAGCGCCCCCTTTGATAAGGCGGGGAAGCATTCCGTAGTAAAGGAAACCTGCACACATCTCCCATCACCCGGCAATAACATGCCACTAAAGGGTTGGGAAATGAAAGAAGAAGCAATTCGCCGAAGGACGGCAGATGTATTACTGCAAGCGGGCCTGAAAGAAAGGCCGGAGTATAAAAACCAACGTTCCATCTGCGGACAGCCCCACGGCCAGAGCGTCGAGGCGGAGCAATGGCTTCGTCCCGCGGATGGACAATTTTGCTCCCCTTGTCGCACGGAAAAGGATAAAAAATGGATCAGAATCAATCCAGTCGTGAATAGGCCGAGCAACGAAGAAGCACAAACTTGGAACGCACCTTTTGCGGTACTCACCGCGATCACACCCAAAGCCGTCTCTGATGATTTTTCTGATGGTCCTATTATCGGGCTCCTTGACGTCTCGATGTGTACGTTCTCTTTTCCTGGCCTTCATTCCAGATGTCTTTATGCGTCCCCCGTTCGTCTGCCTGGCCACGAAAACATTCGCAAAATAAAGTGTGCACCGTTCTTCGGACGGCCGATTAACTCACTAATGAGATCGGCCCTTCACCCCCCCCCCCCTTTTACCGAGAAAAAAAGAGAAGGGGAGAGACTCATCCCAAAAGTGGAGAGAAAGAATGCTAAGTTTTCTCGGTGATGTGGCAGGCCCGTCATCAGGAACATTAACTGAGATTAAACGGGCTTCAGTGAGCAAGTTCTTTGCCAACACTTTCACGCTGCAATCGCAACGGTACAGGCGCGGGTGAAAGAAATTTTGTATTGATAGCGCTGGCTCGATGTAATCTTTTCGCGAACACGTCGCCTTAGTGTTTGGCGCCGAGTGAAGAACCGTAGCACCGCCACTTCAATCCCATCGCTTTGTAAGGAGTGGAAGCGTGGAGTTGTAGAGCACCTTTTGGTTGGGCCCGAAAAAACGCACTAAAAGTATATATTGACTGAACCGTAAGTGACAGCTCCTGATTTGAAAATATTTTTTAAAAAGAATTATTGTTTTCTCTTGGTGTTCAGTGTTTCTCACTGCTCGGTAGTTTTGAAAACAAAAGTGTTAAGTGTTCATCCCATGCCAGACAGTGCAATAAATCTACCTCAGTAGTGACACTGAATATTGTAGTTTCCAGTGATGCGCGTTCCAACTCATCGTTCATCTCCTCTTCTCTCTGGCACCCATTTTCGTTTCTCGCGTACAGTGCCTTCTTTGAAATAAAAGGACTGGCAGACATGAGCCTCTATCAGAACATTATGCCACCGACTTTCTGAGTCAAATTCGAATGCGATTTCGGAGCCATGCCGCATTAAACACCAACTTATATTCGTTACTGTTACGCAAACACTCGTCGATAGCACGTAGTCGTGTTCTGGACACGATTTATCAATAAAATCAGCTTTAACCATGATACCCCGTGCATGCACCGAGCCCAAATAGTTCCCCCAGCTCATCAAGCAATGAAAAGGCCGAATCTTGTCTCTGTGTTATCCCCACTGTACTGGCATTGTCTTGAGAAGAAGAAAAAAGGTTAATGTGTTAAAAATATCACTGCATACGATAGCAGCCGGCCCAAAATATAAGAGGATCATGAATACAGTTTGCATAAAACCATGGGGCCCCTGTAGCGGAATTTTTGTTTTGCGTGGTAACTTAATTACTGATTTACGGACAATGCACTAAGAGTTAGCAAAAACATTTCGGAAGTATGCGTAGTTTTCTGAGCCAGGTGGTAAGCGCCACCTAGTGCTAAGCATTGAAGACAATTTCCCCTCTTTATTTCTTCCCACAACTGTACTTCTCATTAAAACCCTACAGGTCAAGTAATCGCAGGTTCGGACTAACGCAGGTATCATTTATCTAACTTAAAGCGGGCTTCTCAGCAATGTAGTGGCCTATAGAGCTTTGATCACATTGACTTTGTAACGCCTCAAGTGCAGAGATCTTGTTTTTGTTTAGGCAGGAAAGTACAACAAGAACCAGAATAGGTTCTCTCAGTTCGCTTTTCTCGGCGCGAAACTGCAGTGGGTCGGGGCAAGTTTCACAATGGGCAACAGTGCGCGAAACTCGGCGCTGTACGCCCGACAGAGAAGACAGGGATGTGCAACACGCGAATAATCTGAATAAATGCATTGCCGTGTTTCGGAATCAGCTAAGGGTTATTAATTTTCGTTGCCCGTTACCCGAACGCGAGCGTTTGCGGTTCTCGCCCGCGGTTGGTCCATTTTTCGCTTGCTGCCTCCTTCGCAGTGCTTTCCCCGCTACACTTGGCGACGTTGGGGAGTCACGACGACGGGTATAAGAAGCGGAGGAGGCGAAGAAAAAGCAAAACGCGTGGGCGCAGCAGCGGGCCGATAGGTTCTGTCGCACATAACCGCGCATTGCTGAGAGGCAGGCAGCAACGTTCGCAGGCAGCGAAGGCGTCGTCGCGCCTTCGGGGCCCGAGGCTTCGTCCCCGGGGGCAGGGCCTTGCGTGTCGGGGGAAAGTTTGCCCATGTGTAGCAGCGTTGTGCCAAATCGCACGAGGCGTCGTCCTGTGGCCCGTCCCGTTTTCGGGGAGGAGAAAGCAAAAAAAAAAAAAAAACGCCAAGAGCGTGCACTTCGCACGGAGGCCACCCGGCGTCTACTCTTTTCGTTCAGATGACTCGCCTGTGTCGTGAGTATGCGCGCCTTTGGAACCACTCCGCGTCTCCCCGCATAACAAATGTTTGCTCAACACTCCACTGAGTGGAAAGAAAGACAGCAGAAAAAAATACGCGACGCAGAAGGCCGGCCTTAAAGCGCATTTGTCGCGCTCATATATTGTCCGTCATTGTTACTGGTATTGCCATTTTGTGATTTCTTGCGCGCTTATATGAGTTTGCATCGCAGAACAGACGTTCGGGAAGTTGAAAGCTCCTTTCTTTTCGTTCCTAACTGCTTCTTGAGGAGGTTTTCAAGCAACACTTCGTGTTTTCACTGGACGACAACGCTTCTACCATTTCCACTCAGAGCGGGAAAACAAATTTAATTTTTTTGGCCAGAATGCGGATGAATGAAGCAGGGTTGACACTTCTTGAATGTCGCGAATATATTAGCGTGGGCCTGTTTCTGGATGTGAAAAGTGCTATTGATGTTGCTTGAATGCCTGCGTTTAGGAGCCTGGGTGTACATCCGTATTAAGTTGCAAAGGATGTGACAAACGTTTAGGCCTTAAATACGCGCCGTGACACAATTTGATGAGATCGACTTCTTTAAATAAAACGCTGACTCTTCGTTTTCGTTAACATCGTATCGGGACATCAAAGACGTCTGCTTCTTCCCAGGTATTATATGAAGGGGTCACGATGAAGGTTAAACATAATCGATGTAATTATCCACACGCGCGATAAGTTTCGGGCTACATGTGTGCGGGCTTTCACATGCAAGGAAAGCCTAAAATTGTGCGTGACGTGCGGTTTTTCTTTTAACGAAGCGTTTTTGCTTGTTCGTGCTTGAAGATCTTTGCATCCTCTTTGTCTTTCACATTCATACAGATAATGAACGTGCATTCCTGTCGCTTCGATTTCTTTATGATTAAAGGCCAACTGCACTCAAAATTTCAACCTCTTGAAAACGTTCTATCCGTATAAATTGCCTGAAAAGACTGAAATAAAGAAAATATGACAGCTGAAACACGTGTATCCGTGGCGTAAACGACATCGAAAACAAGAGATTTTGAAACCGAAATTGAGAAGAGCGCGGCCATTACGGCCAGGCTGAAGTGACGTGTCAGCCGTCCCAGCCGGCGAGCGAGCGGTCGCACGCGGCCGTCCGGCCGGGGCAAACCTCCGCGCAACGCTTAACCCTCTCCGCAGCCGTAGGAGAAGCGCGCCCAGCGTGGCGCAGCGGAGCTCGACTGGTCCTCCTGGCTGACCGCAGGAAAAAGCGTACGGCCGGCCGCAATGTTACTTCCGCTTCATGGCTGTTTGCGCGATCCACCAGCCCGTGTAGCGTCGCCTGCAACGGAGCTATTTTAAACGTCTCTTACTAATGAACGACGCATTTCCCGGGGCTACCAGTTATGTCCCACTTGGTTTGGTGGTGCGTACTGTATGTTCAAATTAAATTTGACTGAGGTGAAATTTCAGTGCAGTTGGCCTTTAAGCGAATAGTTCTGTAAACTTTTTCTCTCTCGGAATCAGTCGTTCAATAACGCTGGTGTTTTATTCAAAATCATTGCTGGTGGCGCAGCTGATGACGTCTGATTACAAAACGGCTGATCATATTTCTCCAAAACAAAACATAATTTGTTCCTATTTAAATTATTTTAATTGTAATGCATCTGAAGTAAACCGATCAAGAATATACCTAACAGATTCGTTCGATGCCATTCAAGAAGTCCAAAAATCTACTTCTATCAATCCGCTCGGCTGCCAGATCGTCACTTATGCTAACGCACTCCTACCGGACAGTAGAGCTGTTCATACTGACTGGGTAACGGGACAAGAGGACACCTATGCTGAGTTTGCTCATGCTGCAGCACAGGAGGGTTAGAACCTCTTTCAAAAAGAAGTCGATGAAAGCGATATCCAGATGCTGAAACTTCGGTATTTCTATGGGGCCGTAGTCCACTGCTACGTCTTATAGGGAAATCTTTGTTTTGTTAAAGCCTGCCCAGCAAACCACGTTACGTCGTGCAGATATCCCGGAGACGACAGCAACCGACATTGCAGATGTCCAGGAGACGTACCGTTGGGGTCGGAGTTACATATATTCAACGTCCCTACAACTGCAAAAAACCCATCTAAATCACACGAAGGATAACGTACTATAGACGTCTCAGGGTACTTTTATATGCTGTTTACGAGACGTTACCTTAGTGGTACGTCTTATGGATATTGTAGTGGAACGTATGCAAGACGTATATAGATGTCTGTTCTACATTGGTTTTCTGTCTCTGGCACAAGCATTAGTTTGTTATATTCATAACTTGTGTACGTTAGTACGATACTGTTGAGATGAATCCGTACGCCTGAAATTCACATTCTTAATTCATTATTAGGAAGTTTGGCCAGCCCCCTTTCCGAGGTTGCCTATGTGTTGTGGGCATTTATACTTCAAATACATGTTTTACTATAGCTATTCAGCCCTGTTTGCTGTTACTTGTCTCCTGGTTTCTAGATTAATGTGTTTCCACTTTTGAAGTGCTGCATACTGCATGAAGTCTCATATGTGAGGTGCCAAGCTGACCACAAACTCTCGCAGAAGCAGATGAAGCACAGCTCTAAACAGGAAATGTCGCATCGAAAACAAGAGGCAGTAAGTAACAGTAAACCAGTTCTGATCAGCACAAGCGCCCTGGAAACTAAGGCAACCACAGTAGCGTCATCGAATTGTACCATACAGCACGGCTGTACAGGCCTTCTGCAAATAAACTATCACAGAAACAATTCAAAAATTAAACTAATTAAAATGACAGTCTCCCGTCTTATCTGTCAGTACCTGGAGCTGGGTAGTAAGAACGCTTTCAAAGTACACATAAAACACAAAAGAGTTCAGGTAAAACAGTTTATATTGACTTGCAAATTATGTAATATGCTTTCGCAACACAACAACTTTATTTTCATTCCTATCTGCCCTGGCCCACAGGGTACACATTGTACAATTACAAGAATAGTACAAGTATTCATGGCTATAAACACGTCACACACAGCAGAAAGGTTGACAAAAAATAGGGAGAAAAGCAAACATGCAAACCCAGGGTACAAACACAAGATAGTTATGCAACTTGACATATCGCACATTAAAATAATTGGGTGAAAAACAACGCCAGAAAAGTGTGAAAACAAAGAAATGATTGAATGGTGGGTATAAAAACACAGCAAATTTACGAAACTAAATAGTTCACATGTAGTGAAAAGCTTCTGGAACAATAAAACAAAAGCACCTAGGAAACACAAAAGTGGTGCTGAGTGGTGGTTGTGAGTGCCATAAAAATTTAAGCTACCTTAAACAAACCAACATCTAAGGAAATGATTATGATCTATAGAAAAGGTGTGTATAAAGAAATGACTGTACGGCGGTTACAAGAGCAGTAGAAATTTAGGTGATGAAATGATTCACACTTAGTGAGATGGCTGGACAACAATAAAACAACAAAAAACTTTAGAAACAACTTATTGAATTCTGGTTAGGAAAACAAAGTTGCACTACAGTAATACCTCGTTAACTCGAACTCGCATATCTCGAAAAATCGGCTAAGTCGAAATTTTCCGCGGCACCGAACATTTTCCTATACGTCCCATGTATATTTTTCCCTTTATCTCGAAGTATTTTTGGGTCGGATTGCAGATAACTCGAAATCTTGACTGGGAGTGGAACGAAAATTCCACCGCCGGACCATTTCACAAGATTCGCGCGATGCTGCCGTTATGAAAACGGCAAAAGCTAGGAAATTGACCTGCTGGGAGCAGTACACCTCAGCAGCGCTTGGCAGCAAGTTCGCGCAGCGGCTTTCGCCAACTGCTTTCGCACGCTGGGTTTTCACGTGCCGCCAGTTTGCCGGAAGCAGAGACGGCAGAGACAGATGACTTCACAGACTGTGAGGAACTTTGTCAAGAGGTCATCAAGCTTACAGGTAACGGTGCCGCCGAAAATAACGTGACTTTTCTGGAGTACGCGCTGTGTGAGCAGGATGTGGCGGTGACCGGGTCGTTCAAACGGCCACTAACGTAGGGGACGGCGGAGACGACGGCGATGACGAACCACCTCGAGAGGTGCCGACATCTTCTGAGACGAGAAATTTGCTGCGCTTGCTTCGAAATAAGGTCGAGTGCAGCGGCGGGGAAGATCGACTGATGCGATGCGTCAAGCAGCTGGAGGACGCCTTCCTAGGCCCGAGTACGGCAGCAAAGCAGACGAGCATTAGGCAGTTTTTCTCTGCTAAATAAAATGGCAGTGCGGTAAAACCCAGCCGGTTAAAGCCTCTTGTATGTTATTTTTTTCTCTTTAAACCTGCACGAGAAGAAAGATTAGAAACTGCCGCTGAAGAGCCGGTAAGTAGTAGTGATTTTTCTGAAGAGCGCTCACTTTTCCCGGCCATTAGCGCAACTTTGCTTATCTCGAAAATCCGTTTATCTCGAAATTTTCCCTGGTTTTTACGACTTCGAGTTAACGAGGTATTACTGTATTTCAATATTTCACAGAAAGTGATATCATATGGGAACAAACGAAAAAACGGGGAACACGGAAATGATTGAATATTAGTTACAAGACAGATTTACATGACTACGTGATTCACACCAAGTGATACGCTCAAAGAACAATAACACAAAATAAAAACCCATGGAAGCACGGAAATGATTCAATGGTAGTTCAATGGTGCATGCCTCCATCATCAGTTACGGTAGGGAATCCTTGAACAGTTTGCGTTCTTCGTTGTGGTGCCAGAAACTGCCAAAATAGTTGCAGACTGGATTGGTTGGAAAGTGAGTAAAAATTTCATGGTCCAAAGGCTTAAACAAATTTATTACCGCTTCTTGCAATAACAACTAAGAAGCCGCAGGTTGTCGAAAAAGCTGATATTTGCGCAGGATGTGACTGACAATCCTATACATTGTCTGGTAAAAGAGTTTGATGTCTGTAACTACACGAAGATATCTAGTTACACACAATGCAGGATGCCACTCGCAGGTGGAAAAAAGCGTGTTTCCTGTTTCCCAAACCAGGAGTAGTCCTGCCCCAAGTTGACCGTCAACAGTATCTTGAGCAGGCGCCTTGTGCAGACTGTTGCAGTAGCACCTCCCTTGCAAGCCAGTTCATCAATCTAGGCATGGGTACAGGAAAATCTGTGTTCTTAATACAGCTTTTTAAGACTGGTATAATACAGAATGGCCGCTTACTATTGTTCCTGAAAAAGACAGTATGACAGCTGCATCCGACCGGTACTCGCCTACGGGGCAGAAACTTCCAGGCTAACTAAAAGGGTCTAACTTAAATTAAGGACGACCTAGCAGGCAGTAGAACGATAGAAGATGGGCGTAACATTAAGGGACAGGAAGAGAGCGGAGTGGATATAATTTAATGTCAGCACTGGCACTACTATGGCAACCTTAACACTAACTATGACAGCTAATGTGAGGTACCACTATATATAGGAACTATATTTCGTGAGTGGGGACTCTGAGGACATTTTAGCTCAGCTACAGGTCCAATCTGAACTTGTAAAATATTTTTCTGTGTCTATCCTAACCGCTTGGTGGATTTAAGTGACAATATATACACGGATGAAGCCATGTCCACAAAATGTGGCAAAAAGAAACATGCACAAACCCGGACATCGTCACTGCCATGGACGTATACTTCCTGCAGCAGAATGGCGAGGTGGTCTAGTTGGTATATATGCATAACTAAACCTTCAAAAGCACATCACTGAAAAACTCGTCATGTTGTCCTGTTCGCTTGTCCTGCTAGGCCTATATTTTTAGTTGAAGTAAACGTTGTACAGCAGGAAGCATCAAAGTAGTGCAAGAATTTTTTACAGCACAATCACATTCACACATAGTCTAAGTTACACCAGTGACCAGCCTGCAACATGTAAGTTAATAACTTATTAGCAAACGACAGGCCACACACCAGAATCATACTCTGCCTTAAACCTCTGAAATCGCAAATGCTGTGTTACTCTTATCACCAAGGTGTGTTACACACTAAATTCATTCAGCTGAAAATTCCATAAGTGACAGAAATTTAACAGCCATTTTTGAATATTTTTACTAGGTTCTGAAAGGTTAGTTTACGTTTGCGATTCTGCAGTAAGAGTACGAAGCATAACCAGCCCTGCTGATACTACTGTACCAGTTACGACGTGCGTGCAGTTCTGACGTTACAAATAAATTCGGGTTGCATACACGTTGTTCATTCCAACATTTTACGACCGAACTGAGCGTGCGAAAAGATTGAACACTCAATCGAAACGCGATAAAAGCACCCAGATGGCATTTTAAACTAATGCTGTACTCTCGGAATTCACTCGGTTTATTATTTTATTTTATAGCTACACGCCCGGCAATCATTAAATTTATTGTGCACATTCTTTTAACGAAAACAATTGACGAAAAAAACGGCATCTGCAGAAACGAAACAAAAACCAATATCACGCTAAAAGTACACAATGTGCGTGTAACCTATACACGCATATATTCGCACACGCGCTTATATTCGCACACGCACTAATCGCACTCTCGAGCTTCCCTTCTTTCATTTCATATCAAAACATTCGCCTAGCAAAACAGGACAGACCACAAACACTTCACCGAACACAGGTCTAGAAATTGCGCGAGAATTGAATCTCTTTACAAACGCAGCAGCCAGGTATAAAGGTCTACCGACAAATCTCCGCAACGCCAAAGCGAGTCCCTCAAATCGTTAGGGCTAACTGCTTACGCGTACCGAAGTTCGAGAGCAACTCTGCTACGTTAATACACATGACAAGAAAACAAGGTTCACTAGTACTCACTTACCTCCACAACTTGGCAGTATTTCTTCGTCCGGTAGATAAATCCATGGTAGTCAAATCACCGAAATAACGAAAGTTGAAGGCGTGCACACCCGCACCGTCACCGCCTGTAGCACGCGTATCGATACGGAGTGCAGTTAATGAACAACTGTCGGACGATCGGTGTCGCCGCGCAGCGACTTCCTGACTCGTGTTCGTCCGAGGGAAAAACTAGTTCCTGAAAGACACCCACCTTGTTAGAACGCGTCGCGAAATAGATGCCCAAGTTATTGGTAAATATAGATATTGGTCGCCAATTATATACAAGAAGAACTTGAGCCTGGGTATTGTTTAAATAAAACAGTAATTGTACCGACAATCTAGAATACGGCGGTCTGCGGTGGAAATACGGCTGCCGTGTGGTTGTGGGCGCCGTAATTTTACGGTTTGTTCTGAGGCCGCAACCACCTGAAGCGTATTTTCCACGCTTTCGCGCGTCGACATCGCCCCGCGTTGACGGCGTCGGCAAAATGCACGGCGACGTGAGCTGACGCGGGAGGAGGAGGAGGAGGAGGAGGAGAAAACTTTATTGAACAGGTAGATCGAGCTTCGAAGTGGGCGGGGTCCTCAGTCCAGGACTCCGTTGGTGCGGCCTGCTGTCTTCGCCCTTTCAGCGAGCCAAAGCTGCTTACTTAGGTCCGAGCTGGCAAGTTCACTCTCTCACTGCTCCTATGTAGCTACGCCGATGTCTATGCTCTTCGCCAGATATCAGCGTCGACGCAGCTCCGGAAAGCATCCGAAAGCAGGCGACATCGTCCGGTTTCCATGTCCAATTTCTGGTTCGGGGTCATTACGTTCGCAGAAAAGAATCATTTTTTAACGTGCGGTAATTTGGTGCCTTGAGGCAAATTACAAGCTATTTCTGTTCGAAAGTGCGCATTCCTCCGTGGCTAGCTTGGCTTTCATCGAGGAGATCGGGGGTTTGGGAGACCTTTTTGCGAGTTAAATACGGGAGCTCTGGCTACATCGCTTGCAGTGCTAGGGGCTTGTCTGCAAGATCGATGCGTAACGAACAAAGTTTATCAACGCCAGAAATCTGGCGGTGCATTCAATTTCATTCGCGGCTACCGTAGCTTGCACAGGGGGAACGATGAAGCGCGATAGCTTTTCTTGGCTGAAATAAGGGAGCTTTGGTTACATCACTTGCAGTATTAGCATAATTGACCTCGCCTCCAAGATCGGTGCGGAAGAAACAAGCGTTAGAACTGCCGAAAGTTGTCAAATACGACCAAAACAAATCACTCGACAATATTCGCTGGCAGCCTTTGTTGGGTACCAAATTCTTGGATCCACGCATTGTTTTCCGGCGTGGTCGAGTGGATTGGAGATTAGGTGCTGGTGTTGTATTTTGAAAGTCTATGGTTCGAATCTTGGCAAAACCTCAGGGATTTTTTTAGTTTTCTTTTGCAATGAGGGTGTCATCAAATTTTTTTTCAAGGCAAAAAAGGCAGAGTACCTTGCCGTTTAACCTACAAGTGACGTTTGACGGTAACCTCAGTATAAAGGCAACCCCGAAATTTGCTTTGCTCACACTTTGAATTAATGAAGCTGCAGTCGGTACGTAACATCAAGGTTAAATGAAGTAGCAAGTAAAGTTGTGCTAATTGCGTCTTCGTTCATCATCCTATCATATTTTGTTCAGATTTGACAGCAATGACTCCCCCCCCCCCCCCCCCCCCCACCACCAAAAAAACCTTACAAGGCTCGTTGGCAACGTCGCTTGTCAACGAATTCTGCACTAAATCCATGCCTCTTTGCGTGAGGTTCGGTATTGGGCTACTGTTTTGAAGGTCAAAGGATCAAAGCAATAGTGGTGGATTACAATACTTGCACAAAACCCCTCAGTACAAAACCCTTACAAAACACATACAAAACCCCTCGGTAACTTCAATACAGTACGCCTGAGGAGAGTTTGAAAATAAAGTATAGCAGATATAGCTAAAATAAATGTAACTGCGACAGACATGTTCGAAGTAAAAAGCGGACATACCTGCAACATCTGAACAACGTCAGCAAAATATGTCTAAATACCGTCCCCAAATGAAGCAGCAGCAACATCGAGAGTACGTCTTTAGCAAAGTTGAAAGAACGTCCGACATTAAGGTACCAGAAACGTTATCTCAACATCCAAAAATTTTCATTAAAATATTGCACGTTGTACGGATGTCTAGTAGAGATGTTGCTGGGACATAGACGTTCGGATCTTTTCTGGACGTCGCAGAGATGTTAGTGGTTTGCTGGGTGGTCAGTGCATCCTACATTGGTGAATCTTTTCACGAGCGGTCCTTCACTCATCTTCACCAAGATGCCCATATATTTTAAAGTCTCTACACAAGCTGACCCCGACCATCTGTCTGGAAAAGCTGAAGTTGCGCACGATGTCGAACCAAGGTCCCAAACAAAGCGTAACCACCAGACCCACAGAATTAACTGCTCTTCATTCGAAGTAGACCTATTACTTTCAATAGGATTGTACCCTATTGAGGTTGACCTTGAGGATAAGAAAAATCTGGTTCGTCAATGACCCTCCTATATCCTTTGAAGACCAAACCGTCAAAACAGCTCCCGAAGTACCACCTGCTCTACGCCGCCTTAACCCCGTCAAGTTTTGGCCTTCGTTCTCCGGTAAATATGCTACAACAACAGATTAGTTGCCTACGCTCTTTTTACTAATAATGATTGAAATAAAATTCTTTTGTGAAGATTTCTCTAGAAGATTTGTGAAGATTTTGTGAAGATTTCTCTAGCATCATTCGTTTTTGTTTATTTTAGAACTCACAGGCTGCGAAACGAACCTTCACACCTACTACAAAACTTATATGTAGTTACAACTGTAAAGAATGAACAAACCTTATTAAAAGCAAATTTCGCCTCGACTGCTCAACGAAACCTCGTTGCAAGCTTGCTCGAAATCATTCCACACACGCACAAAAAAGATCCACTTCACCACCGAACAAAACAGAGAATAAAATAGATTAATTCCCCTTCCCGAGCGTATTCACAACAGAGAAAGCTTTGTGGTGATTCAATAATTAAATGGTAATTTTAATGCATATATTTGGGTACGTAGGTAATGGAACTTCAAACCATGTTCTGTAATATTACCACGTCCAGGTCCATGAAGCTGGAAGAAAAGGGATGTGGAGGCGGGAAGGGGGTTGAGTGCAACTTCGACTTCGTCACTAATATTTCTGATTACTTTTAAAATATATAGTAAAATGTGGAAAAAATCCACGTGAGTCAAAAATGGATTTAACGAAACGCGATTTAACGAAAATCCCGATTTAACAAAGATGTCCGGATCCCCTTCAGACGCCCATCGAGCCCAATGCTTTGGCTAACTCGAAAAAACGAAACCAATATCCTTATCAGTCCCGGTTTAACGAACCTTTTCTTAAGAAATGCAGCTGAAAAGGTGTTAGTGTTTGGCTATTTTGTAGAGAACACCTCAAAACTGATTCATGACGCGCCAAAGGCAACATCACGGAGCATCTTCGCCTTGCTTTTACGAAACCACGCGAGGCAAATCGGGAATTGAAACTTTGAGGTGAACGCGTTCCATGGTTGTCAACTGCTGCAGGTCTGCTGGCTTCTGTAAACCAGGTCCTGAAACTGTCTGAGCTGCACCGGACTGCGCGAGCCCCGTGCACCAGCATGAAGATGCCTGGAAGCACCTTCGTTCAGTGGATGAAGTGCCTGCCGGGTTAGGCTTCTCCGACTACGTGAGCACCGACGCAAACGCAGTCATTACGCAAGTTTTGGATGACGAGAAATCTGGCGGCTTGTAGCAAGCGTGGAGGAAGTGGCGGCTGAAAACGCTGACGAAGACGTTGAAGATATCGAAGTTCCCGTGTCGAGACCCGGTCAAGTAATGGATGCCCTTGATATGTTGTGGATGTTTGCGGGAGCGCACGAGGATATGAAAGACACACTTGACGCACCACAAACTTACGAGACATCCGTTCGGCCGTTGCTTACAAAGAGCACGCAAGCAAACATCAACCACTTCTAAGGTGGGAAATAAATTTGTAGTCCCCCGGGGGCTATTCTTGTTCAGGTAACAATCTTTGTGGTCTCTTTTCATTGTGCGGGCCGCAATTTTATTTTAGGAGCATTCGTGCTTCGCAAATACGGCGTCGCATAATTTTTCTGGATGCCGCTACAGTATATAATCGATTGTATTGAATTAAGTGACCAAGGAAGGGCTAACTCGAATTGCCGAAGTTTTAGATTTAACGAAATAATTTGCGACTCCCTTCAACTTCGTTAAATCAAGTTTTGACTGTATATGGGTTGATTATATATATTCCCGATAATATAAATGTATCCCTAGCCGTAGTTATTGCAATAAAGTGCGAAATTCCAGAAGTGTAACGACGTGTATCACCTCCCCGTAAGTATTTCTGTAGTATGATTTGTGGCGCCACAAGTTGTGAATTGCCAAATGGAGTTGATGGAGCTATTCTAGGCGTTTTCTTTTTCTGACAAGAACATTAAGGTGGGGCCGTGTAAATTTAAAATAAATGCATCTGGCAGCTTTATTCAAACCCACGTTTTTTTTTAACAAACGAACCTCAGCTTAATAAACCTTACCAAGCCGGCAGCCTCACCCGCTCCCGCGATAAGGTTCGTTTCAGTTTCGATTTCGGTCTTGACGTTATGCTGTGGTGAATGGGTATAGTCGAAAGAGTTCTGAAGGAGCGCACGTAAACAATGGGCTGTTCTCACTGCCACTTACATGAGCGGCCAAAAATGGGGTATTACAAGCACAGGTGACTAAGCGGGCTGTCTCCTTCACTTCCCATATTTTCTTCCCCTTGGAAGGGATAGCAACAGCTCACTGCTTGGTCGGGGAGTGGGCGGCGCTTGGTTTCCTGGGTTTGTGATGGGCTCTCTTTTTTTGCTGCGAAAGAATGAACGAGAAATGGGAAAGAAAGAAAAACGCCCGTTCAATTATTTATTTATAAGAAAAGAGGGCGCCTTTCGCCATTGAACGAAAGCTGAAAGAGCTGGGAAAGATTTTTTTGTGAACGCAAACAGTTATACAGCGATTTGTGGGGTTTAATCATGCCAGCAGTATACACCTTCACTCACTTTCTGCTCATATCGTATTTTTTGTTCAAAAATCGGGTAGTCAATCTCATGAAAGGGGGATTAAACTGAAGAGGCATAACGGGGACGAATGTCGGGGTAGTAACGAGATTTGCTGATTGTCTCAATTCATAGGGTTCCCTGAAATCACAATACCCAAAACCGTACTGAACATCGTGATGCCTCGGATTAAAACAGCCCCGAGTGATTTTCTAGTAGCGGGATTTCAAGCAGCAAGATTTCAAGTCTCGTAGCCATTGAGTTAGCAGGTGAGCTTCTTCATTAGCTCCGACGACGATAAAGCGCATACCGTCGCAGTTTATGTCTGTTTAGAACGCATCCTACTCGAAAAAGCGTACTTCTGGCAGCTGTTTCGATGTGTTAATTGTTGACCACGTGGAGCGCTTTTGCACTCGAGTGTCATGCGTTGCCGGTGGTGAGGCGTCATTATGGCGCGGGTGGGCGCGTTTTCGCTATCGACGACAAGATCTGCCGAGGTCGATCGCATTACGATGCCCGGTGAAAATTATGTTATGCCATCACTAACGAGGCGTCTGAACAATCACGTGATCCGACGAGAGGAAAGAAAACGTAAGGAGACTAAACCGAGGGTTACTCGAGGAATACGGCGCCTAAATATGAGCCGTCGTGAAAGATCATTAATTTACCTCTTTCCAAGTGACCACAAACAGGTCATTTCAGCGAGCATGTAAGTGTGCGAGCATGCACAGAAATCGTCAGCTTTCCCAACGAAGGAAAACGTCGTTTGTATACTGCGACTTAAAGCAATTTCAACGTAGCAACTGAAGTTTTTGTAGCAACTGAAGTGTTGATGCGTATTTCTGTATGCAATCCGTAAGGCAGCATTAATATCAGAAAACCATCTGCGCCAGTACTTCGATTTATATAGCGGTTATGAGGCGCCACTCCTTCTCGGCGGATATTTCCGATAGACTGTGGCTAGCGGACTCTCAATTGTGTCCCGAGAGGAACGCGTGACCATGTGCACTATCATCTGGCGCTACGCAGCTCCGAACGCCGAACTTGAAATTTGGCAGCAGCGTTTTTCGTGAACTGAACGTAGTCATTCAGATGCAACGGGACGTCACACGCATTTAGGATTGCTCGGCCGTTTGCGGAGGTGTTCACAGGTAAAGAAGGGCCGCCCTGGTTGGGCACACAAGTGTTGCACACAGCGTTGCAGGTTCGATTACCACCCGCGGCAGCTTAAGTTCCTGCGGCGGCGAAAGAGCTACCTGAAGCGCCAATTTACACGAATGTACACGACATTGTGGGAATGAAGTTCACACGGGGTCAATTAACCCGGAGAACTCTAGAACGGAGGGCCGGCTTGCCCAGGTGGGCACTGAAAAACTTCGTTGTTGGTCCACTCCTCGAGAACGCGTGGGTGGGGCGATATTACACAGCAGCCCCGTCTACACTGATGATCGGCATCACTCTGCTGTCCACACCAGTGAGAACAACAGAGAATCGCGCCTAATAGGGATAGGACTATTGTAAGTTACCCCGTCGGGTCAAACGCGACTAACTTGACCTAAGAGCAGGATCTTGGCCTGCTGCTCTTTTTGCTGCACTTATATTAATGAGAACGGGGATTGAACGAAACTCTCTCTGGCAAGCAATGGATCCTATCGTCGTTTCTCATCACTCTGTTCACGCTATAGGGATCAAAGGGATGAGGACCAATGCTTCTCTTGATGAGTGAAAGTATCGTGACGTGAATTAGAAGCGGGATAAAGCCTACCACGGCAGCGTACACCTAAAGACCTCGTTTCTTCTCTACTAAAACCCCACCGGCGCTTCTTACCATGCTGCTCACAAGTGCGCAAAGACCTGCCGACTTGATTTTTTGTCACCTTTGCCACGCGCCAATTCACGGTCCAGGACAATTCGCTTAATAGTGGCGCCCGTGCAAAGAACGGCCGCCCGATAAAGGGCAGGGGACCCGTCCAAAACAGGCCGGGTTCATAAAGGAGCAAGTCCGCGAGAATTCCCCAGCGTATCGTGAACTGAGGCCTTCACACGAACAGAGCGAGCCCGCGAGGGCACTGTGCGCGGCCTGCAAGCCCCAGTGTAAAAGGCCCAGGGCCACGTAAGGCGCCCCTTTGGCCCAGCGGTGGCAGTTTCACGTCTCCCTTTTTCTTTTCTTGAACATCGTAGTTATCCCTTATTTCCCCGCCTGCAGCAGTTACACCTTGATGGCCGCGCATGTACGTCCGGTCAGCTTTCTGCGTTCTTTTCCCTGTGGTGTCGCTGAAAGTAACACGCAGCAGTTTTTGTTGCCCTTGTTTCTGACAGCTGACAGCGTGCGCCATTCCCCTTGTTTATTCATGCATAGCTTTTGTTGTTTTGCGGCTGCGGGTCTGCCCAGCGAGGTTATGGTTTTTGATGGCGACTTGTCGAGCTCTCCTTGCTGCAAAAGCAGGATAGGGTTCCCTCTTCTCTTATCGTCCTGTTTATTCGCTGGAGCTAGACTCCACAGCTATAGCTTTTGGCGACAAAGTAGAGTTATTCGTCTACACCACAATAAATATCTACAACTGTTCTGGAAAATCACCAGGGTGGCGCAGTTTTTTCAGAAATTTCACTTCACTTTAATTATCTTCCAGGTAATTTCACTGCGATTTATATTTCTTCCTCAATTCACTGCAATTTATTTATCTTCCGCAATAAAATACTTGTGGAGCCTCGGAATTGTGCTATATCATAATAAAATTCGGCGTTCTATATCTGTGTATATAGTTCACCGAATAGAAGATGATGTGCTATACAATTCGATCCCCATCGCGCTGTCCAACACCCGATCATTCTTCGATAAAATTGGGGGAATCAAGTCTCGGCAAACAAAAATGGGTTGCGACTATTTGTGTGTGTCTGTGTTTCCTTTGATTGGTTTGTTGGCTTATTTTCTGACCTTTTAATATTGCATCAGAATTTTATACAGCAGCCGACAGTCGAATTCTGACAATATACCGCGACTCAAGCTTTTTTGTGCGTCCTAACGTAATTCTCATATTTCTGTGCGTAGCTTACAGGTTACCTGAACTTTACAGACCATTTTATAACTACTCTGCAACTTGTTGCAAAGTAAGGTCAGAAATGCATGATTTACGATGCCCAGTTTCCGCAGGATTTGTGATAACAACAAAAACTGTGGCGGTTGCGTATGTCATAAACAGGAGAAGAGAATAATACTAAACCGAAAAAACTTTTTCCGCGCATATTTTGCTAATGACTTTTCCAAGACCAGCATTTAGTTTTTTTTTTTTTTGCTTACAATTATCTTTCGAATCAAGAGAGAGAGAGAGAGAGAGAGAGAGAGAGAGAGAGAGAGAGAGAGAGAGAGAGAGAGAGAGAGAGAGAGAGAGAGAGAGAGAGAGAGAGAGAGGGGGGGGGGAGGGAGAGAGAGCTAGGGATAGAGATTCAAGATACCTACAATATTCCGGATTTTTTTTTATTATTTTTTTTTTGCAGTATCGTTTCCATCTTCACAGGAATCCGCGAGCTTCCTTGGCATGGATCACTCTCCCCGTGATCAGTAACTGTCCCAGAGGCACAAGCTGTATAGCAGTGTCTCCCTGTGGTCTTGGGTGTTGGGGGTGAGTGGAAGGTGTGGTAGATGTGTATTCCAGCTGTACTCTGTGGCAAAATCTCTGAGTGTACCTGGCTGTGCACAGTATAATGGTATTCTGAAGGATATTTACTGGGGGATATTGAAAATTGGATATTGACTACTGGGGAGCAAGGGGATAAGTAGAGAGCAACCTGATTGATCGTGAAAACGTGAATTTTTCTCGGCTTAGAAGTACCTTTTCTCGAAATCTTTGAGGAGTTGGTTCGAGTCTTCCTGATATAAATTTATGGTGTGGACCATATTACCACTGGCTTCTTACTTTCTTGTTAAGTTGTCGATCAGATAGCGGAGAAGCAACGTCTATCCCCTGCAGGCTGTCATATACTTGAGGCCAGTTTTCTTTGCATAAAGGCACGGCGTATTCAGCTGTTTGTTTGATGATTTCCGCGATGTTCTTGCGCAATTTTTTTTTTACCTTTTTTTTTCCTTCTCTTAGAAAGCATTCTTCTGGCGTCCCATAGGTGGAAGCTTTTCGTATTCTGGTGGGATATTCAATACGTGGTGGCGATTGCTAGGGGGCGGGTTTTTAAATCCTGCATAACATCTGTGGTCCATTCATGGTACGACTTCAGGATCCTTTCACCAGTTGTTCGAGTGCGCCATATATGGTTCCAATGGGGTATTTGGGACCAAATGAGCTTTCTAGGTCATGTCTTTGACGACGAGTTTGAGGATGTCGTGATGAGGTACAAGTTTCACTTGCGTGTTGGATCAGAAGACGTCCATAGAGCCGGTCAGCAGCGAGAGGTCAGAGCAGGTATCGCGTGACGGGCTATCTCCAATTCTGGTGACCACCTAAGGCTCCTTAAGAGAAGTTAGTAAAGTGACTTGGCTTTTATCAATGATGTTAACTTCTTTTGCCTTCTGGTGTGTAGTTGAAGTGATATCCCCAAATCGCGTAGAGGTGTTACAGTACCCCAGAATAAGAGTCGGGTAATTTTTGGCTAGACTGAGAGCCTTGGGTTGCTTGTTAGGCGGTCAGCAATACCAGCTGAGGACGAACAAATTTCTTGTGTATTTGGTGGAAGGCTAGTAAATTTCTGTGAGTGTGCGTACACGCCATTTCTGGACTGTAAGGTGCTGCGTTACCACGACGTGGTTTCTGACTAATGCGGCTATTGGATCGGTACACGTAACATATCTAGGAAGACGTGTCCTGATATTCTCCTCTTACAGAGCTCTAATATCTGAGTGGGCGTAGAGTGCTGCTCTAAATTAGCGTCGCTTTCGTACTTTTTCCTTGAACACATGACAGTTACATTGTATGATTGTCGCAGTGTTTTTTTATCTACTGTTTGGGGCCATATTGAACGCTGGTAGTTTTTCTGAATAAGTCTAGAGCACGAGGTGAAGGCGTGCATTAATAGGCCTCATGCGTGTTTGAGGTCAGTGTAGTCTTGTGGCATGGTTGTGTGTTTCTCGTTTGAACGCTTGGACGTCATGTTTAACTTATAATATTTTATGTGAGGCTGAATTATGCAACGTGTCCATGCGGTCCGTGAGAACTTTGGACATGCGTTGGATTATTTTTTTAAATCTTCTGAACGAGATTATTTGGTTCAGTGCAAATCTATTGTTGGTTGTCGATGGTTGCATTGGTACTCTTGCCACTGGGGGCAGAGAATCGGTAGTACATATCTGTAGCTGAATGCCTGAACCTTATGGTTTGGCTTCTTGCGCTTGTCGGTAGGATTGGGCCTGCTCCACGGCCTCCAGGTGAGCTTGAAGCGCAGCCTTGAGTTTGTTCTCTTGTGCTAAATGTGACGGTATTTGACTGCATTCTAGCCCAAGGACGCGGGTTCAATCTCGGCCGCGTTGGCTGCTTTTTCAATGAAGACGAAAAGCAAAAACGCCCGTGTGTCGAGTTTTTGGCGGACGTTAAATGTGCCCAGGTGGCCAAAATTAATCCGGAGCCCTCCACTACGACGCGCCTGATAGCTCAGGTGTGGCTTCGGCGCATGAAACCCCACTATCTTATCTGACAGCATTCTGTGCATGCTGATTACGTATAGAAATCGGCTTTCAGTTTCAAGATGAAGGCGCCTGAAACTCAAGAATGTGAACCAGTATGAAAGAAAAAGAACATAAAAGTGGTAATTCTTAGTTATCCAGCCTTGCTGCGAGAGTTCACTGTTTCTGAAGAAAAAGACGCAATTCGGCCCCACAATTGTGCTTATATGTCAGTTGAAGACGTGGAAAATTTGCTCTAGACAGCTGGGCGGTATTTATACGCTCTACTCACCGCGAAAGTTTTCCCGAATGCCAGCCAAAATACAACCTTACCCTATCGGTCGAATTCGGCGTCAATGCTCTAGAGCCCGTTCACGATGGATTCTTATTCTTTCCTGTCAGCACCATGTCTGTTCAGTCGGTTTCCTTGAACCCGCTGCCAGTAGTCGGAGGCAGGGCCAAGATGCTGCTGAACCAGCCACCATGCCTCGAGCCTTTAGGACCGCGATAAATGGTCGATAAGATGAATGACGGGTAGGGAGTTACGGAATCAACTATGTTAGGAGCACACTAAAGGCAAGCCAAGTTTATTTTCATTTTCCCACACACATCGATTACCCTACAGCTACCTTAATATTCGCTCGAACTGGAAGCTTTTATCAATGCCGAGAAATGGGTAAATAATGAAGCAGGTTTTGCCTCCGTTGTTTGCCCCCTTTTTGCCACCCTGTGTACGAAGTTGTAAATCTCACAATGGCAATTAGTGTTCCCCATGGCTGCAAGCACGAACGCAACCTACCAAAAATACCCAGGCGCATCTTTTCTATGTTGAAAATTCCATTCGTAAATGATCTTTTTAGAAGACCTTTGTGAAGGTCTGCCTCAAGGTCTGCCCAAAACAAATGTTCAACACTTTGGCAGATGACATAAAGATAGGTTGATTTAGCGCCCGTACGACGCCTAAACTCCAGCTTCTGACAGGGCCTGAAATTAACAACGAATATAAAGATTACTATGCAATAAACAATAACACACCCAACATCAGAACAACAAAGCTATTCAGCTATTCTTTTATGGCTGGAATAACTGTTTTGCTGCAACATTACGTGTAGCTGGAGTATAAAAGTATTAATCCGCACAGCAGTCGCGAGAAGGCAAGTTGTGGTCGTTTAGAAGCGATCTAGAGCTCTTGGACACAGAAAGCTGTGAGTGCGACGCGGTTAGTATAAAACTTCGTAGATGGTGCGGTGCAGCGTTAGAATGCACCGCACGAAAACCAACCTCCATGCAGCGAACTTTCGGCGTCAAAATTCCATAACACCCTACTAAACGCTATGTACCCCACCCAATACCCTGCCACCTGTAACTTCTGCCCTGTTGCTGGTACCCTATACCATGTGGTATGGGAGTGCCAACGGACCCCCACTCTAACCCCAAATCCCAACCCTACCTATGAGCAGTGGGTGGAGCAGCTGACCAGCTCCGAGCTCTCGGACCAGCGCCGACTGGTGGAACGGGCCCGGACGGCCAGCCAGCTCCAAGGCATCTTGGAATGAGGATGCCTCTCACTGGGTGGAGGCCCTACGAACATCCTCCTGCTCGCCAGTATAATAAATGTTTGTCTCTCTCTTTCTCGCGGCGGGCGCTGAAACTGCCTCGTCGCCGCTGCTTCGTCGCCGTCAACACCATCATGCAACGAAAAAGGGGCGAACGCCACTGCAGTAAAGAATCATGCATGTGCGACTACCCCAACCAGAAGAAGCGAGCCCTGATTGGCCGCTGCCTCTGTCGGTACTTCAAGTCGGAGGCCATCGCTGGTGCACCGCCGGTATACCTAACGCCGATAAATCGCCGGAGAACAGTCGTGTCTGCGACGCGTGTTGTTTCGGGCCCGTCCGTCGTCATTTGCGACTAATTAGCCGGCTTTTTACTGCACGGGGGTTGGCTTTAAAAACGCTTGTGGCACGAGAAATCTTTCCGGGAACTAACGTACGAGCTCAAGTCGATGGATGCACACTCGCACGCAGCGAGAACTATAACGCTGCTTTTGTCAAAATGCCGAGAGCTTGGTTGCAGCTATCCCATGACTATAAGCACACTCTAAGTCCCAGTAGGTCGTTTTCACCACAGCGCTCCAGAATGAGCGATTCAAGTGAGCAAGTGTGCAAATGGGGTGAATGATATGACTAGAAAATGCACTGACGATTACTATACTCCCTAATGCGAAATTTGTGCGCAGCGCGAACTTTGCAGTCTTCTCGGTCACGGCGCATACCGGCTGCGTCTCAGGAAGTCATCGCGTGATCAGCGAACGTACGGCGGAGCGCGCTACTGTGGTGTTATCTCGCAGCGTGTCGCCGCAGCTTAGAGTTTCTTGCTATACACTAGAGAGGGATCTGACGCTAGCGTCTATGAGGCTCATATCAAGGCCGTCTGTATAGTCGTCATGGGCCGCCATTATACCATGCGCTCGCCTTAGTTTCGTCATTGGTTTGGATTGAAACGTTTTAGAACACAGTGCCACAAAAAAGCAAAGAATGGTGTGTTATTATATGAGTGGAAAATAAAACAGGCTGTTCTAAAGCTAAAGAAAAAAAAGTAAAGCGTATTATTGCCGGAACGGTTGGGCGTACTATACTGCAAATATTAACAACAGTGTTAATTTTTGAGAGGAAACTCACTAGAGACTCTTATTTTATTAATTTTACCTTTATTTCAAATATTAAGTTGTTTGACGAGCTTGGAAACTTTTTTGGGCGTGCCTATAAAAACGTCGCCTTAGTGGTGAACCGGCGCACCGACCGTCTTCTACAGTTTATCAAAACCACGGCCGGACTGGAGGAGCGGCGAGCGCGCACACGCACCCGCCGCTCCTCCAGTCCGGCCGTGATCAAAACTTGTTGCTGAGCGAGTTGGTTCATGTTGGAAGGATAACGAAAACGTGGCGTTAAGCACTCGTGGACGAAGACAAGATCGGGCGGACACAGGCGCCCGTATCTGTCGTATCTTGTCTACGTCGAAGTGCGTTTGGCTTCTTTTTTTCGTCACCTACAACTTTCGCGGCGGCATATTACCCGCTCAGTCATACGCTCCTTCGAATCCGGCATGACCACTGCCTGCTCTTTCACCGAACACGCTGTTGCCACGGCTCACGGCTACCACAGAACAGGGATGATGTGGGCTACCTCGTAGCTCGTAGACGTGTTAATGCACAATGAAAAAAAAGCAAATCCCCAAAACTGCTTAAAAATCCAATTTTCATGCCAATCCCCATCCAAAAGTGGTGGTCTTGCCATAATCCCCCCCGACGACATGGATTCCCAGGTGCGGTTTCCTCTCTAGTATACGTACTAAGAAACTCTATACCGCAGCCGGCGAGCATGTAGCTGCAAAGCGTGTTTGAACCTCCCGCGCATATGTCACGTGGTTCGCATAAGCCACGCACGGAGAAGTAGCGTCTGGCGGGAGTGGGGCAGTGAGAGAGATGGCGTCATAGCAGCGCGTGCCGCCCTTCCCGTGGCATTTTCTCCAGACGCTCCGATGAGCGTCTCGTGCGGGCTCAGCATATTACCCTCCCACTCACCCTTTCGACAGTCTTTCCCCCGCCGTCACTGTGCTTGCGCAATATAAAGTTCATGTGCGCAGGGACAACACGCAAGGCGTGAATGGCGTTTTGCACTGCGCAATGTCCCTGCAGAGATGCCCTTTTTCACTCGAATCGAATACTCCGCCGCGTCATTCGTTGAATTTGCACACTAGGCCACTTCGATTGGTCATTCTGTAGCATTGTGGTGAAGACGACCTACGGGACTTTTTATTGTGTATATACAAATTTTAGAGAACCCAATACAGGAACAATTGATAAGCAGTTTTAACACATCTAATTTTATTGTGAAGTCTGGATTCATCACTGCACAATATGTTGGATGCCAAACAATGCCAACGACGCTAGCGAAACCCCCTCTTCCCTTTTCCGTTTTTTTTTCTTTGCAAAGCATACCCTGCGTAGCCTATCTGGCTCTGGGAAGTGTATATGAAAAGCAGGTACGCACAGACTAACGCCATCACAACTATTCACCAAAGTCACAAGAAGCGAGGAAAGTGAGGAGGAGGAATGACTGGGTCGACACAATTACTGGTTCAAGGCCTTAGATTTTAAAGACGATAGTCTTTCTTGGGCTACTTAAACCCAGAAATTTTGGTCTGTCTGTATGTCTGTCTGTCTGTCTGTCTGTGACTCGATTCAGCCACCCGGCCAAAGCAAAACAATGCCTCGCAATAGTCTTATATAGTCACAGCTAAATCTACCCGTCTATGTCCGGTGTAATGTTCATACTTGTCAACATTGTTGAAAAAGAACAAGACATTCGTAAATATGAGATAACAAATCAATACAGAAGTGATATTTGCAGTGTTCCTTTATGAAAAAATCAAACATGCTTGACTTTTGCGAAATTAAATACTTCATCAACTGCAGAAAAAGAATTCACTCCGCCGTCGCCTGCTGTCGCCCGCGCCACTATAGATTCTGGCGCCATTTTAAGAAATCAACCGGCAACAGTTACGCAAGGTTCCACTAGATAGGTTCCACGTTCTGCTTGCAGCGCACGTGGAGTAGGGAAACGCGGTTCTATAAACGTTGAAGTAGGGCGCCTCGATCAACGCGCGTCTTCGCCGTTCGGCAGCGTTCGCATCGAGACACCCGGGTTGGAGCAGTGGAACGGGGGAAATTTAAAATGATTTAAGCAAACCTTTGGCGTCTTTACCTTGGGAGGAGCGCGACGCAAGAGGAACAACATGAGAGGTCAGCGGGAAAGTGAAGGGAGGCATTTCTTCGCAAAAGCTGATAAAGACTATCGTCTTTTGACGGCATTTGCAACGAGAGGAGCAGATACGTGGCCAATTTTTTAAGCTCCAAGCACGCACTTCGTGAGGTACAGAAAATCGTCAGGCGTAAAAAATAGGGGCGCCAACCAGGGAGCGCGCACCGGGAAAAGGAAACAGCAGCACTGGAGGAGGGTAGGCCGCTGGCGCCTGTGCAATTCGAGCTGGCTGCAAGGTTAAGCCACCGACGGGGGCCAAAGGGAGGCAGGCCTTTGGCGATGACGAGCGAGCTTCGGAGGTTGCTGCCCAGGGGGCTGCAGCGGCGACGGGCGCCGCAACAAAGTTCAGCACAAAGTTCAACGCGAGGTCAACAGAAGGTATAACAGGGTTTTCGCCGTCAAATTCTTAGAAAGTTATAAGCATCCAAGACAATACACGACAGAGTGTGAGCTCTTGGACCTTTCTTCCTTTTTTCCAGCTTCATTGAAAACAGTGCAACGCGAGTTGCTCAGTGTACTGGGAAATTATATACTGTGGCTTGCGCTCCTTTCATCGTCTTTGCCGACTCGGTGCACTTTGCAAAAAAAAAAAAAAAATTGCGCGTTTCTACTCACCTGTTTACATAATATTACATTTTTTTCTTTTACTTGACGGTTGTTGTTGTTGATAAATGGTGAAGAGAGAAAATTGCTCAGATATAATCCCATTTGCCAAAATTTCAATGAACAAACAGAAATTACGTCCAGCTCATTTTTGGCGGCTATGTTTCTCTTTTTTTTTCCCCTAAGAAAGCAGGTTCCTGAGGGGAAAATTGCGGCCGCTGGTTCATTCTATCTGAGACAAACTGGAAACGGTTTTTTTTTTTTGTTTTGCTCGACGATGGGCTGCTCTTCTGAATGAATGGGAAACTTGGGCTCAATAAAATAAAAATCACAGAGACAGCGCCCACATGCGGAACAATTTGTGCTGCAGACATTGATTCGGCCTCAGCAAGGATTAAGGTTCCCGCAAAAGTCCCTTGTCTCCACTATCGCGCACGCCGAAAGGAACACGGCCCTGATGATCGATCTGTGGTTCAACTGGCGCTTTCTACACTAGCTTATTTTGGACCCTTTCAAACCGTTAGTCTGGCATTAATGATCTCTGGTAGGGCTCCCAGGTTTCCCCTGAGCGCCGCCGAGCCGAAAAAAGGCGGACGCGAAGCTCGTTGCGGGGAGACTCTAACGTACCGGGCCCGGCTCCCTATCAGAGAGTTCCAATCGCGCGTTCTTAAGTGACACCCCCCTCACGAGTAATGATGCTCTCCTCAATTAGGTTCCGCTGCGCACACGAAGTTATAGCACGCCAAGGCCTCGCCGTTGCGCGTGTTTTCTACTGCTTCCTTTTCGGACAGCATCACATGGGCGTGGGAGAGATCAAGTTCACTGGAAAACAGTGCAATTTGAGGGGCTCCGTTGCTCGTTCGAAGCTGGAAGCAATATTGCACGGGCCGTGCATGCCCTGGAGCGCAATATGCCGCTGCCTCCCACTAACCGCATGCGGCTTGCTTCTTTTCAACAGGATGCAGGCAAAGCTTACGTGCCGCGTGTAGCGATCAGCGGAGTGTGGTATTTGCTCGGATTTCCTGCTTAATTTGTATCAGGAGGAATTTTTCTCGCGCAATTCTCCCTCTTCACGTTTTATTTCGCGGCATTCTTGATTAACCAGCCATTTTCGCCCTTCAAACGTTACACAGAGGTAAATTTGGAACGAGGTACTTTTTTGGCTCACTTGACTAGCCTGCGTGAAAATTTGTTTGTTGTACTCATCCGTAATGTAAAGAAAATAGAAAATTCTTATAATGCTTTTCCTGCATTTACGCTTTACCATGCTGTTGATTACTGAAACAAATTTATGCCTCAACCTGCTCCCGAACTGCTGTGGGGCGCCCTAAGTGGCCGGTTAATTTCGTCGACCTTCCGTTCTCTGAGCGGACCATGTGCACTGAATAAACACTGAATAAACAGGATAATTGTACCACCAGAAGCCATTAAAGGGACCAAGAAGACAGTATCCAACTTTTCTTCAGACAAAAGATAGCCTTGGCCGAATTATAAATATACCATTCTAATAACTTGGTTAGGGAGGAGGAGATTATAATTAAAACGATGACGATGAGCAATGGCATCCGTACGTGAATGAAAATATTTGTCTTTGTAGCTAGGCATGCCTCATATTCTAGTGTAAAATTCTCTTTCTCAAGAACCCGAAAATTGGTCGCAGGAGCTAACTATGCTGTTGTACATCATTTGAACACTTATAAAAGCCAGTACGCCCACCTGGATGGCATGAACACCGGGTGCTGAAAAGATATGGTAGAGGAAATTCATGAGCACTTATGTGTAGGTTTTTTTCTGAAGCCAGGCTGTAATTACTTTTCTTATACAAATGGAGCCTGTACGCCACCCTACAAAAGTTAAATGCTGGATAAACAGCGAAGCTGGGGTATCACATAATTTTGAACAGAGGTACGAACTCATTCATTGTCTTAATCGATGGCCATCGGGACGAAATGTACGCACACTTTTAATACTTGTAGAGTTTTCTGATTTTTTGTTTCAAAGAAGGAAATTTTCCTTTAATGTTCAAAAAAAGAAAAAAAAAGCCCGCTGATAGTTTTTCCGTTCCCGGGCGTGGTCGCTGATCTATCTTCTCTTCCCCATTACCCCTTCCTTTTCCTGCCCCAACCACCTTTGTACCACTACCTCAACCCAGATTTATACCCCCTCCCCTTCCCTTTCTCCCCTGGGATACATATGTGGTGCAGGCTGGGAACCTCTTTCCCTCTCACAGTCACCTCACACATATCTATTGAATTATCGTTCTGGTTTTATATGCATTCACGTGGACAACTACCTCCACCACGAGAGGCCGGAAGAAACTACGCCTGCGTGAGGTTTTGACTTGACGTTCTTTCGAAGTGCACACCACCACGGGTGAGCGGAAGGAAAGATTATTCACGAACCCCTTCCCTCCGCAAACGGGTGCACGCGAAGCTTGACCTCATTGAAAACGAAAACGACGAAAATCGACGCGCAATGACCGCAAAGCGAAGACGAAAACGCTACTGCCAAAATAAAAACGCAATGACCAAAATGAACGCGCTAAACAATCGTTCAACCAAAACGGAACCCTTTCATTTCGCTCAGCTTTAACCGAACGCAAATGTTTGGTGCACAATATTGTAGATCATTCTTCTGCGATTATCGGGAACGTTTGCGTTCTTCAATGGCTGCCCGCTCTTCCGTGGAGCGAACCACGCGCGGCGTATACCGATGCCACGCTAGAAGGGGGCCTTCCCGACGAGAGGGAGCGACCGCACCTGCTATGTGGCATGATTCCAGTGACGCCCCTGGTTGGCTCCCATTGTGGCGTGATATAGCGCGACACTTGTGCCCTAGCGCCCACTCCAGCTGCGAACGACGCGCGGCAGCTGCGGACGGCGCGCGACAGCTGCGCTCGAGAAGAGGAATGCCCGGGGTGGTTTCAGCGTACGCCGCCGCCGACTGCGCAAGTAAGCCAATACAAGCTTCACTTGAAAACTAAGCCCTCAAACGCTTGGAACGACGGCAAATAGAGGGCATGGCAAACGTAGGCATTGCCGACGCAGGTCGCATACACGGCAAATCTTTGAGAAATCTTACAGGTTAAAGCAAGTGCGGACAAAAGTAAAAGCAAACAAACAAACAAACAAACAAACAAACAAACAAACAAACAAACAAACAAACAAACAAACAAACAAACAAACAAACAAACAAACAAACAAACAAACAAACGCACACATGAACGCGTCACGTTAACGAAAGCCTCTCACATACAAGGAACGTAGAGCTTCGGGAGTTGTTTTTTTTCACGCACATGAAAATCCGCGAAACCATAGCCATGAACAGCTTTGCTGTACAATTCAACAGTTGGGTTCAGTGCTGTCGCTTCCCTAGGGCCGTGGTACCCGTATTGGTGGCCCACCTCAATTGAAAATAGTCAATCCCCCCTGTGGAGCCAATTAAGAGCGATCGCTTTGGAGAACCTTATAATTCCATGTTTCGGCACCTGTCTCTCCGTGTCTGTGTGCACATGTCGAGAAGCGCAAGGTTCACAACTCCACAGATCCATATTTCCCCTCAGCGAAATGGCGACTGCAAGTCATGAGGTCAGAAGGCGCCATATATAGGAACGCGCCTCCTCTTGCAAGCCGCTGTTCTCTCACCTACTCATCAGGCTCATGCATAGCGAAGCCCCTTTCGTTTTCTGAATACATACGGTTATGGTAGCTTATCTTCACACAGAATCAATGATTCCCTCGAAGGCTTACAGTTGCGGCTTCCAGGTCGCCCCATTAAGCAAGCTGGGCGCACAGTACGTCATTATATACATAAGAAGTGATGCTTCAGCTGCTACGTTGCGAGTAGAATTACACATTCAAACCATCGCGTCCGCCTTCGCAATGGCTGGAATTAATTAAATAGGGAGATGCAGCATGTAGACGCTTGGCGTTAATCCCTTGCGATGACTCCGCTCAGAGAAAATATGTTGCGACTTAGCTGACTTCGCTGATAACTTTGAAAATTCTTAGGACACAAAAAGCGGAACGCCAGGCATTCGACGCAACTTGCCCTTTTCTTCCACCAGCCGCGGTGGCTCAATAGTTATGACGTTGGGCTCTGAGCCCGAGGACGCGGGTTCTGTCGCGGTCGCGGTGGTTGCTTTTCAGATGGAGGCAGTGAAAATGCCCGTGTGTCAAAATTCCGGGGCCCGTTAAAGATCGCCAAGTGGTGGAAATTATCCCAGAGCCCTCCACTACGGCGCACCTTATAGCCATGTGTATCTTCGGCGTGTAAAACAACAAAAGCAAATAAAAACAGCCGACGTTAACTATGAAACCAGCGAGGTGCAGATGAGGGGCGGTACGACAGGAGAATGGAAAGTAATTTATGTTTTTTTTTTCACTTTATTTAACAATATCCAACGTATAATCGGTGATAAAACGGAATTTTAAGTCGTCAGAATGCAACTATGTATTTCGTCATGGTTCATAGGCAACGCGCCATACTTACTGCGTGTCATTATGCCCTGGCGATTGCAGATTGCCGCCGCGGTGAATGGCTTGCTTGGTCTACGCGGCGACCTTTGTAATAATATATGAAATCTCAGACTGGTGTTTTACATCAAGAAGCTTCATTAGGCGTTTCACATTGCGAGGATACGGACTCATTTAGACAAACTGGGGGCCCTTTAACGCGTGCTTAAATCTCGACACCGGTCGTTTGTGTTTTTCACCTACCTCCCTAAGACAACCACCGTTATCGGAAAGTGCACAATCGCCCTCGGTCTCGGTAGCGCAACGCCTTTCCCGCTGAGCCACAACTTTGTCTGGTTATTGCTGCTTACAACTTATTTCATCTGCACACTGACGGGTCGGTGTCATTCACATCATCCACTATCGGGGTGTGGATATCTTCATCACGCACCACCCTCAGTGCCATACTGTGCCACAGAATATCATCTACCGCTACAGAACTAGCGGCTGCGCGGGTGGCCTTCACCTACATTATCCAGCAGCCACATTATCCAGCAACTACATGCGGTCCTACTCCCTGGCTGAACTTCAGTGTCTAGAGTTTTTCCCGAAAGACCATATTGTGCTTGGTATACATGCCTTGAATCTTCAAGCTCTACAGGCGTACCATCGCATAACACTCCAATGGCTCCCTGCTCATTCTGCAATAACCGGTATTGTGAAGGCGGATATCGCAGCATCGACAGCGCATCACCAACTTGTATCAGAGATAGTGACAGTATTCTCCAGGAAAGGTTCTGCAATGTGTGTGTATTCCGTGATCAAACTAGGCTGACATATTACATTACACGTCTGTATATCCTATTGACTCACACTGAAAATTCAAGATACTACATGAATTCTCCAAGCATGAGAAAACTACATTTCATCGTATGCGGCTCAATGACGCTTTTACAAGCGAAACTTTCGTTTCAAGCTAAATCAGTCCACCTATGAACGCATGAATAGGGACTAGTTGGTTCGAACTGTGAAACATGGATAATTAGCATGGTAAAGACGGCACAATAAGGAAAGACCACACAGCACTAGCGCTGGACATCAACGGAAATGTTTACTCCACACATAAGATAGACAAAAACCGCGCATGCGTGAACATGGCCAGCAACAAGAAAAATTCGCCACAAAGTCAAGTGGTGCATTTTGTCAGGCACGTAGCAAGTGCGCATTGAGATAATCTATTTATTTTTTGACAAACTAATAGATGCCGTGCTTACACAGTTACCACCGGCTCTCATGATGCATCACGCTTCAAACTACTCACGGGTGTCTTGGTCCTTAGAACAGCGCCATATCAGTGTCTTCTCGAAACGTGGAACACAGTGCGGAACGAACGCACAGGCATCAGCGGAAACGGTCAGCTAAATAACCCCCCTCAGCGAGCGCTTGAAGAGTTGTACGGTTCTCTCGAAGCCTGTCATTAATGCACCTACCAGTCTGCCCTATAGGATAGCATTTTCCACAACATAGAGACACTTTGTAACACCTTGTTTGCAACCAACAAACTTCGTGGCGTGCCTCTTAGCACAGCGGTTGCCCTTTTTCTCGCCGTTCACAGCAGAGCACATTTGTGCTATATTTTCAGGTTGGGAAAACACAATGTCGGCACCGCATTTCCCCGCCACCTTTTAAGGCGGTGGGAGAAATTTGTGCATGTAAGGGACGACCACAGGCCTCCTATCTTTGCGAATTTTATCTCGTCCTTCACGTCGTGCCCCAGACTTAACGTTACGCCAAAGGCTTTCCGTCACTGATGCTATTACTTTCCGAGGGAAGCCGGCATCTTTCAAACGTGCAACTTGGTGCTGAATACTATCGGCGACTTGGGGCTGACAGGACTTCTCGAGGGCACCTCGAAAACAGCTAACGCCAATACCCCGTCTCACTATCTTCGAATGTGCTGAACGAAAATCCAAAATTGCCTTTTTTGATCGCGGCCTATACGCCCAACACATGTGTTTTCTACTGAAATTGAAACACACATCCAGGAACTGCAAGGAACCTTCAGTCAGTAATTCATGGGTGAATTTCAGACCATCCGAAAACTCCAGAAATGTCTTCTTAACCATGTTGACTAAAAAGTCTACTTCTGGCTTCACCGACCTAGTAACAACCATGTAATCATCGACATACTTAAATATTTTAAAGCAAAGCTTTTTACCTCTACCCCCCAAGGGTTCTTTCGCGACCGTTGGTGTCAACAGAAAACTCCCGCGAACAAATAAAAGAATTTACTGGTCCCACCAGGAATCGAACCTAGAACAAACAGAACAACAAAGCGAGAGCCCGTTGTCTTACCGATTTAGCGACGACCCACGGGGAGACAGGGAAAACAGGTGGTGCGCTCACCAAGCACATCTACGGGTTTACCCCCTCCAGCATTCTCGCTGAATTCCACGTTATACCGTCACGCGACCTCTCGCGCCGCTGTGCGCTCCGTCCATGGCACGTCTTGAAGCACTGTGCGCACCTTGCACATGTGCCAGGAGAAACAAAAATTAAAGGAAGCTCACACTACCACATGGCACCTCACTTCTAGTACGGCAGTGTGCTAAAGCCTGGGGCCTCCAGTGTTCACGTAAAAAATCACAGCTCCTTGTCGTTCCCCCTCTCGCCTAACGACACATCAAGGAACACATTCAAATACCCCTTGAAGCCACGCCATCACTCCGTGCCCCGGCATCAAGATCCTGGGACTATATCTCCAGGCCAACACCAAGACTGACGTATCCTTGCAGCGCCTCAAACACAGCATCAATAAAACCATACACATTATCAGGCGAGTTGCCACCAAGAAGCGAGGCCTCAAGGAATCCGATACCTTTCGATTAATTCAAGCTTTCGTCTTCTCGAGAATCACTTACGTCAACCCCCTGTCTTCTTCTCGGCAAGGAGGACCTAAATATGCTTTATATAATGATTAGAAGGGTAGTTGAGCAGGCCATTGGTCTTCCCATGAGTGTGTCCACAGAGAGGCTGATTATCCAGTGGCTCCACAACACGGTGGAAGAGCTGATAGACGGCGGCCATCTTTCTAACCAGAAGCTCCGATTGAGCAGAACTGCGGCGGGTCGCCACATCCTTCACTAGATTCGCTGGGCAGCACAGAATGTAGCTCCGCTTGATGTACTCCCGGGCTCTTAAGTACAAGAACTACAGATGCTCCCTTTGCTTAGAAATATGAACCCCTAAAACGACGAGGGTCGCGGAGAAGCACGGTCTCAAGTGCTCGACACCACCCTGGGTGGGAATCATGCAGTTATCTACACAGACGCCTCGCAACATCGGGGGCAGCAGTACTTCATCGTGGCTACCTCCAGAACCAACATCCTTGCGTGTGCCTCACTCAAGACCCAAGACATCATGACAGCAGAAGAGGCAGCCATCACCTTGCCTCTAACTCAACCAGGGGTTCGGAAGATAGTCACTGATTCCCAACAAGCCTACCGGAATTATCAGTCAGTTTGGGTGTTCCGATCTGCACTGCGTGGGCTAAAAAACCACTCCCCAAATGGTTCCATTCAGCTCATGTGGACACCCGCTCACGCTTCCATGGAGGGCAATGAATACGCCCACCAAGCCTGCACTTTACCCCCCCGTGCTATGGAGCTGCACGACGTCAGTCACCCGCTTGTCTCGTTCAGGGATATAACCCTGCATTATCGCCTTCTGAAAGAGATCCTCCCTTCGCCTTACCCTCACCTTTACATAGAACAACAAACTATCCTACGGGTCATACAATACGGCTCTTTCCCACATCCGACGCGTCTTCACTTAATGCACCCGTATCGCTACGATGCTGAATGTAAATTTTGCTCACAACTAGGAACACTCCGCCACACAATCAGGGTGTGCGACTTTATCCCTGAGCAACCACCTCTCTTTCCGTCAACTACGCAACAAGAGCAATGGGAGATGCTGCTGTCTAGCCCCTCTCTGCCTACCCAGCTTCAGCTGGTGGACAGAGCACAGGCGGCGCGGACTGCATATGGGCTCCAGTGAAGAAGGAACCACTCCCCTGGGCCGCACTCTGGGCCGTTCAGAAATCTGAATAGAGGTATTCCCTCCTTCTTCTCCTTCTTCTCCTTCTTCTCCGTCTTCTCCTTCTCCTCCTCCTTCTCCTCCTTCGTCTTTGCCGCCGATCTCGTCGCCTCCGTCCGCGGTGGCAGAGACGGAAAAGTGAGATCACCTAACCCCTGGTTTGAGCTACCTTCAGTTTTATAAAAAAGTTTCCACTCATGTGCTACAGCAATACAACTCAACCAACCACCGTTCATGCATCAGGCATTGATTTAACCTTACCAAGAATATCTGAAGTAATAAAGGGTTTGGTTAAGTGCACTTCACATCTCTCTGGTTTCACTATTTGTAGAGAGACGTGAGTGAATTTAAGTGACGCCGCATGGGTAATCGGTGTGGGTGCAGTTAACAGCTTTGCTTTCCAACCGCATTCACAGGGCGGATTGGCGCTAATTTTTTCGCCTTTTTTTCTATATTAGCCGTGTCAATGGGCGTCTCAATATTCCTGTCACACTTTGATAAAAACAAACTACTTAAAATCGGTGCAATACAGGACCGATGCAGACGCCTTGTTTCTGGATAAAAGATGCATTGTTAAAAGTGACAAATGTGGCAGAAAGATAAAATCAAAGCAATTCTAAAAAGTTACCTACAGTTAGACCCGCCCGGTTCTGAAAGGCTACTGTCCCAGGCTCTTCAATTGCATGTCTGACTGCAACCAGGAGTCGCCCTTGAGGAATTGAATAAAAGAGCTCCTCTCCGTCGATACAAAAAGCAGGCAAGTGATTCAACAGACATTCACTGCCCCCGCCCCCCCCCCAAAATTTTAAAACATCTTCCGAGTTACTGACTAAATACGGGTCGTTCACGTTTAGACTACTGAGATGTTTCTGCAAAAACCTACAAATGACTCCTTGCCATGAACCTTTTTTAGTCACAATTTCCCTAAAGGGAATGGCTTCCTGGTGAGTCTCAGCCGAAAAGAAAATAGAAAGGCTATTCTTTTTTCCGCTGAAACATTCTCTCGAACGCCATCGAGATTAAGCTGCTCACACAGCGCTAAGGCTTTCTTCTTCATTTTTGACGACGTCGCATCGAACTTAACAAAGTTCTTAGTGACTGCTACCATGGATTTTGATTCATAAACCATCTTTGGCATGACAGCGAACCGGCCTTCCTTGTCCGCCACTTAGAGGGAAAGGTTATTGCTGCGCAGATATTCAGTTGCCTGTGCGTTCCACACTGTGTTCCACTTTTCGAGAACACACTGATATCGCGCTGTTTTAGGGACCAAGCCACGCGTGAATTGTTTGAAGCGTGGTGCATCATGAGAGCCGGTGATAACTGTGTAAGTACGGCATCTATCAGTTTGTCGACAAAAGAAATGATTATCTGAATGCGCACTAGCCATGCATGTGCATAACAAAATGCACCACTTGACTTTGTGGCGAATTTTTCTTGTTCCTTTGGCCATGTTCACGCATGCGCTGTTCCTGTATATCTTCCTCTGTGAGTAATAAAAATTTCATTTGATGTCCAGCGCTAGTCCTGTGTGGTCTTTTCTCATTGTCCCGTCTTTACCGCGCTAATTAACCATTGTTTCACAGTCCACCTAGCCACTTTACACAGATTGCAATCTACGCGAAGACCTCCAGCACCTGATCTAGGAATGTGCACGATTCACTGCCTAAAGAGCGTCTCGCGCAGTGCCTTTGGGACAGCCGTCAAGGGGGGAGGGGGTACAGCTGAGTGACATATAAAGCCTGTGGTGTTTTTCCGAGAGTGTCTCATGCGCAACAAAAGGTCAGATTGCGTACCAACGAAACACAGGTCTTGACCAGACAGATACTGTAAATAGCTGAACGCTTGCGTGCATATTGTTGGGAATGGGCGATCCCGCCGCTTTCACCGATGTTGGGACTGGGCCCTCTCACCGCAGCCACCACTGTTGCGACTGGCCATCCGAGCGCAGTCACCGGTGTAGCGGCGTTGCCTTGCTCCGTCCGCTATATATCGACGCGGCGCAGAGCAGAGCGATGAAGTTCTCGAGCCGAGGAAAAGTTGAAGCAACATTTATATACAGTATGTTGAAGGGTAACAACAGCGTTACATGGCTCGCACCAAGGCGACAGCACCTCTCCACTCAGTGCCTCCGAAACGTGCCGCCGATAAGAACCGCCGGGCAGGTTTTTATACCCACGGAAGTCCGTTGTAGCCGCGAGTGGTTTGAATCGCTCCAATCAGGACTTTCGCTGGCAGAAGTTTGAAATCCGCCGAATAGAGGCGAAGCGGTTGAGTTAGCCGAGCCGCTCCGACAGGGAAAGGGAAGACGACGCCGTCGCCGTCTCAGCGGAGCCGTCTCCAGGCATGTAGCGGCATGTCGGTTGCCGGTCGTTCACCCGATGGATGATTCGGCCGAGCCGCCATCACGGGAAAAGGAGTGGCGACTCTGCGGTGATGCAAGTTTGGGCCTGTCGGCCGCGGGCGGTATGGTATGGTTTTCTCAAGACGTGAATCGGCACCGCTGTCGGCGCATCGCTCCGTTCAACGAATTTCGGCCGGGCGCTCTGGCACAACAATGTCAACCCATCACCATTTTCATTATCATCGCTATCACGTCCATCTCGCGTAACAAGCTAGGCATCTTAGCATCATTTACCTCGGCTTGTATCCAGTGGCATCGAAGGTCCTTGTAAATATCTCTCTCTTTCTCTCTTTGTAAAGTTGGCGTGAGTCCAAAACTCTCAACGCAGAAGCCGTAGGATACCAGAGGTTTTATTTGCCCGACAGAAGGGCTGCCAACCTCCTCACATGCCTATATTCCCGTTCGACGCTGCAACACTATTCTGTCCATCATATTTTTTTCTCCACTCTGTTAAAAAAATTTTTTTGTGAAATGTAAAAAAAAATAAATGGTTAAGCGGACACAGGCGGGCGATAAGAGCAGATGAAGCGTATGGGTCTATGAGTGCAACCGTGGCATTGAGCGCTATAGTGAAGTATTAACGCGCATCTAGAAGACGCGCACCTTTCATAGGCATCGTCATCTCGCCGCGACGGGTAGCGTGATTGAAGAATACTGTGGCTAGGCAGAATAGGGTAAAAGCACGCTCAATCCTTTTCTCATGCTTACAGGGTGGTGGAGGCCAGAGGAATGGCACTACAGCCGTGCGAGAAAGAGGCAAAGCACTCGATCGAATCGGGCCTGTCTTGTACCGAAGCAGCAGCGTAAGCCCTTTGGGTCTCCCGGGGGCCTCACTGAGCTAGTTGGCCGCCTTTAACTTTTTTCCTCCTCTTTGCGGTGGCAGCGAACCTTGCTAAATGTAATAGGCACTGCAACGTACCCAAGCCTCCACGGGCCCGAAAGCGAGGGCCCCACAAAAAGCAGAGCGTGCCCGGGCAACTTGGAACGAAGTTTAATAGTGCTCCTTGCTGCTGCAATGACGTATGGGCTCGACCGTGTCCTTCCCGCGTAGCTATTTGCATTATTTCACACAAATGCCCACGAGTGCTTCCGCCCACCCCTGAGGAAGTAAATTGCCGCGGCTCTCCTGCGCAATCCTCGACCTGCTTTCTGCTTTTGGATGGGAAGCAGCGGCAGGTTATGTTTTTGCCTCCCTTCTTGCTCGCGTTCCCGAAAGACACGAACTTTCTCGTTATTTCTTGCACTTTTTCTTCCCGCCGGGTGTACTTTACGGGGCCTTAATTTGTAGTCCTGCTAATTATGTTGGCGCAATCACCCGTGCCCAGCAGGGCTGAGTTGTGCCCTTACCGGCTGCTCATATTTCTCCCGCTCGTTTCTAGCTGCTTGCTCGCACTCCAAAACTCCACGCGTAGCGGGGGCACGGCGCGAGTCGTATAAATTTCGCACGTAATGCGGCTTTGGCTTGACACGAATGTCGCGGGAAAATTTTTCATTCGACGAAGAATTTTAATGAAAGATGTCCCGAAACAAAGGCACCGCTGAGAGAAATTAATACAAACGCGCGTTTTGTCCATGGCAGAAAAGGTGAACGCGTTTTTGTCGGTCGGATAAAAACAAAAGGGTTTGCAAATATCTGATGGCATTTAACTGCATTTTAATGAGCTTCAGCGCGACCGGTAAAAATACGGAAAATAAAGAGAAGATAATAAGCAAGAGTTAAGGGAGGCAGGGGCTGGAATGTATTCCTGAGCTGCCAAAATTGGTATTCGCTACATGATGGGTACTGCCCTAAGTACTTAAAATGCTACCGGTCACCCGGGCCTCCGACAAACGTTTTCCAGCCGACTGAAAGCAGTCTAACGGCATGAGCCTTTAAGAGTCTGACAATTAAGCCAATAAATACATGGACTTTGGAGCTCAGTAGGTCTCCGGGTGGTTTTGCGCGGCCCAAAAATCACTGCATCAGAGAGGAGTACTGGTGTACGTTAATTGTGACGAATATTCCCGCGGCGCAAAGAACCAGAAAATTTGTCAAAAAGTCTTGCTGAAGCGCTGCATCCGCCAGGTGCGGTTAGCAAGAACAGACTAACAGGGAACCAAAAAGAGGGCAGGTCGACATGATTTCATCATGCACGAGGATATCACTATGGCAAACCTCTTGGTAGAACGTTAACATTCTGCCGTGGAACTCCGAGCTTGTACGCGAAAGAATACCCGACGAACCCAGAGAGTGGAAAAGAGAAAATGTATTTCGCAGGTTACCCAATCATTCTGGCAAGAAGAGCATTGTCGGGAAGAACTTTCCGACTGGCGATGGTTATTTGAGCGTGATAGACCAAGAACAAAATTGCAAACTGGCCATAACTACACTAATACACTAATACGTTGTTGTGTAACAAGTGTCCTGATAAGTATAAAAAATTTGCCATCCCTTCCGAAAGAAAGTTGGGTGAAGCGCGAAGGGTTTCTGACATCAAAACTGCGTCAAAAGTGCGCCAAAACTTTCGCTACAAGGGCGTGCAATCGATCGTCAAACCTTGAAAGACACAAATCGCTAACACCCGTCGCAGTGGCTCAGTGGCTAAGGCGTTGTGATGCTGAGCACAAGAACGCGGGTTCGATTCCCGGCCGCGGAGGCCGCTTTTCTGATGGAGGTGAAAAACAAAAATTGGCCGCGTGTATGCTCCTTTCGTTGCAAATGTCGACAAAAGACGATAGTCTTTGTCGACATTTGCCAAGTAAATGCCTCCCTGCGCCCTCACTTCGCTTTCCCGCTCACCTCTCATGCTGTTCTTCTTCCGTTGCGCTCCTCCCAAGGTAAACAAACTAAAGGTTTACTCAAGTCAATTTAAATTTACCGCGTTCTGCTGCTACAGGCCAGGTGTCTCGTTGCCAGCGCTGCAGTAAGGCGGAGACGCGCGTGAATCGAGGCACCCTACTTCAACGTTTATAGAACCGCGTTGACCTAGTCCACGTGCGTTCTAAGAACGTGAAACCTATCTAGTGGAACCTTTCGTAACTGTTGCCGCTTGATTTCTTAAAATGCCGCCAGAAGCTATAGCGGAGCGGCTGACAGCAGGCGACAGTGTGATTTTTTTTTTCTGCAGTGGATGTAGTATTTCATTTCGCAAAAATCAAGAATCTGTGATTTTTTTTACAAAGGGACAGTGTAAATATACCTTGTGTATTAATTTTCTGTCTTATATTTCCGTAATGTCTTGTTCTTGTTCAACAATGCTGACAAGTATGAACATATAAACCGTACTTAGACGTTTAGATTTGGCTGTGAGTATATAAGACTGTTGCGCAGACTTTGTTTCACTTTTGCCGGGCGGCTGAATCGAGTCACAGACAGACAGACATACAGACCAAAATTTCTTCGTTTAAGTAGCCCAAGAAAGACTAACGTCTTTAAAAGTGCCCGTGTATTCGAGATTTCGGCTCATGGTAAAGATCCCCAGGTGGTGAAAATTAATCCGGATCCCTCCACTACGGCGCACATCATCGCCTGCGTTGCGTCGGCGCGTTAAACCCTACAATCAATCAATCAATCAATCAATCAATCAATCAATCAATCAATCAATCAATCAATCAATCAATCAATCAATCAATCAATCAATCAATCAATCAATCAATCAATCAATCAATCAATCAAATCGCCAACGAAGAACGAACCCATGCGACGATTTTTCGGGCCTCATGAAACGCATCGACGAACGATCTAAATGTATACCGATACGTGGTTTACGATTGATTGATTGAATAAACCTTATTCAAGACAGCAAGGGCGATGTAGTTAATGTTAAACTATTGTAAGCGTTCTTCGTGATCGATGCGTGCATTGTCTCATCTACAACCGTCCCTTTTTCGCGATTTTCCAGCACCCGTTTTGACGCAGTGGAAGCCCGGCTTCACGCATGCGCCGTGTATCCAGAGATCTAATCAGAGCTTTTCGGTCGAACAACCGGTCTATGGGTTAATAAATTAGTTTTTTGGGAGGTCGCCATCGGTTCCACTAAAAATGCTTTCGCTTTAAAAAGCTTTAGATGGTGCTGAGTATAACGCGTGAAGCGCAAGAAGACAGACACAAGGGTGGAAAGAACTGGAGCGGACATTTTATCCGCCCCTTCATCTTTCTTTCTGCGCTTTACACATGACGTCATGGAGTACCAACTGGCTAGGAAGTTCATTTTTAACTGCTATCACAAAGCACACAATTAGTTGCATGGTGCCGAAGCTTAGGTTCGCCGTAAATATCGGTGATGTCGGGGAGTATTCAACTGATTTCCTTCTTCGTGTGTTACCCGTAACCTTATAACATGATGCAAGCAGAAGCCAAATTTGGAAATTAATGCAGTAACTAAACGGCTCTATGTTGAAGCAAGAATTCCCGTGGCACGCTCACTGCTTCGCTGTCATGCTAAGTTGGCATTGTAAAGTTTTGCGAGTGACATAACCTCGAATGTCGCGAGCTCTCCTTTTAATAACCAAGATTGTTGGTATACCGCATGCAGGAACAACAACGACCATAAAAGTATAAACGATAGGTGTACCGGTTACGTGACGTAAACACTGTTTCCGAAGTCCAGAATTCTAATACACGGACATTTCCCTGTGTGAGACGTTGTGTGAAGAGTGGCATGAGGTGTTTTAAAACGTGTGGTGGCGACCATGCACAAGACAACAAGCGTAGGCGAGCATCCTGTAAGGAGATCAGAATAAGGCGCAGCCACATGCAAAAAAGTAATGGCTATGACACTCTCGGTAAACACGTAGTTCAAAAATGGACATACGGAATACATGAAAAGCGGCAGTGAGAGGGTGCACGTATATTACGTGATTTTTCTGTTCGGCCAAGCTGCAACTGCGTTAGTTTTAAGACGCAATAGAATAAAGCCCTTTCAAAGACTCCTGTTTCATCGATCCAGGTATCTGCAGGAATGCATCTAAGGAGTAATAACGCTCATACAAGTACAGCTGAAAGAGGCGGATCGCGAAACCTCACTATTTAGTCGTAAATGAAGCGACAGTCAATTTCAACTGCGCTGCCCTTTAGTGTCTCAGAAAACATGCTCCACTGAATTTCGTTCAACAGTAGGAAATATTTGTAGTTGAAGGGAAATTTCCGTAGTAGAAGCGTGGCAGTGCAAAAGTTACGCCAGAGGAGCATCGTGTAACCCGCGAGTGGAACTAAATCTTTGTCATCCCCGACCTAACCCTATCCTAAATCCCGAACATGCGTCCTTCTAACACTACTTCACTCGTTCCGGAACGCCAAAGGGGGAAGCTCATGCACCACTATTTTCTTCGCCCAAATCATTTCGAGGGACACGCAAAAAACACAAACCTGCCTTACTTAACAGGGGTCCTTCGCCAAGAAACGATAGCTTTTGAAGCAGGATGCACACTCAAGAGATCGCGAGAGTGCCAGAACGGAAGATAAACAATTTTCGAATTAATAGAGTACCATGAAAGGCAAAAATATGAAACTAAGCGCCCTGGTTATAAAGCTGCAGGACAATGACGCTGCTCCAGAGATGCAATCATGGCTCCACAAGAAAACGTCCCATCCGCATACGGTCGGCGATTGTGCCGAAAGCGGCTGTGAAATGGGAATTGTGATGGATGCCACGTATATACGTTTGTTGGTGAAACAACTGCTTATTTAGTCGGTTATGAATGGAAGAGAAAACAAATATAAGGGGTTGTTGCACTGACATAAAAAAAAACGATCTGGGATAAGTCATGCGAGAGACTAAGGATTTCAGACAAAACCATACTACTTGAAAAAGAGAAACAAATTTAGCGGGCTCAGAGAACTACAAACCTTACCTGAGCGAAAATTTCACATACGGCTGCGTCGCAATACTTGACAGGATATCTACGAGCAGCCCCACATAATTATTTACGGTTCAGAGAAAGAACTCAGCCATATATAAGTAAGCGTCCCAATTTAACAATGAGACGTGACGGAGATAGAAGGTGCGTCGATGCTGAAAGCCTTATTCACGATTCCTGCGTTTTGCCTTGTCTATGGTAGCACAGGTAGATCACGCTATATGTTAGCTGACCTGCCGAGTGCATTCTCCAGCTGAGTTAGCATAAAGGCAACTGCGCGTGCTCATCATACATTCGGCCTTTTGAATGTAACGCGCACTGTGCCGTTGTTGTTCCACTTACCCGGCTCGTGATACGCAAGGATGATTGCAACTTTGCAGGTGAATTCCACCGGTTCTCCGGTTCTGTCAAAACACCCTCAAGCCAACGCTATGCAATGTTTCTGCATGGCCCTGTAACAACCTAATTCCCTAATATCTCTAGTCTTTACTGTTTTTGTTTTTTTACTGCGTTTCATGTTCCTGGAGGTCGGACAACCTTGCAGTGTTGAAGTCCGAGTACATTGCTTCAGCTTCTTGTTCGATCGACACTTATACTTACTGATGTTATTGTGTGTCGGGAGTCCTCAGATGTCATGAATATTTCGCAAACATCTAGGTAGATTGCAGGCAGAATGGGTAAAACAAAAATTTAATATAAATTTTATAGCTTTTCAGGAATTAGTATATGGACTGGAGACATTTATTGACCAAGTTCTACATGCGTTTCACGTGGTCAACAAATTGCCAGGAAGTATTGCAGGATCCTTAATGCCTTCCATGTTGAATGCGGGGCGTACTATCGTATCATGTGCTAAAGTTTATTCCTCTTTTATGCCTTTCTTTACAACACTATACCCGCAACTTCTTTCTTTTCCTCTACATAGAAGTGGGGTAAGTGTGATGCATTTTCTGCTAGAATACTATGAAGAGAGACAGTATATTCATACAGAGAACATATACGACGGCGCTGGGACCTCGACAGGAGAGAGCTGAAGCCGGATGTTTAATTTCCCGTTACTGCTGAGCGAAGGGAAGAATAGCTGCGGTGCTCGTCATTCTCACTCCGTCAACGTGCTCTACTTTTATCTCGTCGGTTTTCGTTTGGTTATGATCAGTGATTAGTCATTGCCAGACTGGCGTGAAGGGTGACATTAGAAAGAATATATTTGGTGACGGTGGCATCACTCGCCACCATATCGAATTTCTTTCGTTGTAATTCATAGCGCATGATTTTAACAAAACATATAAGCCGACATGTATTTTACAGACACGGTTTGTACCTCTATGTTAATTTATTTGCTGACGATGTTATGTCTTTGAGCCATGGTTTCTTTTTATTGTTGGCGATGTAAATCAGTGGTACGTTGGGATTAACCAGAGCCGAAATTTTGTTACTGAAAAGCGGGGAATTTTCTTAGCTTGATCGGCGCCCAAAATAATAGTCCGGTACGTTGGGTTGAAGCTCGGTGCATCTTGCTTTTTCATTGTGATTGCGTGTTTCGCATCCAGCAGCAGACAGAAGTCGTCATTAAAATTCGCCTAATTAACCACACCGTGCAATCAAACTTACGCAATAATTTTTATGGAATTCATCGAAGTGTAGCAAATGAGCTCGTTTTTGCTAAGGCGTTGCGCTGCTGAGCACGAGGTCGCGGGTTCGATTCCCGGCCGCGGCGGTCGCTTTTCTGATGGAGGCGAAAAGCAAAAACGCCCATGTGTACGAGATTTCAGCGCACATTAAAGATCCCCAGGTGGTCAAAATTAAACCGGAGCCCTCCACTACGGCGTGCCTCGTCGCCTGCGTTGCGTCGGCGCGTTAAACCCTACAATCAATCAAATGACCTCGTTTCAAATTCTGTCGAATCCGGTTGATTGCCAAGAAAATTCTCCGTCACTCTATCCGAAGGGATGCACTGTTTTGCATCAGGCCGACGGTACCATTTCTGCAGCGGCTGCTATTTGACTGATTTTATCTGATGAAAACAAAAATGAAAACATCGCTGCCTACACTTAAAAAGACCCTGCAATGCTTTCTTTCAACTTTTTCCAAAACTTCAATGCTTTCAGAACGTACTCAACAAAACCGTCCAGCACTTAGAATAGTAGGTCAAAAACTACCTCAGCTGATCTATGCCCATCAGGTAACTTAGAAGCTTTCTCAAAAGATTTTTTTTCTTTTTCGGTCTTGGCGCTCTTCGAGCGCTAGAATGACGCCATTAGAGCTCTGTAGTGGCAATGGGTCGCCTTTTCTTCAGTTGCAGCAATAAACGCATTCGATAGCCACTTTAAAAAAAAAGCCACAAAAGCAAAGCAGAAACAGAAGGCGTATCTGCTGCGACGAACAAATCATGCAGTGCCGCTGCGGGCTGGCGATAACTATATAGCCAGAGTCCTTCAATGCCTTTCTGGTAATGAAACTTCGCCAAAACGCTATGGGAGAGCTTCGTACGCTGCCGCGCCGCGGCGCTGGTGTTAATCGGATGGCAACCGGGGGCGTGGTCAGAGCGCGTTTGGCAGGGAACGGACCACGGAGTAAGATAAAGCAGACGCTCGCCGCCTTATTAGCAGTGCGCTTTTGCTTTACGCGTCGTGGGCCGCTCAAACGGACTTGTCATTTTGTGAGTGGCGAAAAAAATTGGTGCGAATGGGCATGCAGCTACCGCATTCCTGCCTGCCGGTCTGGCTACAGAGCAGCGGCGGCCGCCCGATGCCCTCCGATCTGCTGCGGCGCCACTCGCGGTAGCCTTTGTCCCCGTACGAAACTTGGCCGGGAGTTTTATGACCAGAGAAGCATTGAAGGACTCTGCTATAACTTTCACAGTCCTTCCAGACGCGAAGGAAAGAGTGAAGGCGTTTATCGGCGGTGCGTAAGTCCCTTTAACTTAGGCAGTCCCGAGGTTCAACTTCGCCACAATGCACTGTAGTGACCAATCCATGCAGCCAGCAAAGCAAATTCGGCGAATGAAAGCAATGTGGATGCCATTTGACTCAAAAACTACCACCTCCCCTCGCGGGAACCCCTGTGTAGATGCGACGCATAGGGGATTCACGTTGCAGCGTTGGACAGCGGAGGAGCGGCGCTGGAACGATGGAGCGGAGCGGCGCAGGCACCACGTTTTATAGCGGGCATAACGGTGAGGGGACGCGCCGGCTCCAGTGCGTCTGCCGCGGCTATGACGCAACACAATCCAACACAATCCACTTTAATCCAATCCAATCCAAACCCAATACAATCCAAGCCAAGCCAAGTCAATCCAACCGAATCCAATCCAATGCCCCTCGCGAGAGAGTGTTCGCTATCGGAGAGGAGAAGGGGTGAGCTGCGGAGAGCGGCGGAGAGCGCAGCTGGCACGGCGAGGAGAATGGGGGAGGGGCGGACGCCGACGACAACGCCGACGACGCCGGATGCAGGGACAAGGCGAGTGAATGAGATGCAGTCGCATCTAAAACGTGATCTGCGTTGCGGCACGCCGTAATGCAGAACATTACGCGTGCACTGCGCAATGTCATCGCGCAGTCAGACAAAACTTCTGTGTGAAATCGTATCCGTATGCTCGGTATCGCTCTTCGCCGACATTGCGCTGTTGGATGCATAGATTGGTCAATTTATTGCATTGTGGTGAACTTGACCCACAGGATTTCCTACGAGTGTACTAGATCTCGGCGCACGTTGAACACCGTTAGTTCCCCCGTGTAAACCAGTGCCCCTTAGCTGCAAAATGTCTCATGGCCCAGGTGTAACATAGGTGCTTTAAAGAGCAATTTGAAATTCGTAAATGAACGATATCTACTTTAAGCCTAGATTACGAGATATAAGAAAAACAAATGAAGTGGTGACGATTTACCACCTACTTTCTCGCCCAGACTTTATGTTGTCCTTGCGACTATTCATAAAGCCACCTCCAAGGGATATGACGGTGGGACATATTTTCTGCCCTTTTCCCTTTTTTTTTTTTGAAATCGCAATCGTCGCTATGGAATCGCCCATCACGCTAACCTTGAAGCCTTAAATTTAGGCCTGCGTACTGGCGCGTTCAAATACCAGCGCTTAATACCAATGGCGCACATTTTTTTCTATTTGTAACAAAAGAGAAAAATCCTACAACAGGCACATAAATACTACCAATGAATTAAATTATTTGGTTACCCTCAATAATTTGTTAGCTGTCACCTTATCGAATGTGTTAGCCACACTTTTGTTAAAAGTAAGCTTTAGTTAACACTCAGTCACTGCATTATTGCTCTGAGCGCTGCAATTCCTTTTGCGATAGTCATGCCGGATGTGTGCATTGCAATCAGTATGTCATCGTACCGCCTGATCCCCGGCCATCGTTCCGTGTGCTACATTGCGGAATCTTATAACAGATTATGCTGTGATAAAATGAAATGGAAATTTGACGCGCGGAGTATGAGATGGGACTTTTTCGGTAGACGCTCTTTAATTCGTCCACAGCAGTACTCCCCTCCGGAACAAGTAGCAGTAGAAGTAATGTAGCGAGTTGGGCAGTCAGTACAAGTGCACCTTCGAAAAAAAAAAGCAGATCTTAAAGAGGCAAAACTGCATAAGCAGCAAACGGCTCACACTTGTCAAGTATTAACAATTTGCAGGTGTTGATGGAGGCGAAAAGCAAAAACGCCCGTGTGTTCGAGATTTCGGCACAGGTTAAAGACCCCCAGGTGGTCAAAATTAATCAGGAGCCCTCCACTACGGCGCGCCTCATCGCGTGTGTTGCGTTGGCGCGTTATACCCCACAATCAATCAATTTGCAGGTGTCGGTACTTTTAAACAAATTACGAAAAGCGAGAAGTTTGCACACATCGGGTGTGGGCTTTCGCTGTTGCGCAGTAAAGCACTCCTGCAGCCTGATTGCTCCAATAAAGTCGCAGCGCAGCTAGGGAAGGGCAAAGTCGTTTTATATCCCTGCAAGCTGCCGAGAATGAGATTTCGTTTGGTCAGCTTGCACTACGCTCGCACTTCCAGCAGCAAAAGACCATTGCTACATTGGTGCTCATTCATTTCCCTTGTTGTTACATAGAGCGTGATAGCGTTCAATTGTCTGGAGGGGATAGTGCGGGAGCGGGTACGAAGTGGATGGTACGTGAAAGAAAAAAAGGCCTGAATTGCATTGACTGTGCAATATCAACAACGGAGGGTCTAACCGTTTCGGCGTGAACCGGTAACCGTTATTCCTTTTCTCGGTTGAGTTCTGGTTCGGATTCAGCGTGGTCAAAAATTACGATTTGGGTCCAGGTCCGGCAAAAATACCCGTTCAGTTCCGGTTTTCGGTTCGGTTCGGTTCCGGTTCGACACCCTGGTATATATACATATATATATATATATATATATATATATATATATATATATATATATACATATATATATATATATATATATATATATATATATATATATATATTATATATATATGCTCTAGAAGGTGAATGTAGCTGATATTTTTTTCAGAAAGCAAGAAAACTTCAAGAGGCTTAGGCACCGTATTCACAAAGTTGATTTGTCAACAATGAGTCGCTGTGCACTACTACACGCCTATAATATCCTGGCAGTATATTCTAGGCACTATAGCACTACAAAATGCATGAATTATCTTTGTTCGAATCCTTGCAACTGCATCTTCACGGAGGCTAGAGGACTAAACTTCGCGAGTGCTTACGAGCCACCCACCAAATTTAGAAGACGGCAACGAGGTAATGAAGTGCGAATAGCACCACGATGGCACGAACGAGTCGGCAGGAGCTGAGCCCTGTAACCTCGGCGTCTTGAATCGAGACCGAACGACTGGAACAAGAACTGCGATGGTGCATTCGTTGCACCAACACGGCTAACCGCTTACAAGACGAGGCTTACTTGAATCGAGACCGAACGACTGGAACAAGAACTGCGATGGTGCATTCGTTGCACCAACACGGCTAACCGCTTACAAGACGAGGCTTACGAGGACAATGAGGCTTAAAAAAAATCACGGAGGAAGAAAAAAAAAGCGAAACATCCGGAACTGTAAAAAGCTGATTCTCATGCCAATGGGTATCACAAGAAGTTCCAATTCTGGTTCCGTTTAAACGGTGACGCAGAAATTTTACTTCCGATTACCGGGAGTTTTTTACGTTATCTGAATACAAAACCAACAACTTACAGGCTACTGTTCCGTTTAAGCGGCAAATCCTATATATATATATATATATATATATATATATATATATATATATATATATATATATATATATATATATATATATATATATATATATATATATATATATATATATATATATATATACAATTATAAGTAATAAGTAATAAAGCCACAACGAAGGTCATAACATTTGCTTAGAAGTTAAATACTCCGTCTAATAAATACACATTATGCAGTTCCATCATTGCACGAATTTACTATTTCAAATGCCTAGGTGTGATGTTACCTCCTGATTTAAACTGGAGCATACATGTTGAACATATAACAAACGAGGCACTGAAAAACCGTGGCTTTCAAAAGAGCCGTTTATGTCTTGCAAACAGTGGCACACGACTTCGCGCATACAATTCTCTCATCCGAGAAACCCTCTATTGCGCCTGAGTTATTGGAAGCCTCACACAGCTATTTTGTTTGACTGTATCGAGTCGATTCAAGATAAGGCAGCCCGCTTCATTCTGCGTTCGTGGTCACCATACAAAAGTGTATAAGCATTAAAACAGATTCCTAATCTTCCGGACCTTAGCACCCGGTGCTAATTCTTCCGTTTGAATTTTTTTCACTCCCTATATTATGGTGGGGCATCTTTTTCGTCTGCTCATATTTTTCAGGCCGATTATCTGTCCAACCGCACTGACCACGAATGTCCCCCAAATTCGTGAGGAACAGATAAATATTAAAATTTCTCTTTTATGAAGTCGGTAAATGAGTGGAACAAGCTACCCTGCGAGATTGCGGTGATAACCAACCCGCCGGCCTTCCAATCTGCCTAGCGTACATTTCTAGATCTACAAAATTTCAACGTGTACTTCTTGTGAGCCCTGTGATATATTTTTTTACTAGCGTAATTTTTGAAACCCCAACTGCCATGTATGCTTCTTTGAAGCGTACATGGCAGTCGGCTTTCTTTTTTCTGTTTTACAGAGTATCTTTTACCCAGATGTCTGTTTAACTGCTGTGTACGGTGTCGGATGAGTGAAGATTGTCAATTTTGTGACACAGGTATAGATAGGTGAAAATGAGGGAAGTCGAGCAAAAGTCTGCCCTATCCCGCTTCCGGAACACGGCGGATTTTTTCTCGACTTCCCTTCCCCAAGTCTGCAACAGTGTACCAAAGTCTGCAACTATAATTGTCTCACACGCACACAAAATAGCACCATTCCGCTTTCACCCAGGGACCTGATGAAGGAACACAGGAAGGGGAGCCACATCCAAGTGAATGCTGTCGTACAAATTGTGCCGCCAAGCGCTGTTTTAACAAAAGGGGGCCAACGCGTGCGTTGTTGATCGATTTCAAACGCGCCACAAATATGCCGCCAGAGACGCAAACTGATATCACGGCAAAGGAGGAAAGGGGGCACGTCCCGCAAAACAGCCGCATCGCCAAGAGGCAATAAGTTCGTCCCACTCCTGGCTGGAGAATACAGCTCGCAGACAAGCAAACATGTCGCAAGAGAGCTAGCCGTGTTGATACAACTTATCCAGCCCGAATCAACGTTGCGGGAAAAGACGCGGTGCCGTACGAGAAGCGCGCCCAAGAATTTGTGCAGAGAAAAGCATTGCCACTCCTTCCTTCTGCGGCGACTGTACTTATATACAAGGAAAAAGTCGGTAGACGTCGAACGAGTATAGTAACACTGTCCATCCAGGCATATTAGCCTTTGAAAGCCGCTCCCTCCCTAGGTCCATTATGATTCGGCACATCCGGAAAGGAGCGCTACGCTCGGCAATGCAACCCGACATCAACGTAGGAAAAGAAAAAAAAGCTAATCGAGTTAGGAAACTGACATATAGTGTGGCCCACCGACAGGGAAAGCTTGCCACGCGCGCAAGTGGCACTCACGAAGGTGATGTTAGCCTTTGCATGAAGTGGGCGGCAAGATTGCTTTTCCAACATTGCCATGAAAGAACTAACTGTGCATTGCGTGTTCGCGCCACCATTTCGGTGCAATAAGACAAAGCAGAGCTTATTCCCGAATAGTCGCTGCGTTTTTTGCCGTTTAAACAGCCTGAAGAACTCGCAACCACGTGAACATAGTGAACATTATTGCCATTTTGCCAGCGGCAATATATCATGAACATCGGCCCCTCAATGTTTGTGGTTGCGGCTTTCGATCGCGCCCTTTATTTCCAAAACTGCTACCAAAATAACCTCCTGTGAGCTGCCTCGAAGCCACCTTGGAAGACGTTTTCACCATGTCAATGGCTTGGAATTATTAGATCCAGAGTTTCCCTGCGACTTTACCAGGAAAAATACCTTGAAATTCCGAAGAAGCAAAAAAAAAAAAAAAAAACACTGGCGTGGTTTGGCGGGCTTGGCGGACTACTCTCTCTTTTTTTCTTTTCTGCCCACCTCTCTCTAGGGCCTGTTCTCCCTACATCCCGACCCCTAGCAGAGAAGCATGTAGGTGATCACAAACGCCGGCAAAACTCTCTGCTTTTTCAATAAAGAGCCTTCTCTCTCTCTTCTCTCTCTTGCAATTCTGACAGGTGCACCAGTGCGGAAATTGAACCAAGCCATCTGAGGGATAAAGAAACGTTATCTCCCGTACTCGTCACGCGCACTTCAAAATAACAATGATAACGATGATACCTAAGCACCCCATATTATGCAGTGATTGCACAAGCGTCAATGAATAATCGCCGAACGTGTCATTTTATTATTACCACCGTTTATGTCGTGCGTCTTATTCTTCTTCGCTCGGTTACTATGACTCGGCACATGCCCGCATTTCGCACCGCCTAGCAAAGGGGACATTTAGTGGTAACGTACTTCGCTACTGCCCTAATTGCTTAATTACTACTTCTGTAATAAGCATGCTGAAATTAGTCGTGCAGACCTCACTACATGTTTCTAACTCACTTTTCTAAGTCGAAGGCCACAACGATTTTTGGGGGCCACCTTCAGTGATGTAGATTAGCCCAGCTGGGGTGTGTGTACCTGCGGATGCGTGCCACTGTCGCATCTCGGAGTAAGCTGGTTCATATCCCAGCCAGACCCAAATTTAGTTACCTTTATTTTCTACTAAACTGCCGTGGCTTATATTCTTTGAGCAGTCAGCCATTTTGTGGGCCACCCGTCGGCCATTTTGTGTGCCGTTGGTGTGCCAGGGACGCCGGATTTCCGACCTACCGAGTTCACTAATGTTTTCACATAAAATACCTCTGATCACCTCCTTTGTATTTCCGTGATCGCGATTCAGAGATGCCGCCTTCGCGGTATAGAGCACAGTGCGCGGGGGTTTCATGTAGAATTAAGGACGCGGTGGGAGGAGCCGCGTGTGTTTCAAATCAACGCATACCTGGAAGTGTTGACAAGTCCGATGCCGTGTTTTGATTCCCTACGACATTTCGCTTTCTTCCAGCGGTGGCATTATTTCGTAGAGAACGCTATCTCTTCCTTACGATGTATTTGTAAATTCAATCGGCGTAATGAAATTTCTCTTTTCCTAAGCGTCACCTCTGCAGAGGAAGCAGAAATTATTGCAAAAATGGCATCAGCACATACATTCTCTTCTTTTCAAGGCATATCCTTGACAGATGGGGTTAGTGTCTCCGCACAAAAGGGAAGGGTATTTAGCTGCACATGCATCGCGCCCACAGTAAAAATACATTTATGAGGAGAAACAGTAAATTCCGCTGAGCGGTTCGTTCCGTTTGAAGAATAGGCGAAGGTACTCGAACCGATAAAAGAGCGCTTTCAAAATAGAGCCCATGCATGCTACAAAGTCAGTACAAATAAAGTAAAAGAAAAACGACACGTGGAATGGTCGACCTCACATTTAGCCAAAACTAATAACAGATTACATCTGGCTGTCTTCGGCCATAAAATGGGATTCAAAGCAGACAAAATGAATACGGTGGGTTAGATTCTAATTCCGACAAAACCAATACGTTGCACTTTGTTCTTGCAGTCTTGATTTATACCGGTCCTATATAAAAATTCTTGTGCCCAAATTGTATCAGTAGGTATTCCCCAGTGGTAGTATGTCAGCGCCACCAATCCATTCCACTTTCGAGCTCGGTATGCGCAGTGTAACTTGTGCCGATTCATAAGCGTAAGGAAGCAATATTCGAAAGACGTCGGAACTCGAGCATACCTCTAAATTTCTAGAGCGGTGCGGTGGTGCGTGTATTTCGCACAGGAAAGGTCATTTTGTCGGGTTTTTTCGAGCTCCCAATTAAAAAGTCAAATTCCTCCCTTTTTAATCGTATGAAAAAGTCGGTAAAAAATTGGGCTTTGGTCCTTGTAGAGATAAGTTTAAACCTTTAGTATTTGCGACATTTTTAGTGAAGCATTGTCATCACGGTGTGAAAGGCTCCTGCGGCGGTACCGTTTTAGATTACCAATGAGCTGATGTCCACGTTAACTACCGAAAACATGACTGACCGAAAAAATGCAGAAAATGTTGACGAGCACTTCTTGGAAGCGTTTATTACACCTTGAGCAGTAGATGAAGCATGTCGGCAAAAACTTCGCCGTCGATCCGTGGACAGACCTGCAGGGGAACTGAAAACAAGAGAGCGCGTGTTGGGAGATGGAACGTCAAGCCGAGCCCCGAGCCGGCGGCGGCATTGGCTGCGGTGGCGGTGCATTCTCTGCCCGACATGCCCGTCGTATGGCTTCCCGATGTACGCGCGTTGTAAAATGGAGTGTATAGCGAGTGCAATACCTAAAAAAAAAGGAGAATGACGGCGACCAAATTCAGATACTGGCGGACAACGAATTGAGCGACGTGCATTCAATTCCGACGCTACAGTGAGCCAACGGGACCACTGATATGGTTAGAACCCAGAGCACGGTGAGCACGGTGTGTGCGGGGCGTGGGAAAAACGCAGTATTGTCGACTTTTAAAGCCGGAACAAGGGTGGCGCATCAGGCCGAGCCTGATGTTCTCGAAGGAGAACGATGAGATGCTTACGCGTTCTTATCTCTTCTTCTGGATCTTCTGTTATTTTTCAAGTAATACCCAAAGATGGGGGCCGGAATAGCGGCGGCCATTGAAGGATGCAAACGCATACGCTTTGCTCAAATCAGCACTCAGCGAGCCCATGCCCGTGCTCTAAGGGCCTGTAATTTTTGCTCCAGTGTAGCTGAAAACACATTTAGCTGAGGGTTGATAGACAATCGTGTTACGTTTCTCAAAAATTTCAACTCCTATAACCGCTTCCATGCACCAAGGATCTCGGAAACGGCGTTAGTAATGCGTTGGAGCAGTTTATAGAATTAAACTCTTGGAACTACATGCGGCTGCGATGCGCTTACATTAAGGAAGGGTGAATCCAGCGAAGACGCAGCAAAGGGAAATTTAGAAAATCCGACAGGACACTCCTAGGCTGGCAAGTGCTAAGAAAAGCACGACCCGTTCTCCCGGATTTTCCTGCTGAAGATGCAGTCCTTAAATCAAAAGATGTGATCTGATTGACTACGGCTGCGCACATTATGCGAACGGAGAAGACTTTTCAACACGAACCTGATTATTCTTCCCCGCCTTTCCCTTCCGGAGAGAAAAACGGAGCGATGGTTTCTCGCGACTGGCAATAACCCCATCGCACGTGTCAACTCGGTCTCGCAATCTACGAAGCCCTTTACTGAGTCTCCGGTTTCATCTTTTTTTTCGGATGTGAGAATTTAAAAATAAAGAGAGCGCACAAATGAAAGCAGGAGAGTTGTGTTCAACGTAACGCACTTCTATGCTCGTTTTAAGGTTCAGCACTGTGTTCGTATAGCAATGAATTTCAACCTTTTCTGCGTTGTTGTTATATCGTCTCGTTTATCTTTGTTGTTTTGTTGGGAACTGCAAGTGGATAACAAGAAAAGCGAATTCCACTAAAACTAAAAAATACCATTGAGTAATTCAAAGGAAAGCTGAGAGCACATCACCGTAAAATATGATGCCGCGACGGTGCCACGCGGAGGTGCTGATAAGCTTCCCGCGTTTAAATGGTACCGCGCGTAGCGGCGACGAACCGCCTGAAACTTCAGCCGAGAGCATTGCGGCGCGCTTCCACAAATCGTTCTCCATCGTTTTTCTTTCGTTGCTTGAGCCTTTCACCGCAGTAGTTTATACGTTGTTCTGTCAGAATAGAAGAATTATGTAAAAAGAAGGAAACTTTATGTTATTACTACATCCTTCAAGATATGAAATGATGGAAGTCAGTATGCCGAAGCTGCGAACAAACTTTTCAATTACGCCAGCTCTTCGCAATAGACTGTTTCAGCTGCCGGTTTTGCGAGGCCATAATTCTGAAGACATGTCGTAATTCACAAAGGGAAGGGCAGAAATTGAAGGTAGGAGTGAAGTAATACAATGCGCAGAACGGATTCCAAACGGTCATGTTACGTGCAAAGTTCAGAAGTAACTTCTAAAATTAACCAGAAAGAGGAGCAGGCTGGAAAAAAAAACTTTGCAAAGACGTTGTTTAAACGCCTACAACGTTGAATACATAGCATAAGAAAGAGAGTTCTAAAGTACAACTTGCGAGGAGAACTTCAATAGCAGCGAAATGGAGCATAAATTGAAAGCGAGGCAATATTTAGCTACCTTCATCGCCTGAAACTTTAACCTAGCAAAGTTAACACTGGGACTGTGCGAGTGAGGCCAGCTGAGCTGAGAGAGGCTACTGGGGAAGCTCTCACGCGTTGGAGGTTTTTCAGAAGCATAAAGCGAGGTTAGGAGAACACGCGAGGGCATGAACAGCGAGCTTATTCTGCAATGCCATGTGCCTAAATACGGGAAGGAGCTCGGCTTAGGATTTGATTCACGAAGAAATAACAGTGTAGGCGGATGAATCCTGACGCATTAGCATGAGGGTTGCTGCCGTCGGTATCAAGGTAAATATGATGTACAAGATAAAGGTTGTACAAGCCTAAGCATCAACCGTCTAGCTGCGGAGATGAAGCTGTTGGTAGTTTCGAAGAGGATGCTGAATTCGCAGCGAATAACGTAAACACTCATTACATGATAAGAATGACACACATCAGCGCAAAAATATGAGAAGCAGGTAGGTGAGCATGTAGTGGGCAATGTATTGGACCAATAAGGGCAAGCAGAATACTTGTTCGACTTCCGGAAATGGATAACCTGGGGATAATGTATACATCTGCTTCGCAAAAAAAGAGGAACTAACAGGAAGTCTATATGGAAATCAACAATGCTTCACAACTAATTCTCAACCAGAGAGGAGCATAGCGTAAGCATACTAAGTCCCACGTGAGTTGATAACAGTATCATGAGTAGCTTAGGAGGGCGAGAACCTGATAATCTGGTATGCTATCTAGAAAAGCAGAAAAGCGAAAGTTTCAAGACCGCAAGAGCGAATAGAATTGGCAGAGTAGGAAAATTTGATTAACGCAAAGCAAAAACACTGACATTAGCGTCTACAACAAGGCGAATATTCATGAAACATAAACAGAGGCCGAAGTTTCAGGGCAAAAAGAAGCTTATACGGCTTTTGAGGACACATGCAACAAATCTGCGGGCGCGATAAACCTCCATAAGAACAGTGGGATGTCCTCTATCAAAAAGGGCACCGCGCAAGTGGGCGCCATGTAACCGAAATTACTTACAGAATGCCTGGAATGGGTATTTAGCAAGCTTGATCGGAACAAATCTCGCTACGAGGAAATAGAGTACATATGAGGTATTTCGAATTCCGTATAGGGCATCGTGTTGTTCAGTGAATCTGGAGAAGGACTGCAATGATTGCTTAGCGAACTCTACTCAGAAAGCCTAGTCGAACCGTCTAAGATTAATAGAAATAAATCCAAATTAATGTTAAATAGACGTGAAGAAAACGTACATTTCAGCATATATATCGAAATAGTAAAAGAGGTGAATGAACTATCTCGGTCAAGGTGTCAGTGGCCATCCGAGCAACGAGAAGTGCATAAAGAGTACAATTAGCTTGTACTGAGATGTGTTCGGCAAGCGCTTTCAAGTTTTGCACGGTAAACTACCTCCGTCACTAAAACAGGTGTAAAAGCAACGCGTGTTGCCGCTGTTGTCTTACGGGGCAGGAATTTCGGAACCTTCTGAACACCTAAAAAGAAAAAAAATACGTGACCTCGACCAGCCATGAACTGAAGATTGATAGAGGTAACACTCAGCTTTACGAAACGAGAGTCTTGGATCACGGAGCAAACTCGGGTTCGAAACTAATGGCAATGCCCTCTTGACAGCCTTCCCGCTAACTCATGACAAAATTCCTCAAACGAATCTTTCCCTTCCCCCCTAACCGTCCAAATTAGCAAATGCAGTCTGGGGCACTGCCCTACAATTTATATTCCAGCTCGCTAGTTGTTCTCTTCTATTTTACACGCGTACCCACCACAAAGCATAGCTTCTTGCTACCCTTAGGGAGGTCTGATGCGATAGAAAGAAGCCCCCGGGTTTTCATTATTTAAATAAACGTAAAAAAGAACTCCGATGGAATGCGTTTTAGCCCAAATTAAGAGAAATAAGGTGAGAAGCACTCTGTATGTAATGCGGAGAACTGGCAAGCGGTGGGCCACCAAAGCAACGGAGTGACTTTCGAACTAAAGTTTGGGTTTGGGCTAGTTGGTTCATATTTAAACTGGGAAACAGCGCTTTAAACGAGGACAGCGAAGAAGACACAGACACAGCGCTAGTGTCTGTGACTTTCGAAGGAGGACACCAGGAGTAGGGGAGAACGCACAGCGTGTGCACAGAGCGGCAGTGCGTAGTCTTGCACATTCTTACCCCCTTCAAACAGCCGATTGGCTGGAGGGCCAGGAACTATATCCCCGCTCGCCGCACGTGTAGGGAAGGGAAGTGCGCGCTCCTTCACATTCGCCCGAAGGCTATGAAGCACTCACTCATAACATGTTTCGAAGTACGCGCTGCAGTCGCGCTGGCGTGAGTGATTATGTCGTTAGCCATTTCTCGGTACGAAAAGTCAACCGTGAAGGCTACAACAACTTCAACCGCATGCATGAATAAAGAGGTTGCGAAAAACTTGTGGCAGAGTTGCAATTTAGAAGAAACATAGTGACACGACAACTTCACAATGATGGACGATACATTTGAGAGCATGGATGATAATTTTTTAGCGAATATAAAAAAAAACACGTTGCGTCATGAATCTTTTACGCGGTAATGTTGAATATCGTAGACAACTAGCTTTCTGGTTTTCTGCATCATTTTTCTGTGTTCCAATTGTGTGGAGGCAAAATCCGTGGTGTGATAATCGCAATGGGCTCGTTAAACATCGTAACCGAGGGAAGAATAAAACATATCACTTCGTAAGTCAGCCAGTGGCTCACCTTCAGAATTTTCGGGAAACGATAGAGAGTGCGTGGTAAGGTATACAGACGTAATACTATAAAACTCATGCACCCCTCCGTCTAACGACGACGATGGTTGAACGCGAAGCTCTCTTGTAACGGATTCTTTGGTTGTCGTCTGAGTTTTCCAAACCGCTTCCACCATGTCGAAATGGAGCAATCGGATGGACGCCGACTTCATTACGCGAGGGACCCATGTTCGATTCATGTACCGCAATCGCGTTTTTTTTTTTTTTCACATCACCCATGATTAATCATCGCCATAGTCGAGTAAGTTAGTTTTCCAGCGGGGCGTTTTCGTGTTGCAGACGAAGCAGTAACTTAATCTTCGCTTTAATGCTGTAAATGCGCTGTGTCGCTAGTCGCAAGGAAGCAATGAACCAGTATTTAGTAGCGCCGTAGCTATTTCATAAACCACGCAGACACAAGCAGCCTCATAGCATGTTTCGAGTATTCGGACTGGGAGCAATTTTTTATATGTAGCATTCTTCGGTTATATATTAACGTGGCCTCTTGGGGTGTACATCGGCGCTTTTGATTGACTGATTATGAGATTTAACGCGCCGACGAGATTTAAGGCGTTGAGGCGCGCCGTAGCGGAGTGCTCCGGTTTAATTTGACCACCTGGGGATCTTTAACGTGCACCGAAATATCGAACACACGGGCGTTTTCGATATGCGCCTCCATCAGAAAAGCGGCACCCGCGGCCGGGAATCGTACCCGCGTCCCTGGGCTCCATCGACGCTTTTCGCGCGGCGGTGGTTTTCTCCTGCGGATCAATTCTCTAAAAATGGGACGTCGTTTTGAAACGGCGTGGTAGCGCCCTGGCAAATGCACGTGTTATCGGGTTGGGGCGCCGCTTTGGGGGGCGGGAAAAGGCAGAAAAGCACACAGGGAGTGCCAGAAGTTGCGCGGCTAGGAGGGCGCAAAGCGACGGGGGTCAGTGTCGCTTTGCGCCCTCCTAACAGCGCAACTTCTGGCACTCCCTGTGTGCTTTTCTGCCTTTTCCCATCCCCAAAAGTGGCGTCCCAACCCGAGAACACGTACATTTGATAGGGCGTTACCACTGCGTTTCAAAACGATGTCCCTTTTTTAGAGAATTGATCCCCTGGAGCTAAAAATGTCTAACGACATTCGCGCGTCTTGCATAGTAGCGAGCCTCAAAGGCAAGTTATCCAGACAAAACCTTTGGCAGCTACTACCACTGGTGACACTGTTCATACGTGTCAACATTGCTTGGCACACAGGTAGCCTCGTAGGTATTAAGAAAGATATAGATATAAACAAAAATTGCAGCGTTCTTTTTATTCACAATGCACGTTGCATTATTTGTACGAAAATATTTAAAAAAATAGCAGGTTTCGAAAGTGGTGTCAAAGAAAGAGCATATAAAAGCAGAAAAAATTAGGAGGTCGAGTAGCGCTAAACCCAACCAAAAACAAAACATAAATAGAAGGCGGATGTCTGTATTAAAAAACAGTGTCGAAGGAGTTGGAGGTAAAAGGAGAACAAAGACAGAAAATTGACGAAAAAAAAATGCCTCTCGCTATCGCGAGCGTCGGCAAACAAAGCAAAACAGAACACAGAAAAAGGCGCTGTCCGGCGCTCCCTCTCAGGCTCTCGCTGTACTGTGGCAGCTACCTGCATGAGCGGCATAGTTGACATGGCCCAGGCTACGTGAGCGATGTTGTGGCTGCTGCCATTGCTAGCGTTCTCACCGCTATCCTGAATACACGGGGTAAGATCAAGACAGGAAGAGAAACATGGCTTCCCAGGGTAGCCAGATAACGTCAAAGCGCTTGGGCTAGGTTAAGGTATCGGTATCTGTCGCGGGAGAAGAAAGTGTGTGGCCGCCGCGAACGGGAATTTCACTGCGCAGCCCGGAATGAATTGCGCGACATTTCGTTCACTGGTGCCACTACCCTCTCCTTCATCGCAGCAGCGCCGAAGCTTTGTAGTCCGCGTTGGTTTTCATTGTGACTTGGTCGCTTGCCAGGGCCACCCCAATCGGCTCCTCCACCTCCTATATGTAATATCGCTCCGTGTCTGGGTATATATAGAAAATATTCACTGCGTAATCGCTTGTCGATCGTTCGGATGGAGTGTGGTAATGCTGTATGGAGAAACAGCTTGAAAAGAGATTGCAACGAAGATATTTCAACTACCCGCCGCGGTGGTTCAGTGGCTTTCGCTTTGTGCTGGTGAGCTCAAGGACGCGGGTTCGATTCCCGACCATGACGGCCGCTTTTCTGACGGAGCCGAAAAGCTAAAACACAAAGTGTTCGAGATTTCGGCCCACGGTGAAGATCCCCAGGTGGTCAAAACTAATAAGGAACCCTCCACTACGCCGGGCATAATAACCTGTGTAGTTTCGGCGCGGTAAATTACATAAGCAATCAAATCAAGCTGATTCAGCTATGAATGCCACACGCTATATGACAATTTCGCTGTAGGGTGTTTCGGCCCAAACTTCTTTCTTTTAATTTTTTTATAGAGCATGTTCCATACATTCTGTAAGGTGTTGTAGTTATTTGTTCTTCGCTTGGGCTTCCTATTGCAGCTTTCCCGTGCCTAGTTATTCTAGTTCTGTTTTCGTCATGTCCGTAACGAACAGTTCGAGATGAGTAGCCAGAGGCCTTTGTAGTCGTTTGCAGCCGAACGTACTGCTGAATACTTCGAACGCGCCTTCTTCGCGACGCCGTCACGCTGCCCCCTCCCCCTCCCCCCTTCCTTAATGAAGAAAAAAAAAGGGGGGGGGGGGGCGGGGAGTTTGTTTTCCGTGCACTGTAAGCGACATTAAGCAGGCTGCCCGAAGAATGTGACAGCCATCCCTAAAAAAATACACATACAAGTTTCCGAACGGAAGACTACCATCCGGCTTCCATGCCATCCATTGACGGGGTCTATCTCCCGACCCATTGTCAAAACTGCGGGTGCACATCTCAATTTCGCCTAATTTACATTTTCTGGAGCAAACACAAAACTTGAGCGCGGACTTCGGAGGTCGTTCCACAATGGGAAATCTCGCATTTGCTTTCAAGGCGCGTGCTTATCGGCCCGCTTCAGAGGTTTCCTGTGGGAATACACGTATTGTCTGTCACCCTATTAGATGCGACGCTGAGAGCATCCCTTCCTGCGTGCGTCCGTCGTCGTCGTCGTCGTCGTCGGCGTCGTCGTCCGCACTCTCCTCCGCTCACCCCCTCTCCTCTCCGATAGCGAACACTCTCTCGCGAGGGGCATTGGATTAGCTTGGCTTGGCTTGGCTTGGATTGGATTGGATTTGGATTGGATTGCATTAAAGTGGATTGTGTTGGATTGTGTTGCGTCATAGCCGCGGCAGACGCAGTGGCGCCGGCGCGTGCCCAGGTGAGAGCGAACACTCTCTCTCAACATCAGCGGGTGTGCGGCCCAGCGCGCTCTCACTCCGCCAGTGGGCGGCGCTGCGCGCGGTGCTGCGCATGTGCAGTACTCTCTCTCTCCGCGGTCTCCACTCCTTCGGGCGCGCTGCGCATATAACCGGTGTGCCGCTCTCCGGCGGCCTTTCGGTCGACGGTTGCTTTCCGCTTGCGCTTGAACCCCCCTCAGCGTCGCATCACACCAGGGTTCCCGCGAGGGGAGGTGGGCGTAATTTTTTCCCTTGGAATTTCTTTTACAGGGAAATTACCTTTGACCTCTTTATGAGCACGAAGGGCACATACGAGCACACAAATGGAGATTATAGTATATATAATGGGGAATGTAGTTTCGCGAAGGCATGTTTTCTAAAAGTTGGGCAGCCCTACGAAAAACGTTTTAAAGTTCGCTAGCTGAGAGAAGTCGTTGAATGAACCGTGATGCAAACATACATCCTCGTTTTATTTAAAATAACTAGCCTTTGATATTTTGGGAAACGAAGGATGCTATTCTTACGACCAAAAATACAACTGATATTGACTAACTGCTAAATTTTCTGCGGCACAACGTCAGCAGCGACGTCCTCAAAAACCAAGACAGAGTGACCACTATGTTAACTGGCAGGCAAAATACAACCACAATCGCACTTACAATCCACCTGTCATGCTTACTGTCAGTATACCTTTTGCCACCGCCGCCAGTCGCACACAAACTAGTCCTTGTTGCGGCGTAAGACAATGCTATAAAGCGGCTGTTGAGTCGCGGCTAATTAATGTGTTTTCCTTACTGTCCAGCTTAATGCTTGAACATTGCGTTAAAATTCGCGTGATTGTTATTGTGACGGGGCACTCCATCGAATCCTTCTTCTGTCTTCGCGGTCCCCTCAAGTGTGGCCGTTACGACCCAGGGTTTTCGAGAAGGCTCAGTGCACACGCCACGCGTGTTTGCACTTATCGTTCCAAGGGAAAGACATATGCGGAAATAGGGCTCGACCTTCGACGCATAAAGCAGCGGGATCTATTTTTCCAGCGCGCCACGTGCCCGATGTGTGCGGCCAAGGACGCAGCCCAATTCTGTGCCACTCGGAAGCGGGGAATGGTGCTTTGATGGTGGACCGCTGAGGAGCGTGCAAACACGCGCGCCGGTCCCCGTGTCGGCCGCGGGCTGCTGGGGTCGCCCGCCCACAATAGCCGCAGCAGCCGCTCGTTGGGCGGGGCCGCTGGTCAGCGGGGTCGAGGAAAACGGATTCCCCTCATCCGCGCCCACTCCTGTCGGCTTGCTAACTTGACGGCAGCGTGCAACCGTAATTGCGTCGGCCGTCTCGTTTTTCCCTCCACATCACCGCTGCTTTCATTTGTCAGGGTTGTTCGTCGTGCAATCAAACATGCTCATCGGTGAAATGTTTCGCATGGGGCTTTACCGGACCCATGCACATCTGCGCTGTGAGGCGTGCCAGAATTGAGGGGCAGGGATTAATTCAGAACACTGCGTGATTTTTGGCGTGCCCCGAAGGCTTGACACACGGGCATTTCGTTTACAAGCCTGTCGGTGTGCATAAAATAAACTGCCCTGTGAGCCTGTGAAGCGTCAAATTCTGGAAAGTCATTTGCGACTGAAAATTGAACGCGTCCACAAAAATGTAGCCAGCACTTCCTGTGTCAGGCTGGGAAGCAATAAAATATTTAAGAATGAAAAACTCTTGACGAGACTAAGTTTGTATTGACCAACAGCACAAGAAACACGCAACGAAGCTGTTGTTGTTGAACCCAGTTCACATTTTTTATGGCAATCTCAGGCTGCTATGAAAGAATGAAAAAAAAAATGCTAAAAATGAAAATACCAAGAGGGCAGACGTTCTGTCGTTTGATCACTGACTTCGGCCGTGACAGACAGCGTATCCGAGCCAGGGAAGAGGGACAAAAGAGTTCAAGCAAAAGATAGAGGTTGAAGTCCAGGAGTAAAGGAAAACAGAAACTCAGTTCGTGTTTTTTTACTTTAGTCCTTCGCACTTGGCATTTTTGTTGCACGGCTGTGATTTTTCCTTTCCATTTTTGTCACAAGCTATCAACGCGGGTATGTAGTCATGGTAGCTCTGAGGGCACGGTGCTTGCCTTTCTGCCTACCCGTGGATTTCCTCGGCGGCCTGGCGGCCTGGCCTGGGCCACGTCCAAGAGGTCCTTCACAACCCAAAGCCTTACGCACTCTCGTCTGCTAGCAAGTGGTCTCGCCGGGAATCGGTAGAAAGCAGCGACGCTGAGAGAGAGCTGCATCTGCTACTCGGCGACGGGAGCTCGGGGCGCGTTGAAATACCACGACTGCGATCCAAGGACCCGACGTGCGACGGACTCAACTAAAGAAACACGAACTGTATTTCTATTTTCCTGTATTCCTGGACTTAAACTCTATATTTCGTTTGAACTCTTTCACCATTCTCTCTGCCACTTCACCATAGTTGATTCCCTATGGTTGGTTTGTATCTCTCCGTTGCGTATTTCTTGTGGTGGAGAGCAATACAACCCTAGTCTCGTCAAGAGTTTTTCATTCACTTGTTTATTATTGTTGAAGAACCTGACCCTTGCGCGATGAGCGGATTCGTTACCGGCCACTGTAGCCGTATTTGGGTGTTGTCGAAAAAAGGAAAACTCCCGTATGTTGACATTTTGGTGCTGTTAAAGATTACATGGTACCCTCAGTTATTCCTTTGCCCTCGTCTACTACAACACGCCCGATAGCTACCCGTAGCTTCGGAGCGGAAGACCGCAGAATTTTTTTGACCTGCAGCGGGGGTGTTTATTCTATGAAAGCCATACCCGATGGGTGGGAAAGAGCTCATTGCCAAGAAATAACTCGTGATACACACTGCCTTTTCTGCTGGCGAGCACAGGAACTGTGACCTAATGAATAATTGCGGTCACGTAAATACGCTAGCCGTATTGACAAGCGCTCATAGGAATGCATTACACCCGCCTTAAAAACAAATCCAGTCAACAGTATGCTTTAGTGCTCTGTGGTGAACCGTTGACGTTGGTCTTTATAACTCCCTAATGCTTGACTACGATAACCACTTGCACGCACAAAAGAGGACAGAGGACTTAAAGCAGCCCTGCTCGTACCTCATGTATATCCACAAGAGGGTGGAAAGTACTTTGTGGGGTGCGGGACCACGCATTACCATTTTAGGATAAAGAACTCGCATGCGTCCTGCGTCTCTTGAACTAAATTTTCTTAAAGGGACCCCGCAACATTTTGAACTTTTTTCGAAATCTTAAGTGCTCGAAGAACGTAGTCAACCAACACATCTAGTACTTAGATTAGGGGCACAAAGTAGCTCAGCCAAAAATTACAGTTCCATACCTATTAGACAATTTAGAAACTTGCTCAAAATTTTTTTCTCTTTTTCCCGGTCTTGGCATTCTTCGACCACTGGAATTACGTCATTACATAGGGGTAGCGGCTATTGGCCGGCGTTTCTTCAGTTGCCGCAGTGAAAGCATTCGATAGCCATTTTAAAAAAGAAAGCCACAAAAGCAAAGCAGAAACAGAAAGCGCATCTGCTACGTCGAGCAAATCACGCTGTGGCGCTCCGTGCTGGCGATAACTATAGCTTTCGTAGTGCTTCCGGACGCGAAGGAAAAAGTGCAACTGTTTATAGGAGTCAGACTTCGAAGGATTAGATCAAAAATCTCGCTGTCCCCATTCCCACCCAAACTCCCATAACCCATTCCTACTCACCAATTTCCCTACCCCTTCATCCCAACCCCTCCAGCTACTTTCCCAGGGGAGATCAGGGGAGTCTCCCCGGGCCCGCTCTCCTGGCTGTGGTGTCGCTGAGTAGCTCTTTCCCCCTTTTATTTCTTTCCACTTCGGTGGTTAAAAACATCTTTTGCCCCTCGGCCAATTATTTTATATCATTTTTGGGTTAAGCCTGCGATACTTAGTGGTGCGGGCAAAGGCAGTTATTTTATGTTATTTTACTTCGCCTCAACCTATGTTTCTGTTTATCGGAAGTGTTGCAGAGTTCCTTTAATGGGAACGCGAATTCCCCTTTGGACGGTGGTGGTTATGGACGCATTTTATTTCTTTTTTAACTCCGAGTTTATTCTGGTTTATAAGTTGACGTCCACGTTATTCGCCCTCGGACAAGTTATGGGACTTTTATATGCGAATTCTACTTTTTATGGAAATAAGAACGAAATTATACCCCCTGGAGTGCATCAGTGGATAAACTACACTAGCGCTGTGCACAACGCCGTGGTTTTCATTCCCTGAGGGATGGCTTTTTTTTTTTTTTCAAAGAAAAACGAGAACCATGCAACCATGTGGACTGTATGCCGGCGCAAGTTAAACAACCTAGACGATCTTCCTTACCCGAAGCCGCGCACATTATCAAGATCCCCACCACCGAGGTGAATGTTCTCTTCTTCCCCACAATCTTGGGGAAACATTCTGAAAGTGAATGGTGACACCGCGACCTCGAAAATACATGCCCAAGCTGTGTCCCACCGTGGCGATGTGTCAAGATAGAATGGGAAGAAACCACGAAGGTTGGGCGTCAGGGAATTAAACAAGCTCCGACCGATACGCCGCTTGTCTGCCAACCGGACAGGAAGCTTCATGAGCCTGCCGAGCGCGAGGCTTAACCTGGTATTTTAAGTCCTTCCTCCACTCGAACTCTTAGTGGAGGAGATCCTTGATACCGATTTTCCATGCATAAGGATTGTGGAATCCTCCCCTCAGCCAAGTGGAGGGAGCAGCAAAGGAGTGGAGGAGGGAATCAGAATACTGCCCTTAAGCTCAACCGACTTTTCACAACACAGTTTTTTTTAATATTGTATCATTAGCATAATAATAATAATAATAATAAATCAATCAATCAATCAATCAATCAATGTTTATTATAGTGCCCAGGAACAGCGGAGGCCTTCGTGCTGGAGCACTCAGAGGGGAAAATGCAGCACTGTAGTACATCAACAATTTGCTAATAAACACTCAGTGAGCAAAAAAAAAAAAAAGAAAGAAAGACCTACAAAAAACGCCAAAGAAGATTAGAAATAAAATAGTGCAATCCAACCGACTTTACACAATCAAGTCGTGCTGGCGCACAGAAAAGGTATAAGACAGCAATGAAATGCATCAACAGCTGGTAAAAGAACAGTGAGTGAGCAAAAAATAAGAAGAAACTACAGCTTCACAGAAGAGTAAAAATGCCATAGTGTAATTTTAGGCAACATTACACAATCAATAGAAACTGTAATGTCTGGTCAATTGCAAGAAGACATCTTACAATAAGCGTAACTATACGGAAGGGTGAGTGAAAAGAAGAAAGTTTTTACAAGATTCTGGAAGCGTACATTTTCAGTTTCAAATAATAATAATAATAATAATAATAATAATAATAATAATATTCTTTATTGTCCTTCTCTTTACAAAGTAAAATGGCAGGCCTGTCGAAGCCAATATAGGCTTGTGTGACTAGGCCTGGCAAGCCGGCGAAGCGAAAAAAGAAGGCAATAGAGTACATGGAAATACCAACATGCGAACAACAATATTTACGAAATCAATTGACTAAACAGAGCGTAAGCAGAACATAACAAAATCCTCACAGAAAAGATATCAGAATCCACATTAGTACGCACTTCCATAAATACAAGACGCATATATACTTGTATATGTCAAACAAAATGACAGGCACATGAATTAACAAAAGGTCAACAGGGCTTTTTTAAGTTGTTGTTTTGATTGTGCAGCAAGGACTTCTTGGGGTAAATCATTAAATAATTTTGGGACATAAACACTTCTACGTGCCATACCATACGACGTACGGGAGCGGGGGACTGAAAAGCGGGGCTGATTTCTTACAGGCCGGGCAGACTTGACTTCATGCTTAAAATCAGGCAACCAAAAATGTTTAACAACCACTGTTTCAATAAATAAAGCATCAAATGACGGCAAATTAAAAGTTTTGAATATATCCTGCACATCTGTCAACGGCAATCCATAAGGGATAGACATCAATATATTTTTCAATAGGCTGTTCACGCGAGCTTTCCAACGGGATGAACAAAAATAAAAAATGGTTATCCCATACCTTAGTACACTATAGGCGAGGGCATGCGCAATGCTTTTCTTGATGTGAAAGGGAACGAACGATTTAATGTTGTAAAGCACACAAGCCACACTTCGGAGCTTCCCACAGATATACGCTAAATGTTCATGCCAAGAGAGAGCGGAATCAAAAGTAATGCCTAAATATTTAATAGAATCAACATAATTTACAACTGCACACTCGCAGGTGGTGCACTGGTGATCATGAATATAAACAGGAGCGTTAATCACAGTAGTTTTCAACGGATTACGGAAACAGATTAGTTTTGTTTTACGGGGATTGATTTTAAGGCAATTTTCGGAGAACCAATGCACAGCATTACAAATGTCATTTTGAAGCATGTTTATCGCCTTTTCATAATTCACATGTTTAGCAACCAAGACTGTGTCATCAGCGTACTGGTAAACTATACATTTAGAAATTGACATAGAAAAATCATTCATGTAAATGTTAAAAAGCAAGGGCGACAAAATGGAACCTTGTGGAACACCAGCAAATAGAGATAGTGGTCTACTGAAATGAAAATTATCATCACTAGCAACAACCTGAGAGCGCTCCGAGAGATAGTTATACAAAAGAGCAAAGAACGGGCCACGGAATCCCAATAAGTAGAGTTTCCTTAGCAATAGATTATGACACACAGAATCGAAAGCTTTAGAAACATCAATAAATAAAGCACATGCAAATAAGTTATTATCAACAGAATTGAACAGGTCATCAGCAAATTCTTCTAATAGAGCAATTGTGCCACGGCCAGACACGAAACCATACTGCCGAGGCGACATAACCGAAAATTTTTCCAGAAAAGAAGACATAATTTGTAAAAGGTATTTTTCCAGAATTTGAGAAAGAACGGAGAGTATTGATATGGGCCTGTACGAGTCGACTTTATCCTTCGGACCTCCTTTATAGAGAGGCTTAACGATAGCAGTTTTTAAATTGTTAGGAATGTCTGCGCCATTAATAAATCCATTTAGAATGAAAAGAAGAACGTCCGATAAAACGTCGAAGTTCCTACAAAGCGTCTACCCTTATTCCATCATAACCCGGAGGCTTATTAGTCCGGAAACTGAACAGTATGGATCTCAGCTCGGATTTAGAGATGCAAGGCAGAAACGCCGAAGAAGGAACAGATTTATCCAGCGAGCAAGAATCAAGTAAAGGTGAAGTATTATCAGGAGTGATACGGAATGCATGGTTAAAAGCGTCCGCCACAGTTTCCGCACAATCCGAAAAAGCTTTAAAGACCGGGGGATTACTAGTCTTTCCACGCAAGCTGTTAATTAAATGCCATGTCTTCGCTGGATTTTTTGCGCACTGGCTGAATTTCTGAAAGAAATGTGCACGCTTGGCAGATCTTAAAAGAGCCACAACTCTGTTGCGAGCACTTTTGTATTGCGCGCGCAGAGCCTCATCTTTAGGTGCGCGCTTTACACGCTTCCATAGGCAATCCCTATACGAAATAGCTTGCATGACGCCCGCGGTTAGCCAACTGTAATCTTTACGCCGCTTCCTAATCACGGAAACAGTACTTGAAACCTGGAACCGTTTGAGATGCTCGCATAAGCTTGCGTACACGGTTCCAGGAGACGGTTTATCAGCTATCAGAGACGACCAGTCGAAATTAGAGATCAAGCGGTCAAACATAATTTTATTTACGAAAGAAAAACGGATATCTTGACAAACCGGTACCCTGTCTACCTGATAAGTAGGAGCAGAAGAACTATCAGATATTCGACATGCCACAATGTAATGGTCCGCCAACCTTTGAGCGATGAAACAAGACGAAAAAGAGCAATTTTCGGCCCTTAAAGCGATATGATCTAAACAAGATTGAACCAGTTTCCCGCGGACAACCTCTTCGCGAGTGACGAAATTGACTAAACTTTCAAGGCCAGACGAACAAAGCACTCCCAAATAATCTGCCACTGTAGATTGGGCGGGCTGTAGTAAGTTTATATTCAAATCCCCCGTTAAGCACAATTGATCAACTGCACCAAAACTTTTAAGTAAGGTATCTAATTCAATTAAAAATCTGGCAATACTATTAGAGGCAGGGCGATAAATTGCTAATAGCACCATTGAAATACTACCGTAAGCTACCTTAACGGCTAATAATTCTGCATGTGCCAAAGTTGCAACCAGAGGTGTCACTACAAAGTGCTGGCGAATGAAAATGGCAATGCCGCCCCCTCGACGAAATGAACGAGTGAAAAAATGCGAGCTGAAACCCTGCAATTCAAAAAAACCAGTAGGTGTGTTGATATTTATTTCAGTAAGAACAAAAATATCAACGAAATCAGCTGCGGATTCTGCAAGACTGCTGAATTCGTCCCAGTATTTTCGAAGACTGCGAATATTAATGTTAACAATTATTAGATCCTGCTCAGACCTATTACTTAAGGAGTGCCGAAATGCGTTGAAGTCGGAAAATTCAAGGAAGTGAACTGACATGTCCGTTAGGCAATTTTAGCAATGTCAGCGATTTTGACAATTCGGAGGAGGGGCGCGTTCTCGGTTTTTTTTTGCGTAGATTTTGCCGCTCTTGACCCAACAGAAATTGTAGTCGTTAGCTGTAGCTGCCGTTCTGGCGTGCCAGAACAAGTCACGGTTCCGCTTGGTCAAGTTTTCATTGAAAAACAATTTCGGCAACGCGCCTGACTGATGTAACACGCGTAGTTGGCCGCGTGCTCCCAACCACATTTCCGTGCAGCGGACGGACGCAAACCGAACAAGAATGGTAGGCGTTGTGTCACGTTTGCTGGGAAGCCTGTGCACGCTGAGCACATCAGAAGCGGAAAAATGTGATAAGTTCAGTTTATCAGCGAGATGAGAGAGTTTCTGCTGCAAGTCCTCTTCCTGCTCAACCGGCATCCCATGGACCTCTAGGTTTGCCCTCCGACTGTATTGTTCAGTGTCGTTCAGTTGATCGTGCAGACGTTCTATCTGGGCTGCTTGTTCATGGACAACAGTTTTCAAGTCATCGACCTCCTTAGAACACCGGGAGACTTGTTCATGACAGCCCTTACTCTGAGCAAGGACCGTGTCATATTGCGAAGACATGAAAGAAACTGAACCTTCCAAGTCGTGGACTTTCGCAGATAAACCAGCGAATTCCCCTTTAAGAAGCAACAAGGAATCAACTTTCTCATGGAGTGCTGGTAACATTTCTAGGCTCTTTCTTATGCTCCGCAGCTCTGAAAGCACCGCGGACTCTGACTCAGGCCGCTCAACCTCGGTAACCCCATCCGACTGGGAGGTGGGAACCTGGCGTTTCTTACTCGCTCTACAGGTCTTGCAAACCCACACGTCCCTTTTTCCTTGACCCATCGTAGTGAACGTGTTTGGTGCAATGCCCGAGCAGTTCTGACCGAGGTGGTAGAAGTAATTACAGTCCGAGCATTTCATGAATCTGCCGTCATCGGGCAGAGCATTCTGGCACGCAATACACATTTCATCTCCTGCCATTGCGAACAAACGAGTCAAAAATCACACAGCAAGGGTGCAGTCGGCGGCAAACAGAAAAATGAATTAAAGCCTAATGTAGAAGGCACCAATTATTACCTGTCAAGAAGAAGGCGTGAGAACGGGGCAAAATTTCGCCGCCGACTGCGAAGGGGGAATGGGAAACACCCGCTGATATAGCCAGGCCGAAGCGGGACTGGTCAGGTGATGCGCAGAACTGCAGCCAGATGAAAGGCGATGCGCAGCTTCGTCGACGAAAAGCGCATCAAGAGTCTCTTTGCATCAGCAGGTACAGCAGGCCCCAGAAGACGCCAAAACTCGGTCGGACAGCAAATCCAGGAAATCCAGAAGTTGCGAAGAAAATTCACGCCTTCCGGAGTAGGTTCGGCGAGGTAGAAGCCAGGAACTCGGTCGAACGGCGAGGCCACCCGGAAATCTGTCAAGAAGAAGGCGTGAGAACGGGGCAAAATTTCGCCGCCGACTGCCAAGTATAATAATAATAATAATAATAATAATAATAATAATAATAATAATAATAATAATAATAATAATAATAATAATAATAATAATAATAATAATAATAATAATAATAATCAATCAATCAATCAATCATTTATTTGCGTGCCCAGGAACAGCCTTTGTGCTGGCGCACGGAAACAGAAACACACGAAACATAATGTACACATCTCTCAAATACAAAATAAAATACAAAATACAAAGAAAAAAAACGAAAGGATAATAATAATAATCAATCAATCAATCAATCAATCAATCAATCAATCAATCAATCAATCAATCAATGTTTATTAGAGTGCCAAGGAACAGCCGAGGCCTTGGTTCTGGCGCACTGAGGAAGACAAAATGCGGCACTAATATACAGCAGAAACTCACAATATAAACAGTCAACAAGAAGAACGAGCGAAGAAGAAAAAAAAAGAGCAGTAAAACCCTAAGGATAATAAAAAGGTATTCCAAACACAATTAGACGATTAAGAAACTCTAATGGTGGATCAATGGCAAAAGTATATGGAACAATGGTCACAGCAGTTGGGTGAAGTAAGCAGACATAAAAACATATTCGCAGATATAGGCGAAAACACAAAGCTTCAATTAAACATGAATGTATGAAACAAAATACAGGAGCTGATTTATGAAAAACAGCAACAGAAGATGGAAAGTACCAGACACATCACAATAAATCGGGTGCGATGGAAAGCAAGTAGCATACCGTAATATATGACAAGTCGGTGAAGCAGTTACAGCCACAAAGTCACGAATATATTGGACTTACAAACCAGAAACAAGAACTATGAAGACATTTCATACATAAAAACCATATAAAAAACTAAGAAAAAAAGTGCCGAAAAGAAGAGTAATTATTGTATCACAGCTAACAACCCAGTCAAAAGCTCCCGAAGGGGACGTTGAAATATATCAAGTTTCCCAGAGTGACAGTTATAGAGACGCTGCACTCTTTGGAGGGGGGAATGGGTGTTGAGTGCTGTAGCATTATGGAAAGGGGGGGTAAACCTTGTTGTTTTTTGCGAAACACGAAGGCTGACTTGTGCAAGTAGTTCCTGGCATGTGATAATACCATGAAGCAGTTTATATAGAAAAAGAAGATCTAGGCGGGTTCGCCGACAACTCAGAGAGACAGGCAATGGGAATCTGGATACTGCTAAGGCAGTCTCGGGAGGCCCATAGGAAAAACGATGCCTGTATATTGATAGAAATTTGGTCTGAACACGCTCTATACGTTTGCTGTTAGAATGACAGGTTCCATTCCATACAACAGAGGCATATTCTAGTTGAGGAATACAAAGTGTTTTGAATAGTTTCAGGAATGAATTAGGGGACCGAAAGTCCCGTGAAAATCTGCATACAGCACCAAGAGAGCGAAGAGCCCGCCGAGTAAGTTGATCGACATAGGGCGAGAAAGTTAAGGCGCTGTCAAAGAGCACTCCAAGGTCTCTGATACCATCAACTCTAGACAGGGGGCCGCCGTCAATGGTGTAAGGAAAGTAAAGGATGTTTGTTTTTCGGCTATAAGAGATGACCTTTGTTTTCTTTGGATTAAGAGTTAATCTATTCTTTGAACACCATTTAGAGAACAAGGACACATCTTTGTTTAGGGAAACACAGTCCTCAGCAGACTTAATACGTTTGAATATTTTGATGTCATCAGCATAGATTAGGAACGAAGACTTCTTGATTGCAGCTGACACATCGTTTATAAAAATAGAAAACAACAGAGGGCCCAACACAGATCCTTGGGGCACACCACTTGTTGTCCTGTACATAGCGGACTTCCTGCCGTTAACACTCACATAACAAAACCGATTGTGTAGGTAACTCCATAACAATGCCACGAGTGGTGCATCAACGCCAGACAGTAAAAGCTTATTAAGTAACAACGAGTGGCAGACAACATCGAATGCATTGCTCAGGTCACAGTATACAACGTCCAACTGGCCCCTCTCTGAAACTGCTGCGGAGGCCTGCTCCATGAAGCAGGCGAGGTTTGTTGTTGTCGACTTTCCCGATATAAAACCATGCTGGTTAGGTATAAGGACGTTTTGTACAGAACTTGATAAGACTTTGTGAAGCGCTGTCTCAAACAGCTTGGAGCAGGCACAAAGGAGAGAAACAGCCCTATAATTTGTTGCGTCAGACGTCGGGCTGTCTTTAAAATTGGACGCACTCGAGAGATTTTCCACGTGCGGGGGAAGACGTTTGTTTTTAGACAATTATTGAATATAGAAGTTAGAACAGGTACAAAAATACTGCCATAGGTTTTAACAATGGCTGGAGGGATTCCGTCAGGGCCACAGGACAAAGATGGTTTCATGCGCTTTAGGCTCCCAAGAACCAGCTTTTCGTCTAATAGTATAAGGCTAGGGCCTTGTACATGGTTTAACAAAAGGTTCATTACTGTCTCATCGCGCTGGCCATATGTAGCGCTAAATTGCTGCGCAAAATAGTTGGCGACGTCATGAACCAGTTCCCCAGAGGGATTAACCAGGCTGATGCGATCACAAGAGTTGTTTTGGCGAGACCGGATATACTTCCAAAATTTTGCAGGCTGGGAATTCATGCTGCTCTCCACGGAATCTAGATAGGAGCGGTTGTCACGCTCATATAGACTTTTACATATTTTTCGGTTAGACCGAAATTCCTCCTTCCATTTAGCAAGTCCAGTGCTCTTTGACTTTCTGTGGGCGCGGTCCCTTAATTTAAGAGCGGTACGAAGTTCTGCGGAGAACCAATAGCGGTACTTTGAGCGGCTGGGCTTGAACTTGGGGATAAACTTGTCCATACCGCTTTTGACAACCTCAGTGAACCGCTCGACCTGCGCATCACAATCAGGAAGATCTTGAAATTCAGACCAATCAAATGTACAAAAGAAGTCATACAAGCCAATGTAGTCCGCACGAGCATAACAGTAGCAAGATAATTCGTTATTCTAATATTAATTCGTTATAATAATAATAATCAATCAATCAATCAATCAATCATGTTTATTTACGTGCCCAGGAACAGCCAGAGGCCTGAGTGCTGGCGCACGGGTAGTTTCATGAAAACAAAATACAAGAAACATATAGCAAGAAACAAACAAGCGACAAGACACACAAATTGAAGTAGTGAAAATGACAAATACAGCACAGGCGGAGCCTGGGTACAGGTAAAAAATAAAAAAAAGAAGATGCCTATGTTGCTCTGCCTGTCGTAAAGGCCACACGACAGGCAGAGCAACAAAGTTTGACAGTAATACAACAAAAACAACGGAGTGTAGAGACAAATGATAATATGAACAAATGACAATAAAGTTTCAAAAATAGGCAACTATCAGTTGGATAGACACAACCGCAGAGAAACCAAATTCCAGAAAAAAAATAGCGACAGACATATCATAGGTGTTTAACATACTGTATTCAACAGCGCTGTACGGTAAATTGTAAAGGATTTCTGAAAGATGTCAAGGCGTTCAAAGAAGCGGTTGTAACAATTCTGTATTCTGCGCACAGGAGAATGATTGGAGTTGCGCGCAGCGGTCAAGAACGGGCGATGCGACCTGGTGGGCTTTTGTGGTACACTAAACTCTAAACAGTTAAGCAGGTCTGCGCAAGAAAGGTCACCATGAATAATTTTGTGAAGAAATGTAAGGTCTGCACGCATACGTCTGCAGTTCAAGGAGGGGATGGAAGGGACTATGGGTAAGTCAGAATCAGGATGAAAACTCTGATTGTGATGACGGTGCTTAAATATGGATAAAAACTTCTTCTGCACACGTTCTATTAATTCACTACTAGATTTGGAGATGCCGTTCCAGGCAACAGAAGCATATTCTAACTGTGGTATACATATTGCATTGTATAGCATTAGAAATGGATCTGGAGAAGAGAATTCCTTTGTAATCCGACACACATTTCCAAGGCTTCGGAGTGCTCGCCGGGTGATGAGCCTAATATGAGGAGAAAAAGAGAGGGTACTGTCGAAAAGCACCCCTAGGTCCCTAATCTCATCAACCCTTTGCAGAGGAGCTCCCTCAATACTGTAGGAAAACAGCAGACGGTGGGTTTTCCGGCTGTAGGTGACAACCTTTGTTTTAGTGGGGTTTAAAATTAGGCAGTTTTTCCTGCCCCAGACCGATAATTCCGACACATCCCTCTGCAAGGCACAGCAGTCCTGAACACCGCTAATGTGCCTAAATAGTTTGACATCATCAGCATAGAGAAGAAAAGAAGAGTTTGTTAACACTGTTGAAACATCATTGATAAAGACAGAAAACAATAATGGACCCAGCACGGAACCCTGGGGTACACCACTTGTTGCAGGGTAAACACTAGACTTTTTGTAGTTAACATCTACATAAAAGGACCGGTCAAGGAGATAGTTGGACAACAAGGCAACAAGGCTTGCGTCTACACCGGACTTAGCAAGCTTGTTAATTAATAACTGATGGTTCACCACATCAAACGCCTTACTGAGGTCAAAATAAATAACGTCCAACTGGCCGTTTTCACAAACTGCAGCCGAAGCCTGTGTCATAAAGCTTGCAAGATTTGTGACCGTCGATCGACCAGAGAAAAAGCCGTGCTGATTTGGTATCACAACGTTCTTGACGCAGGCAGCAAGAACTTTGTGCAGAGCTGACTCAAAGAGTTTTGAGGCGACACAAAGGAGTGAGATCGGGCGATAGTTAGAAACGGCTGACTTATCACCAGACTTAAATATTGGAAAAATTCGAGCAATCTTCCATGCACAAGGAAATTTACCTAAAAGTAAGCAGTTATTATAAATGGAAGTTAAGACAGGCACAAAAATGTTGCCGTAAGCCTTCATGAGGGCTGCTGGAATTCCATCTGCACCACAGGAAAATGATGGTTTCATCCGTTGAAGGCTATCATTGACAATTTTTTCATCGAACCTAAGTGTGTTAAAATTAGAGTTATTAAACGATAGGCGTTCGTCGTTGCCATCTGGCAGTTGAAAGACAGAATGAAAGTACTGAGCAAAACTGGTGGCAACATCCTCAACCTCTTCACCATCGGAATTAAGCAGGCTAACGTGTTCTTTAGACGCCTTAGAACGGCCGCGTACATACCTCCAGAATTCAGCCGGTTTCTGAGACGCAGCAGCCTCTAACGATTCTATATAGAGCTGGTGGTCACGCCGGTAGAGGATTTTACAAAGTGAGCGATACCGACTAAACTCCGCTTTCCACTTGTCAAGCCCAGAACGCTTGGCCTTTTTGTGGGCGCTATCCTTAAGTTTAAGCGAACTTCGAAGTTCTTTAGAAAACCAGTGGGGAAATTTGGAAGGGACAGGCTTATAACAAGGGATATACTTTTCCATGCCCCTTCTGACGATTTCAGTGAAACGTCGAACCTGTTCGTCAACATCATTGACATCCAAAACACTAGACCAGTCAGCAGATGAATAAAAGTGATACAGCCCAGCATAATCTCCACGCTTGAAAGCATATCGCGGGACTGCACAATTGTCAACACCGCCAGAGCGATGCTGGGTCGTGACCGAGACAGAGACAATAAGAGGGGGGTGAAACTTGTCGGGGTGCACAAGGGATGTTTCGGAGGCACACACTTGTACGTTTTTTAAGTTTGAGAAGCACACATCTAGAACATTACCACAAGAGTTTTCTATGCGGCAAAACTGCTGCATGGAGGTGAACGATTGAAAATCTAATAGCATGCTGCATTTCTGCGCTGCATAATGGTTTTTGTGCTCAAAGGAAAGACTGTTCCAGCGAATACCTGGGGTGTTGAAGTCTCCAAGTATAATGAGCTTATGGTTGGAGTGTGCATTTGAGACATTTTCTATGGTTGTGAGTGTTCGATTAAATACAGGAGGTAATACATCCGGGGATATATAGAATGCACCGATGAGTAGCTTCTCGCCCTTCGTGAGGCCTACCTCAAGCCAGACTGATTCGTCTAGGGTCTCGAGGTCAGCACGCCGCATGCAATGCACTGAATGATCAATGGCAACGAGAACCCCGCCACCTTTTTGTTTAGGTCCAGTTAATTTTCTGTCGCTTCTAAAGATTTGATAGTTAGAAGGGAAATAGTCGGAAGACGAGATATCATCGGAAAGCCAGGTTTCAGTAATGACAACAGCAGAAAATTTAGAGCATACAATATTTCTAATAAATTCAGAGGACTTAGTTCGTAGACCTCTAGTGTTTTGATAGTATATGTCGAAACTCTCGTACTTACTGATCATTTTCAGTTATTTCGGAGCTGTGCAGCATACCAGGGTGGACCTTGCCCTGAAACGGCTTGAAAAGGCAGCCTTTTGGCCACATAGACGGGTCGCTCAGGCGCCTATAACACTCCTCGTTAACAGTTACGCAAAAAGAAGAATATGAGTCATACTTGGTCCTAAGGCGTTTGCAAGACAATGGCGTAACTTGCACAGTTGACAAGTGAGCCAACAGTTGAGCAGATGTGGTGCTAGCGGACAGTTTTGAAACAAAGATGACCCTGGAGCTCGGTGGTCGGTGTACCACAACCAACTGAGAAGCTTCCGACGCACCCACGCGGGGAGTGCTCCTTTTCTTCTGCAAGTTCGTCGACGGGCCATTAAACGCAGTTTCGGACCTAGGAGGCGGGGGCAGAGGGTGGACCGAAGGGGAAATAATAATAATAATAATAATAATAATAATAATAATAATCAATCAATCAATCAATCAACCTTTATTTTTGGTGCCCAGGAACAACCCTAGGGTCTTGGTACTGGTACACCATATACAAGCATTCATAAAAACAAACTAAAATCAAGACAACAGAACACAGAAAACCGTATATATGAAAGAAACAATAAGATAAAAATAGTTACAGAGATCCCAGAAAGCAAAACAGCAAAACAGCAAAAAAAAAAAGGAAGCCTAGTGTTAGAAGCCATGACACCCGGCCAGCAAAACGTTGAAGGCACGTGAAAAATTGAAAATACACAAGCAAATACTCAATGCACATGACGGAGATAGATTATACACATAAAACAAAGGTTTTGTAACAAAATGACAGGAAGTTTCAAAATGGAAAAACGAAGTTCAGCGTTACAAGCACTGACACTTAAACCGACAGAAATTCAAGCAACACAAAATCAGGAAAAGTGAAAAACAAACAAGCAAGATGATGATTTGCATAAAATAAATACGGAACAGAAATACGGCACATAAATGACATAAAGGCACTTAATTTACAACAGTTTTCAATTCATTAGAGAACAAAGACAAAGAGCTCTGGAATATATCAAGACGATCGGAATATTCATTATATGCACATTGTATTCTGCAGATGAACGAGCATCGTTTACTTAAAGCATCTGTTCTGAAAGTTCGAAATCTTCGGAAAAGTTTGTTCGGCAAGTTGACATTGATAAGTGCAACCAAGTCCTCACACAAAATATCACCATGAAGAAGTTTATAAAGAAAGATAATGTCAGCTCTCATTCGTCGACATCAAAGGGAAGGAATACTTTTGAGACAAGACGTGCTGCCGTTTGCGTCTTCTTGTACATGACGGAAACGGTGCCTAAAGATAGAAAGGAACTTATTTTGAACCCTTTCGATGCGGTCACTATTGGACTTGCAAGTTCCATTCCAAACAACAGAACCGTATTCGAGAAGAGGTAAGCACAGAGCCGAATACAACTTTAAGAAAGGAAGAGGACTTTTAAACTCTCTAGAATACCTGCAGACAGCACCCAGACATCGAAGAGAGCGTCCGGTAATTTGTGTAACGTGGGAAGAGAAAGTCAGAGAAGAATCAAATAGTACTCCCAAGTCACGAATTTCGGTCACCCTCGGCAGTGCAGTGCTTGCTATTTGATAGGAGTATTGCAGCTGTTGAGTTTTCCTACTATAGGAAATAACTTTCGTTTTTGAGGGGTTCAAAATTAAGTCGTTTTTGGTGCACCAACGATGGAATGACACGATATCAGCCTGAAGAGAATTACAGTCCTGAACATTGCGCACTTCTCTGAAGATTTTCACATCATCAGCATACAACAAAAAAGAAGAATTTTTAATGGCAGAAGCAACATCGTTAATGAAAATGGAAAAAAGAAGGGGGCCCAGAACGGAGCCCTGGGGTACACCACTGGTTGCTTTGTACCTAAATGATGTTTGACCATTAACACTTACATAGCAATATCGCTCCTGGAGATAGCAACGTATAAGACCCACTAAGGAAGCGTGAACATCTAACAGAATGAGCTTGGCAAGCAATAACGAGTGGTTGACTACATCAAAGGCCTTGCTCATGTCACAGTAGACCGCATCAAGCTGGCTTCTACCAATGACTGCTGGGACAGCCTGCTCCATGAAGCATGCGAGGTTTGTGGAAGTTGAGCGACCACGCATGAAGCCATGTTGATTAGGAATGAGGACGTGTTTAAGTGAGAAAGACAAGACCTTATGAAGAGATAACTCGAATATTTTAGAGGCAGAACAAAGAAGCGACACTGGCCTATAGTTCATGGGGTCGGTTTTTGGGCCTGACTTGAAAACAGGGAATACACGACAGATTTTCCATGATCGAGGGTACGTGCCAGACCGGAGACAGTTATTAAATATTGAGGTGAACACAGGAACAAATATATTTGCATACGTTTTTAGAATTGCAGCAGGAATACCGTCTGGCCCAGAAGAAAACGAGGGCTTTAGCCGCTTGATGCTGGCCCGCACGATGTTCTCATCCAATTGGAAACAAGCGGAGTAACCGTCCTGGTGACAAGAGACGCTGCCGTCATCACTACCACCGCTAAGCCCAAACAAAGAAGAAAACTGACGAGCAAAGCAGTCGGCCGCATCTGCAACCTCATCGCCGTTGGAATCCAGTAGACGAATAGATTCTTTCGTTGTACTAGATCTAGAATGAATGTACTTCCAGAAGGCTCCCGGCTGATGAGTTGCTTTAGCTTCAACTGACGCCAGGTACAAAGCATGATCACGTTTGTGCAATATTTTGCATAGGGCACGTAGGCGCCGGAACTCCTGAACGAACTGATTCGCACCAGAGCGCTTCATCTTTCTGTGCGCGCGTTCTTTGAGTTTCAGGGCATCCCGCAAATAATAATAATAATAATAATAATAATAATAATAATAATAATAATAATCAATCAATCAATCAATCAATCAATCAATCAATCATGTTTATTTACGTGCCCAGGAACAGCCAGAGGCCTGAGTGCTGGCGCACGGGTAGTTACATGAAAACAAAATACAAGAAACATATAGCAAGAAACAAACAAGCGACAAGACACACAAATTGAAGTAAATAATAATAATAATAATAATAATAATCAATCAATCAATCAATCAATCAATCAATCAATCAATCAACCTTTATTTTTGGTGCCCAGGAACAACCCTAGGGTCTTGGTACTGGTACACCATATACAAGCATTCATAAAAACAAACTAAAATCAAGACAACACAACACAGAAAACCGTATATATGAAAGAAACAATAAGATAAAAATAGTTACAGAGATCCCAGAAAGCAAAACAGCAAAACAGCAAAAAAAAAAAGGAAGCCTAGTGTTAGAAGCCATGACACCCGGCCAGCAAAACGTTGAAGGCACGTGAAAAATTGAAAATACACAAGCAAATACTCAATGCACATGACGGAGATAGATTATACACATAAAACAAAGGTTTTGTAACAAAATGTCAGGAAGTTTCAAAATGGAAAAACGAAGCTCAGCGTTACAAGCACTGACACTTAAACCGACAGAAATTCAAGCAACACAAAATCAGGAAAAGTGAAAAACAAACAAGCAAGATGATGATTTGCATAAAATAAATACGGAACAGAAATACGGCACATAATAATAATAATAATAATAATAATAATAATAATAATAATAATAATAATAATAATAATAATCAGAGCCCTTCCACCCTGTGAAGAGGGAAATTGAGCGGCGAAGCTGGCGCTCTGGGGCGATTTGCTATAAGGCTAGCCATATTGGGGCTTTGCTATATTGAATTATAAGAACAGTGGAATGATCTCTACGTCATAGGCTAAGGACACACACGATTTGCGGGTAGACACAATGACGTTTTATTGCAGCGGGGCTACGGCAATCCCGGCGCACGATCTCGTGCGCCGCACTGGTGGGCGCCGAAGAGTACGCTGCATTGCGCAGTTTCAGGAAGGAGAAAGACGCCGAGCGTGGCAAGGAGTATACACTACTCCAGAAGGAGGCGGCGGCGCTGGAGAGGAGCATAAAGTGGGGCTGTGATCACACTCCCTCTGTACGTCGCCATGCTTCACTATGCAGTATACCATGTGGATAAGCCAGCTTGCAAAGAACAAGCTTACACCCGTTTCTTTATAGTCGGCTTCACCTCTGAACAAAAGCCCATTGCTGGGGAGACATTTTTAGGGGCAATATAGGCCGTCTTATAATAACTTATGGAGGTGCTAGGACCTCCACATCGTTATGCGTTACTATTGGAGCCTTATCGAAGATACTCTAAGGCCCAGAGAATAGCGTCCACAAAACCGCGAGAACCTAAGACATTAGGCACATACAGCAGGGCTATAATAATCGGCCTATTTATGTCCACTGCAGGACGAAGGCCTCGCCTATAGATTTAGAACTGCTCTATATTCTCCGCTGTCGGAATTCTTTCTTTGTCAGCATTTTTTAAAATCTTATCTCTCCACACGTTTGCCCTACTTTAGACCCCTCTCTTAGTTACTGTATTACTGTAATGGTTCCTCCATTCTTTAAGTCATGTGACCAGCCAAGCCCTGACCATGGGGTTTTATAAACTTCATCTCTCAAATTATCCGATCACCTCCCCCGTCGCAGGTTAAGAAAGCCCAGAATATTTCCGCAAGCTCTTTATGATTCATTCAGCAGCGGACACCACAATGGCGAAAAAATCAGTCATCCTCCTAGCCAAATGATTTGAGGTTATTATTAGGGCAGACTACAGGGTAGCAAACGCTCATTTGGTGGCGGATTCGGGCAAGTAAGAAACAAAAAATAATTTGAGGACAGCTAAGCATTTCCTGTGGATTGTAAATGCGAAACCATCAATGCCCAGTTGAAAGCATCAGACACCTGGTTTCGCCTCGCGTTGTTGAATGGCTTTACAATCTTGCCGCTTGAGACTATTTGCATTGTAATCAACCTTAACGCTTTCTAATGGCTTCGATCCGTCTCCTATACATACGCGTTGCGCCGCTGCTGTTCCCTGCCGCCGTGCAATGGGAGAGTTGACTACAATGTTGAAATTCGCTGCTTGTTATTCAGCCCTCTTAATCTTCGTTCCACCAGCGTGGAGGACCACCTCTGGCTACGGCGGAGATTAGGCATGCTCTGTGGAGCACATTCTGCCATGGAACGCCTCGTGTTATTGAAAGCCTCCGAAGGAGCCGTGTTTCTATTACGGACGCCGACGTCGAGTGGCGGATTTTTCACTCAAAGGGCCATTTGGGGCATTAGAAACCAAAGTCAGAACCTGCTGACACAGACGCCGGCGGCTAAATTCTCTGTACTATAACACCACACCAACCCTCAGCTCGGCGCAAAGAACAATCTGAGAAACTACAGAGGTGCTGCAACTTGAAGGTGTAGCTGCTCTAAAAAATTCAGTGACCTTCCTCTCTGCGAAGAAGGATGACCGGTGGAGCTGTGGTGCGTATTGTTAGTGCCCTTAGGGGCTCATTGCCATATTACAGATTTCAGGATAGTTTAGGTAAAACAACAGTTCCCTCCCTCCGTACACGGCCATGTATTGACAGCGGTCATTAATTCTGTAAAGTCTGATAACAAGAACTAACTAATTATGACAAGTAAATTAAGCTCGTCATAGTGGTAGAGTCGTCGTCGTAGCAGGTAATTTTCATATAATCTGTGCCCGGATACTTTCGATAACACAAGAGTTTAAGCCGTTTTCTGTAACCATACTCCCTCCGTAGATGGTCATGCTTCACTGCGCAACATACAATGCGGAAAAGCGAGCTTACATAAAACAAGCTTACACCGATCCTCTTAAAGCCGGCTTCACCTCTAAACATAAATGAATTGCGAAAAAGACACTTTTTCAGGGGGCATTATAAGCCGTTTTTATTAAAATATGAAGGCCGTAGGACCTTCTTTATTTTCTAATGAATGTTTTCTGTACTGTGAACCGAGTTGTTCGGTGCGGTGAAACCTGCTCCGGAGGGAGCGTGACACGATACTAGGACAGACTGTCGTCAAGCCCAGTCCTAGAACAGCTACGCTGTTAAAACATTACAATACGAAGAGCGAATAGAGACATTCGGCCAGCTTTCATCTGCTTAGGCCAGCGGCTTGCGTCGTATAGCGAGTCGTCCGCGAGGAAGCGCCTAACAAAGCCTCATGGCGCGCCGCAACGAATGACAATTTTCGTGTCGTTCGCTTGCCACGGGCCTTGTTATGACGACGGGGTTTTCGCACAATGAGCCAAGCAATGATCCGCATTAAGAACAATGAACATATTAAAAATCTTCCCTAACCAGCCCTACGTAGCAGATAAAATAAGTTTACTGCGCCTTTTTAGCCGTGTACAGAAATCCCGCACGGACTACATGTGTACCTATATAAATCAGCCTCGAAAACAGAAAACGTGGCACGCATAAACAGACAAAAAACAGCGCATTGTATCAACCCAATTAGGTAGATATGTGCGGAATGAGCATAGGCCGCAAACGCGCTACACATTCATATCTTTTAATAAAGAGATGTGAAGAGAAATTTTGTTGCTCTTCTCAAAGAATCGACGGCTCCGATACAAATGCGGTAAAGCCTGACGAAGCCTTACACGGATGTAGTAGGAAGTAGCATGGGCGTCGGCAGGATTTTGTCTTGAGGGGTGTTGACCCTTTGTATGGAGGGGAGGAGGGAGAGAGAGAGGAGGCGGGACAATTGTGCTGGGGTAGGTTGGGGGGTGGGGGGGTCAAGTAGCCTCTTTTGTACCACCCTGCCGAAGCCCATGGGCAGTACTAACGTAAAGTCCAATAAAAGTTCGGCATACAAGATGCGACAAGCATGACAATGATGCAGTACACGCAGTGACATTTGAAACATCACGACGTGATATGCAGCGACACAAGCTCGTAAATGTAAAATGAGTAGACCGGTAAAATAAAACAGACAATTTAACACAACCAGCAACATGCAGAGAGGTGGAGGGCGATTGTCAATCTTCCTTGCCTTAGTTGAGTGCACAACCTGCGACCAAGCGAGACAGCAACATTTTCCTGAACTTTACACAAAAAAATCATCGGCATTAATAACTATTTTCTAATAACCCCTCGTTTTCAACTAAACACCTTTTATTGTACCTTGACGACACTGGATGTTTAACACTCAACACTTACCGTGCGTAACCTCAGATTTTGTCAGCAGTGAAGGTGGAACTGGGTGTCCTTCTGTATGCCCCGGAACCCTGGCGTGCCCTTTCGAGGGAAGGGTGCATGTTTTAAGATTCTGGGCGACTTGTACTGCTTTGCCATTCTCATCTAAGATCATGAACACCTAAAATTTAAAGAAAGGATTTTAAGGGCACCCATATCTTAAGGATTTTAAGTACACCGCCTTCATGTCATCCATTATTTAACCTCGGAAGGGACACAGCATGACCACATAACGTATTCCTGGCACTTCTTGGCCTTAGATGCATTTGCTCCGCGAACACACCCATACGCACACACAACGTTGTGTGCTTGAAGACCGAGATGTTTTTATTTCTTTTACTCTACTGAGCAGCTGTTAATAGTTCATTGTGAGGGTCCTACCGAAGCCCGGAGCGAGAAGAACGGTCTTGGTCGCTGCCGCCACGGTAGTCGCGGCTTCCAAGGGTCGGAAGGTCCGTACGAAACTACCAAATCAATTCCGCCGTGCGCGCTTGGGGAAATAAGGGTTCCGATCAGTTTGCCCATGGATCTGCAAGATGCTTCATGGCGTATGTGCAGTCTCTCTGTAGCGAGTGTCGTACATTTTGCTACAAAGCAGTACATTCTGGTCTGCGTTCGCCAATGTCACCGTCGGCTCGAAATTGCGGCAAGTGGACTCTGTGCACACCGTAGATTTCTTCGTGTACTCGTCGGGCACAAACGTATGTGGCTGGGGTGCGGATTCGGGTGTACGCACGCTGTGCGCACATGGTTCAGGAAGTAGACTCTAATGTGTTAGGTAGGTAGTAAAGGTTTTTTTTTTTTCTTGGCCTCGTACAAGCACCTCAAGGGTTACTGTTTGCGCAGGCAGCTGCCGCCGTCCGTGAGTTTTTGCAAGACTCGCAAGGGCCTCGGAATGGGTTTGCACAAGCCAACGCAGTGGGCCTAACCACACAACGGGTCTCCCCAAAGTATCCAGAAGGGACGGTTAGGTTGCCAGGGGCGGGCGAATAGCCCCTCCGCTTTCCTTGAGTTACTGCAACGGGTTGCCGTAATTCTGCGGTTTCTTCAACACTACTATATCTTTACTGCGTCATTGGTAAATGTTTTGATATGTAGCGTGGAGCAGCATGACCAACGTCCGTTCCAAGCGAGAAGGAGGCGCGTGATCCTGGTCTTAATTCCGCTTTTCGTGTTACTGAGCAGCGAGATAAGCCACCACTTTGCCTTACACAAAATCACATAGTATTTGCTTTCTCTCTAAAGACCCTCGCAATGCTTTTCGCACTGCGTTGCCATTTTTCTCCGTGGGATCAAAAAGTCTACCAATATTTTCAAGTGGTAGCTATACTCCTGGTTAACTGCGAATATGCATGGAAGGATTTTTTTGTCCTAGGATTTATTTTGGCGCCGCTGAAATGTATGTGCCGCTGAAACCAAAGTGTAAGATATAAAGCGGCAGCATGATGCTTACATACCCATCTAGAGAGTAACGTACCCGACCATTGGTCTCTGCTCCGGGCTACAGCGTGCGGTGTTTACATAGATGTTGTTAAAAAAAGGAACCGACCACAGTGAGAAACGGACGCACGTACAGCAAGTTACACATTGCCAACGGGCCATGTACAGCCCCCTGTTCCCCGTTACGAGATTTTCACGGTTAGCTTGTGTGTGAGCTCATCCGAGTCTTTCGGCGGCCTGTCCCGATCGCGAAAATTTTCTCGGTGGAAAAACGATAAGAATAGTCAGGGTGAAAAACTAAATGTCTTCGGTCTACATTACGCATTCAGAGTAGATCCTCTAAGTGTCAGATAACATATATCTGGGGTACTGTTACCTAGGACCCAGGGTGGTCCCTCATGCTCCCCAGCTTCGGTGTCAGCATCCGATGCAGGGAACAGGAGTGACGTCAGTAGCTGCACCGTCTTCTGCTCGACTCTCTCCTTGTTGCCTCTGCCTCCGCAGGTGCAGCCAAGGTCTCTTTGTAAAAACAAATCTACGCGATTCTGCGGCGATACATACCCTCTGACTACGGCATCAGTGTCGAGCCACTTTCAGAAGAACGGCAACATATGTAAATGGAAGTAACGCGGGCCAGTTGGAACATAATGCTTAAAGAGAAGAACAGCGCTGCTAACGACAGTACAGAGAGAAAACTAAACCAGCGCTGCGTGCGTCGTCTTCCTTTTGTCCTGTCTTTAGCGCTGTTTTTTTCTTTATGCCTTAACATGTCCTGCATTATCCGCGAGCACCAGAAGTGACCAGAAATATGGGCGAACGGCATTACCTCTCTGGTATTTGCAATACAGTGTGGCGGGATATGAGCGAATTCCAATCGACATGCATATATTTTGTACAAACGAGTGTGACTTGCGCTACGACGCGAGGGGCCGACCCACAGGCCGAGGTGCGCAGTCAGCAGAAATTGAAACTCAAATAAAGAAATATGCCCCTTAGCAGAACGTTTGGGGATCTCCTTCCGCAATCGTATATGACAACTGATTGTGTCCTCTGATTCATCCATATGTGTCCATATCGTTCCCTAAATCTACCCGAACCACGTCGTCGTTATACCTGTACCAGCCAAAATATTGAAAACTCTTAGTTTAGGTTGATAGCTAGCTCCTCGCGTATTAAATGTTGCTGCTTTATAAATGTTCTTCGTATGCCTGAAACCAATGACCTGCAGCTTTGGATCCCGAAGGGCAGCCCCAGTGACTTTTGACATTTGAGCGCAACTATTGACAGTCTAATGCACCGTGTCCAATCCTGCAATCCTGGGCTTTCAAGAATCAATGTTAACAGAACACTGCAACAAGAAATGAGAATAGAATCTTCCCCCTTCTCCCAAGAAGGGCGGGGAATCTGCCATGAGGGCATCCGCCGACATATTCTGCAAGGTATGGCTCATTTTCCTTTTAGGGAGAAGCGGGCCATGACGATGTGACGAAACGATGCAGATGTGTCGTGACGCGCGTAGATATACATATGCACATTATTGTACTTGGACCCGCCGCGGTGTCTCAGTGGCTAAAACGTTGTGCTGCAAAGCCCAAGGACGCGGGTTCTATTTCCGGCCGCGGCGCCCGCTTTTCTGATCAAGGCGAAAACGAAAACGCCCGTGTGTTCGCGATTTCGGCGCACGTTAAAGGTGCCTAGGTGGTCAGAATTAATCCGGAGCCCTCACCACGGCGCGCCTCATCGCCTGTGACGCGTCGGTGCGTTAAACCTCATAATCAATCAATTCTTTTACTTGGAGCCATGTATGCACCATATGATATGATATAATGGGAGGAACTCCGTGGTCCTTTTCGGGCCCGCGGGAGGATGTGCTCCGTGGTGGTGGTTGTGGGGTGCTTCACACCACCCTATTACCGCCAGCAGCCTCTGAACGTACCGACGCCCCTAGGGCGCAGGAACGTTTTTTCTTTCTTTTTTTTTTTTTGTCTTGTTGCCCAACTGACTTGCCACATGCAGCCTTATCGCGTCCCGCGTAACGCATGCCGTCCTATCAACTGCCTTGCAGACCCGGATAGCACGGCCGGTAGACGCCAGCGCAACAGCAGCGGAAGCAGCAGCAGCCGCCTCGGCAGCCACCCGGGGTCCTCAAGTTGGCGGCGCTGATCGAAGCCCGGCGGCCAGCTTACGTGGCTTCAGCAAACTTGGTGGGCTATTTATGTGCTCTGCGACCTGGTATCGCCGTGGCGCGGCTCGCTTGTGATTGTTTAAGCTGCGCTGCTCTTCTAACTAAGGACATCGATCGGGGCCCGCTATTCGGCCGAGCTCGCAATCGATTAATAACCCTGGACAGGCCGCCTTTCGATCGGGATCAAAAACGTCTGACCTCAGATTTGGCCTGCTCGAACGGCCGGCTCTGTCCGAGGGGACGAAGGCGCCCGTGGCGGCTCACCGCTCGCGGCTTTCGGCCAGCGCGTGGCGTGGGGCGAGAAACTTCGTTCCACTCGCCAATAGCCGACGCCTCTGAGAAGCAGAAAAAGAAAAGCATCTTTTTTTTTTCTTTTTTCTTCTCTTGCGGCGCTGTCGTCAGCGGAGCCGCCAATTGAGCCTGAACGAATCCGCGGCATGCTTTTGAATTTGGTCAGACAAACAGTGCAGCCTCCAGTGGCTCGATCTTCCGGCGGGCGTTTCTTTCGGGGCTGTTTTTTGGGGCCTCTATTGTATTTGCCATTTTCCTTTTAAACTTCGTTCATTCGCCGCAGCGAAACGGAAATGTGTTGTCAGCGCGCGCCGTGGTGCCCGGAGCTTCATTTGTTACAACGAAGTTGTGACTTCGGTGCTTTCTGCGGCAAGAGGCCTTGATCGAGCCCTCTACATTTTTATTGACCGAACCTCAGGCTACTGTTAACACATATAAACACAAAAATAACCTTCCCGTGTTTTTTCAGTGCGTTGGAGCATGAAAAAGAAAGCAAACAAGATTGGGGTGTTCCTTACCGTGTTCTTGAAACACACACACATTAATATATATATATATATATATATATATACATATATATATATGTATATATATATAATATATATATATATATATATATATATATATATACATATATATATATGTATATATATATATATATATATATATATATATATATATATATATATATATATATATATATATATATATATATATATATTGGCCCAAACCATGGTTTGTGAACGGTTTTGTTTATGTTTTATAGCGGGCACCTGCCCGGCAGGGTGATCTTATCCCGTACTATAAGCGGGACATCCATTCGTTTCCTCTGGCATCAGACTGCGCCCGGCTATTTCGTCTGATAAGGAAATTGTATAACCGGTTGGTCGTTCACCTAGACGGTTCCTGTGTGATCGACGTATGTTCTCGATCTGATTTGAGGTTTCTGGAAAGGAGTGCGCCTCCAGATCAATGTATGCAGGCCAAATACCACGGCATTCGAATCGCCGACGCTCTACTGTGCAGTCACTTTGTTGCACTGCTTCTTTGACGTTTGTGCGTTTTCTCTTGTTCATTAAGGAGCACAGGTTTGCTTCGACAACGTGTAGTTAGTACAAAAATGTCGGGTCGGCCTTTATTACGTAAAAAATATATATGTATAAAAATAAATATAAATATCAAGTAGGCAGCCTCAGTCTGGTGCCACCGTTTCGGCATAAAGAGAGAATAAACGTCAGTTAAACCATCAAAATGTGAAGTGGGGTCCTCCGTTTAAGACACCATTGGAGACTCCGGCAACAACGACTGCTTCCACTAATTGCAGCTGGGAGTCGGGACATTATCTTGGCAGCTCCTTCTCCAACGGCTTATGGTAAGAGTGCGGGTTTCTATCTATCTTCTATCGACCGAACAGTTTCATATAAGGGCCTATGCGGTGCGCGTGGAAAAGCAGTGCTTACACAGCTGGGGAAACTGCGAATAGAGTCAATGGAATTTGGTCGGATAAAGAAAGATGTTAGTTTAGAGGAGCCGCAAAAATGCTCCTGGATCTTGGCAAGGAATTCATGCGTGGGAGAACAGATCCTTTTTTCAAAATTATAATACTGCTTGATTTCTTGATACGTTAGCAAAGAATGGTCAGTTTCTAACTTGGACCCTCAGGTCGCGTAGCAGGATGGCTCTCGGACGATTTCGTAGGTGGTCGTGTTGCCCTGCAGGTTCGAGTGAGCCGGCGTCCATACAGTACTGATCTTTTTTTTAGGGTGTCTTCTGCAGCAAGTGGTCTGGGCAAATCTCTCAGAAAGACTGTGGGGTGGTATGTTATAATGGTATTCTCAATTGTCTGGGGGAGAGCCAGCGCAATAGCCGCCTTCTTGGCGCACGCAGTATAGGTGATAGGGCGAAGAATAGGGTGATTGTGGTTTGTGCTTTGCGGTTGAAGTGACTACAGCGCCCATAGCTCCCCACCTGGTGCAGTCGGTGGAGTCGGTATAGAGAGCGGGCGGTCTCAATCTATGCGTTGTTTGCCAAGAATGCATGCTCTGGTCTCTCTCTTTCTCGCGTTGTAAATGGGGATAACGCCCATTCTTATCATGGGAGGTACGTCTCATTGTTCGGGAGGTGGCCTGCCCAGTCTGAGTAAGAGTCTCTTCCTGGTGATAGTCGCGCCCAGTCCCAGACGCTGGTTCGCCAGGTGGGCCTCGCGAATCGGTCGGTCGGGGTACCCACACTTAAGGTCGGGGCATCATACGTAGGTAGTTCTAAGAAATTCCGCTTTCAAACGTTCTGGGGCGCTTTGAGTAAAGGAGTTTTGGTTTAACGTGTTTTAAGTGATGCCCTTTCATTTGGGATAAAAAGAATATATACTGCACAAAATCACTTGGCTGTGCCTTTAACGTCACAAAAAAATGGAAGGAAAACAGGAGAAGGAAACGCCAGCCTTGAGTTTTTATTTCTCATGGAGGACTCCGGATTGATTTTCTCCATCTGAGTATCTTCAAGGTGCGCCCAATACTCGTCCCAAGGCTCCTTCGGTGTCGCAAGGAAGCCCAAAAAGCCACGAAACGCGTGATCTTTGAGTGAAGACAACAGTTATACGGTGTTTAATATCCCCTGGAGCGCTTTGAAAACACAATTGTTGCCAATTAGAATCAGATGTTGTTGTTTTTATAGGTACCTTTCATGTCCTGAGGTAGTCTGAAAAAAAAAAAGTTTTGCGAGCTTTCCCGCTGCTATATCACTGCCATATTTAAGCGTATCACCGCTTTTTTAAGCTTTCGCTCTTTTTAAAGCCTTAAACGCCTTTTTAGCTTCATTTTCAGTTCCTATTGGTACCTACCAAGCTATTCCATTTATCACTGCTTCCTGGATGTAGTCATTGGTTATTGAGTGCATTGTCATGAAGCAGCCAACAAGGAGTTTCCAAGAGTGTAAAGTACAACGGAAGTTCATTTCTGCCGTGCGTGCCACACCCTTTTTCTGCGTCGAAGAAACGGAAGAACTGCAGTTACGGTGAAGTTTCCTTTATCAGTATAACAACGCGCAACCATAGTTTTATTTTAGTGCGCGGCTTTCTTTGGCTTGTAACTGGAGTTTTAGAGCGCTCGGATGTACCATAATTTTGGTCCGAATTTTCGGGTACCGGAAAAAGCCACTACCGTCTAAAAATACTTGGCAGGGGTGATTACTGAGCCGACGGCGCCAAACTCAAGAGCCGTGTGCATTACTCATTCACAACCGTGACAGGCGTTAAATTACGCTGCCTGTTTCCTAGCGAACGCATCATTCGTATGTTGGTAAATGGGTGCCTTGCGTAAAAAATATTTACTGCGAATTTCGTCGTCGCGCGCTCAGCGGGAGCCCTGCAGCGTTTCAGCGTTTTTCGTCATCGTTGATCTGTTAGTTTCAACTGTGCTACGTTAGGCGGTAGACATTATTGTAAATCCCCGGTACTGGCTACACAAAATTCTGCGCCCTTTGTGCCGCTTCTTCAACAGGGAGTTTCGCCTCGAATTTCTCAGTTTATGCCAGTTTTTTCTTACAACAGCTATCTTCAGCCTTTTCCTGTGTTTCGGGGTATCTGCAATTGATATATGATAACGTTTCACCGAATTAAAATGGATGTGTGTCACGAAAACTGCACCGAAGCTGTGGCATAACGGCAGCTGGGCCATCCAATCGCGGCGCGTCACAAAGGAATGGATTTATTCGTGTAGGAGAGGCCGCACGCCTCATGTTGGGGACGAGGAAGCGGAGGAGAGGAAAAGGAAAAAAAGAATGTTCGCAGGTGTCGTGGGATCATTTCCCGCATCCGCCTCGCACACGGACCACTTAGTGGTCCGCACACGAACTCGCACGCGCAAGCACACACACACACGCATGCACACACATGTACGCGCGTGCGTGTGCGTGTGCGCTTGCCCCGACGAAGGCAAGTCTCTGCTGAAATGTTGGCAACAATCGTGGTTTCTACCTTGTTCGCAGTTTTTTCTTGTGTTCTCTACCATCTTACCATCTTCCAAGTCTTATTGCTCCTTTCCAAGTTTTATTGCTCGGAAAGCAAAGGGGAGGATGTGGTAGGTCATTGAAACAGATAAAGAATTTTGAAAGAAAGAAAGTCAGTGGAGAAAAAATGCCCGCCGGGTGGGATCCGAACACCCACGACCTCCAGAATACCAGTCTGGTGCGATATATATATATATATATATATATATATATATATATATATATATATATATATATGTGTGTGTGTGTAGCTAATCAGAAAATGGGAAAAAATGAGGGGCCTCGTGAAAATAAGACAGAAAAAAAGCAAAGGGGAGGTTTGCTTTCCGAGGTTTTCTTGACTGCCAACCCTTATTTTCTGTCTTATATATATATATATATATATATATATATATATATAAGGTAAGCGATTAGGCTAGTGAAGGTTAAATAGTAAAAAGGGGCGCAATAAAAAACATAACAAGTTTACTTCGAAAACATAACTTTACATCGACGTTTCGGACGGGGACCGTCCCGGTCCCCGTCCGAAACGTCGATGTAAAGTTATGTTTTCGAAGTAAACTTGTTATGTTTTTTATTGCGCCCCTTTTTACTAAATATATATATATATATATATATATATATATATATATATATATATATATATATATATATATATATATATATATATATATATATATATATATATATATATATATATTCGTTTCGGTTTGTGTTTAGCGTCTCTGCAGTGTCTACAGAGCCGGGAGGATAGCCTTTAGTTCTGCTGTGGTGGAGTCCAATTCCGCTGCAGTGGAGATAGTGACTACGTCCGAGAATGTGGGGTCAGACTCATGGTAGACGCTTCCTACTATGGCTGTTGCTCTTATGGACGCGTCGGTGTAAATGCCACACGTTCCTAGCTCTGTGCAGCGATGTAGCCTATAGAGCGTGGCTCTTTGGTGGCTGTATCTGCGTTGTTTCTTGCGGGAGCGAGGTTTATGCTTGATTGGTTGGGTCCGAAGCCAAGGTGAAACTGGTGGTGTGGCCGGACGGGTAAGGGTATCGGTTCTGTGCAGATGTGTTGTGGGTAGCAATATATTTGGTTAGGTGCCTACCCTGGATTGTCAGTGTCCTACGGCCTTCATGGATGCCGTTGGCGTATTCTGTTATAGATTCGATTGCTGGAAGCTCGGCATAGTTATAGAGGTGATCAGTCGGGGTAGGTCCTGGAAGGCCGGTAATGCATTTGAGTAGCTTGTGGTGCAAGATTATGAGTTGCGTGAGCTGGGTACGAGTCAAATTGAAGCAGGTGCTGCCGTATGTGATCCGGCATGTAAGAACAGCACGAACTGTGAGCCGAATGAATTGCGTGCTTGCCCCTCCGTATTCGTTGCCTATTCGTTTTAGAAGATAAATTGTGGCGTCCCAGTTTTTCCTAAGTTGTTAAACCCAGGTAATGGCGTTGTCTTTGCTGTTGATTGGAACACCTTTGACCCAGCCACCTTGCGGTTCACAAAGTTCATGAGCACGGGTAAAAAGATGAACTTTGTCGCGTTCAAAAGCACTGCCTCGTATTTCCAGTACTGTAGACTTGGTGGGGGGTATGTGCATGCTAGTTGTTGTTAGGAGGTCTTCAAGGATGAGAAGAGCAGCCTGGGGTTCTGTGCATGATGATTCAGTGGTAGCGTAGTCTTCTTTTTCAGTCCACAAGGTGATGTCGTCAGCGTACATCGTCACGTGCCGCAGGCTCTGCGCACAAATTACAGGCCAGGGTAGAGGACGCGTTGCAACAGCGGCGCTGTAGCCGTCCAATCGCGGGGACCTACAAATGAAGAAGCATTACACACGTGGGTACGCGTGGCTTCACGCCGGTTCATGCCACACTTTGCTTCGATTGTTCCTCCGCGCTAGTCGGGAATGCCTGAAAGAGCAAGCGCCGCGACAGTGAAAGCGTGGTTTTATTTGAGAGAATCACAGTAAACCTGTAGCTCAGAAAAAGTGAGACTTGTTAGTTACACTTTTGTCACAAAGATGCCGGTATACGTGCCCATGGAGCCGAACTGTTGCGACTTTGCCAAAAGACGTCTTAAAAAAGAGTAACAGCTCACTCTGAACATCCTATCGCGTTCCGGAATCGTCGGGAAATTATTTCCTCCCTGCATGAAAGCAAGGCTGGTGTATATGCAGCCAAAATGTCATTTGGTCTGCGAGTATCGATGAAAAGCCCCTAGAAGTATACAGAGAGGCACTTTACTGAAAGTGAATAATAGTTCGCAGAGTATGGGCCCGATAATCTCTGAAATTAACCTTCTCCGTTATGTCGATATTTTTGTTTGCTAACTTGTAGCCCCATAGTGTAGTATTTTTGCGGGCAGTCCTGTTGAATAAAATAATAGCTTAGAAATCAGGGAATAAATGCCACCAAAAAAGATTACCGTTATCCCTGTTCTGTTTTTTTTTTTTCAGATTGCGTTCCGGAATTGTTGAACTGAATTAACCCTGTCTTAAAGGAGCCATGAAGAGAAAATACAACTTTGTTTAATTTGAAAGAAGTAGGATTCAGTATCTCACTGAGTTCCATTAGAGCCACAAAAGATGTTTTTTTTTTAACGAAAAAAAGCTAGAAGTATTTAAAAACTTTCAAATTTTGCGCCATAGTGACGTGTTATGAGCATGAATGACGTCATACGGGCCAACAATAAAATATAATTTTCAGTGCGTTAACTGCACGTTAGCATTCAAGTGATGCGGTCAAATGGAACTAGAGGCCCCATTACAGACGTCCAGTCATGTGTCGTCGCGACAAGTCAGTTAGGCGGCCGCCAATCGCACAAACAAGGTTCCGTGACGTCATAGAAAAGTTGCGGGAAATTGGCTAGGGGGTCGCGACTGCTTCACACGTTTTCTTTAATATCTCCGTTATTTGTTCGAAGATTGCGATGATATTGGTATCACTATTATCGGGACTAAACAGTCTTTGTAATAAAACCAACTTGTATTTTGTCTTCATGGCTCCTTTAAGTTATATGACATTTTTTTTATTTAGGCTTACGTTCGCGTCTTTGATACGGTTCGGCTTTATTTAGTTTTAAATAGTGGAAAGCTTAGCTCTCCATGGCCGGAAAACAGATAAAGTTTGGCGCCTTTATTCGTGTCCTTCTACGTCGCGGCGCCTTCGCCGTTCTCGTTGTTGAATGGGTATGATATTCCATGCTGAAATCGTGGAAGTGCACATAAACGAGGGGCAGTAAAATCTTTCCAGTGAACCGACGCCTTCACACAAAGACGGACGATCATGGGGCGTGCTCCTTTTATTGTAACCATTTAGCCGCACCGTGCACAGTACAAAGTTCACCTGGTGAAGTACCTCGTTTTACGGCAGGCTCTAAACTCGAACGCCGCTCGGGAAACGAAGATGAAAAGATGGGGATGTTGGAAAATGCGCGGACGGCTTCCGGGAAGCATGGGGCGACCCTGAGCGGCGACTGCAAAGTGAATTTCGGCTTCCGTCGCAGAGACGGATCTCCGCGCCGGCCTTCGCTACATCTCTCGCATCCGGCACCAGTTTTTAGGGGCGAAGCCATTTAGGGGGTGGGGTTGTCGGCGTCTCCTGTCGTCGTCGTCTTCGTCGTAGTAATCGTCGTTCGTCTCATGTAGTCACGCTACTAAAACAGCGGAAAACTTGTTTACGCCTCGCACTGGAACGTAACGCGTGCTAAAAAACACCGGGACATTCGTTTACGCCTCGCGCTAGAGAGCTTCGTGCTTCAAAAACAAGAGACTTTTACATCAAAGCTGTATACCCAACGGTTTCATCTCCGTTGGCAAAAACGCCAAGAATACATTTATACACTGCATACTTTGCCCCTCCCCAGGTTTCACGTTAGTAGAGATGGCCCGGGATTTTTTTTTTTTTTTACTACGCTTGCACGCATATGTGTAAGGGAACGTAGCTGGGCTTGAAGTGTATGTATACGAGCGGCCACCCAAAGCCTGAGCAGTCCGTGGCAACGCAGACAGGCCGTGGCTTAGACCGCGGTGCGCCTCTCGGTGGAGCCTGAAAAATGAAGCGTCTCGGATAAAGCCGCTGCGTTCGTTGCGGTCTTTCGCTTTCAGCGGCCGTTGATATGGCTCCTATGTGGCGGTCATTATACTGTTGCAACACCAAACAACGTGCTTGAAAAAGGCAAGAAATCTCACCATTAAGTAGCGCTGATGACATCAACAAAAGCGGATTCAACTGAGAGCGGCACGAAGGCGAAAGCATACTCTTAAACACTACACGCTTAAGAGCAGTAGGAAAGAAGATACGGCGTAAGAAGCAGTGTTTTTCACCTCATTCATTGCCATCTACAGCGCATCTGTTCACGTTAACAAGAGGTGAAAACATAAAACGGTAATAAATCGCTAGACTGGGGCCGTCAAAACTCGCGACTACGCATCCACGTTTAGCCATCAGCACGTGAGTGTACGTACTTACGCATCTGCCCATGAATTAGCAGCGTTTCCCCTGTCCATTTGAAGAGGCGGGACACATCGTAGGCGGAATCTCGTGTCGCCAGAAGTCTCGTCTTCAGCTATCGCTGTCTGACCTTTTCGCCAGCAGCCCCCCGCTGATTCGTCTGCGCGCTCTCACCAGCCAGAAATGGGGTGGGCGGACGTGACACACTTCCCAAAGATGGCCGGGCAAAAGAATGGGCCTCCGAGTAGAATATAGGGCGAATGACGAACCGCGCCACCGGGCGACGCTGAACTCAGCGGAAAGTGAGTCTCGAGATTTGGGGCGTTCCACACGACATTCGGAGATGGCCCAATCAGCACGGGCGGCCGCTCTCGTAGGCGATGTCAGGGGCGAAGTGAATTTTCTCGCTAAAGGAATACAAATTCACGCCTCCGACGTCACCATGGGTTCAAGTCACTTCCAGGGCCGCAATTATTGTCGCCGCGTATATACGGACTTGGGTTTCGAAACCTTACAGGAAGAAATATTTGGCGGCCCAATTATTCCGGCATAATCTGTATATATTTCATATGCACTTGGTGACAAAACGCGCATAATTTGCATTCACAACTGGAAATACCCTCCCTATCAGCTATGAAACAAATTCGGTGATTTGGCGCTTGGTCAGGTATCAGTCTGCCGCGACAAGATTAGTTCAGATGTGCGTGTTTAAGCGCTGCGAGTGCGCATGAAGAGCATCGAAGTGCACCATTGCACACCGTAAATTGTGTTCCTATATGAGATGCCACAAAAAAGTGCAATCGTCATCTGATATCGCATTACGTTAAGCTGGCTTGATTACGGCGTGAAACATGGTAATGGTAGCATCTCAATATGCAATAAAGGTTTTATTTAGCAAAAAATAAATAAATAATAAGTTGGCTTCTACATACTGCTTATTTTTGTAACCAGAGGTACTTTGATATTACAAAATGATAGATCTTGGCACTCGTTATGACAACACCTGCAGGCAAGAGTGGCTGCATCAGTTCACCGAAAAACGCTCCAAGTTGTGGTCTAAAAACACGGCTAAAGAAGTCCGTGAATATGTTATTAATTTCATGGGCTTCTATAATTTTCTCAACCTGGTTCATGATCTTGTTGGTGGGATGCCCGGCAGCACGCTGAGGCAGCAGAATAGGCGTCAACTTCCGCGATGCCGCGCGTTTGGCCACTGCATCCAGCCGCTCGAATTGAGGTGGCAACGAAGGATACGCCTTTGTATTCTTTGCGATGCTGAACGGCGCACGATGCCAATCAAGCCACACGTGAAACTGCTTCGCGTGTTTGTTGGGAATTGCACGTCCCAGCCCGGGTATGTTTTGCTCTGACGTGAGTCGCATCGCTACGAAACCACGAGTGGTCGAGTTTACGCAGCATACGAATCCAAAAAGACTTTTTTCCGAAAAATTCCAAGTAGTGGTTCAGCAACGACTCTTGTGGTTGTAGCAGCTCGTGACATTTCTGGCACACCCGTCCGGGTGTGCCAGACACCTTCGTCTACTCTCCTCCGTAGACGTACAAGTTCATTGCTCGTGAGGCGTTCGGCACCTACTAGAAGTTCCTCAGAACACGACGTAACCATTGTGCATCTGCGTTATTCCTTTTTTTTTTTTCCTCAAAATTTTCATCATCCATATGTAACTGACTCCTACGCCTGAAGTGGGCCGTTGGCTGCGCTGCACTAATACACGAGAGCGCTTTAAATTAGTGTCAAAGACTTCGAGTTACAGAAAGCGTTCTAGATGGCCCGACGTTGGTGGTAGAGTTCCTTGATATGGTCCCTACAGGAGCTCCCCATAGGGGAGCTCTTTACAGTAACCATCACGGCGAGTAGTGTCACCAGAAAGGTGTGGGCGTACTTCCCTGACTGCCCCCCCCCCCCCCCCCCCCCCTGCTTTGAGCTCCAGCGTCGGAGGATTTTCCGCGAGCATACGCACACGCTAACGCTTCAGAGTGGGCCATGCTTAAAGAAGAGCTCGCTGTTTTAAATGAGTCGTCGGCAACCTGCAATAAGCGTTTTTGGCCGTGTGAGGTGCGCGTGACCCTGTGTAAAGCCGTAAAAATTACCGCCAAATACACTGGCATTCTAGCGGATATGACATAGCTGGTGCGCTGAATAATAGAACACTGACGCAATCGACGTAAATCATGTATGTTCCATTCCTGGGATTCTTTCAACTATTTCGCAATTGGTGGTTGTTCCCTTACGCAAATAAGAGATACTTTAATTGATATTTTAAGCCTTTCTTTCCGTTAGCAACCACTTACAAATAAGTTACGAAGAAATCCTTGTGGTAAATCGGGTTCCACACTTTAAAGAACTATGTATCTTATCGACGCTGAAGCGCCGATACGCACTGTACACGCTGCTGTTAGGCACGACCGGGGCTGATTGATCGTAGGTATTTTTGCACGCGTGCCTTTTTTTTGGCGCCGCTTCTTTACTTCTCGCTTGCGTGCGGATGCCCGCAGGTGACGCAATGGCGCGGCGCCTTCTGCAAACATGGCCGTCCAGCGTTGAGCGAATGAGTATTCCGTCCACGGCAGTACCATCCACGTGCGACATCCGAGCCACGGTGCTGTGAACAAGCATTGCTGTGAAAGTAGGTCGATCGTCCGCCGGCGGACGGCAAATTTAGCCCCTTCCTTTCCACTTTCGACGCCCGACGTGGCTGCCGCCTCACCGCGCGTTGCGCAAGGCTGCTCGTTGTTGTAACTGCTACAATGCAACAAAACGCCTTTCTGTCGCAAACGTCACGCACAAGTGTTGCTTCATCGCCACTCCTTCCCGCTACGGAATCGAAACCGCACGCGCACATCCTCAGGCATTTGAAAGACTGATTTTAATTTATTCGGACATTCCTCGCTGACATTCCCGTCCCCATTTCTTGTCATCTTAGGGAAAAGAGAAAGGGAATACAAGAAGTGCGTCTTATTGTAAGTACGCACGTAGAGAGCGCTTAAAGGGACTCTGCAACACTTTCGATAAACGCTTTTACTCTTTCTTTCGCGTCTGGAAGCACTGCGAAAGGCTATAGCTAACGCTAGCGCGGAGCGACACTGTTATTTGCTCGTTGCAGCCGACACGCCTTCCATTTCTGCTTTGATTTTGTGGCTTTCTTTTTAAAGTGGTTATCGAATGCGTTCAGTGCGGCAACTGAAGAAACGCCGGCCAGTAGCCGCTACCCCGCTGTAATGACGTAATTCCAGCGGTCGAAGAACGCCAAGACCGGGAAAAAGAGAAAAATCTTTTGAGCAAGTTTTTAAATTGCCTCATGAGCATGGAACAGTAATTTTTGGTTGAGCTACTTTGCGCCCCCTAATCTAATTAGACTAATCGGCCACAAAGTAGCTTAAGTGCTTAAAGGCTTAAGTACTAGTACTTAAGTACTAGATGTGTTGGTTGACAACGTTCCACAAGCATTTAAGATTTCGAAAAAAGTTGAAAAACGTGTAGCAGGGTCCCTCTAAAGGCCTTCAGATACGGCGATGTGGGATCGAGAGTCGATTTGAGCACAATGGTACCAACCCATGCTTTGGAGCCATCATGTGAGCCTTGATGCTGCCATACGCTGCACAAAGTTGTATACAGCGCATGCATTATGGCTTTCCTTGTGGCTTCATTGTGGCTTTCTTGCTTTCGATACGCCGATAATTTCTGCATGCTTTCAGGATGTGGGTACGGGTCCAGTGTCCCAATCTCTGTTTATAATGTTCGTTTAACTGAATGGAACGCTCTGTGCAGTTTTTACATACTTGGTAGTGAATGGCATCATGACCCTCTGCCTCAAGCGTGTCCTCCATACGCAAAGGAAAAAAAATGGATTAAGTTGCCTCCTTCGCCGCAGGAGGACTTTCCTAACTTCCGTACTACATTGGAATCCTCGACCACGTTTCACACTGGTTTGAGTTCCTCGCCACGCTCGCCTGGGGGGCAACGCTCTAGAAAACGCGCTAACCCGAGTACCTTGCCCAGGTCTGCCCATATCCTGGCCAACCCTGTACCACCCGCCGAATGTTCGCACTCAGCACTGCGCTTCCCGCCGCTCTAATTACACGCCCAGCGCCTATCATGCCCCCTGTACCCCCCCCCCCCCCCCCAGTCCCTGTCTCACGCGTGAGGCAGCGTACCTCAATGTAATTCACGCCCTGGCCATTTTTACTGTTCCACCTGTTCTTCCTACCCATCCATCCCTTATTCTTATTCGGAATGCACCCGACCAACGCTTGCTGGATCCCTAGCCTCCATCACTTTCTGGGAGCTCTGGCTGTCTCCGGCGCCGACAGTGGGCATACAGGCTGCCCAAGAAGCTCTCTGTAAACATGTGCACCGGATCCGCCCGAGAATTCTTCAACACTACGTGCGCCCGGTTATTTGAAGACTACAATCAGGACATTGATTTAGGTCCTGTAGATGATAAAGTGCGCGCTCTCTCTCTCTCTCTCTCTCTCTCTCTCTCTCTCTCTCTCTCTCTCTCTCTCTCTCTGTTTTCTCAAGATAATGGGTAAGGGTCCATCGTATGGCAGAGGGAGTGCGTCCTAGTTGGGAAAAAAATCCCTTCATTGCTACGAAATCAGGCATCAAGAGACCCGACGCAAAAGGTTTTGCGGCATGCGACCTCGTTCCATTGTCTGAAACGTGAGCTGGATCGAGGCTGTCTTTGCAGGGACCCGAGTGGCACATACCAGTCCATCCAGAGGGCTCTGGAAACACGGCGTTCATGTCTCGCGCTTGAACTGTAGGGTAATTAGAGCGGATCTTGGCATCCTCAGATGACGGTTGGCGGGAAGCTGTTGGTTCCGTGCGACGGCGGGTTGCTCATAACAGGAGCAGATGCAGGGCTGGCGCGCTGCGGGCTTCATCTACCCTTAAAATGTTGCTTTGATGTGTGAAGTGCATATTCAATGACAGAAATTATATCGTCAGCCTTCTTTTATTTGAGCGAAGAAAGTTGGGATCGAAAATCATCTTAATCGATAACCTGGCAGCATCGGCGAAGGTGCGGCACTGGAACCTCGCCCAGCAGTCAGGTTCAAGCCACCAAGCGAGGTCAGGATCGAAAGGCGGTGGTCGGGGTGTGCTTGTAGATCGGTGGGTGTACAGACGCTATTGGGAATTTGAAAATTTGCTTCACTAAATATGCAATGAATCAGCCGACCCCTGGTATTGTTCCTAGGGTAACTCCAGGACCCATGCCGTGCGTTAAAGTCTGGGGCCACGCGGACCGGGGCTTCTCGGAAATCAAGCCAGCCTAGGCAAATCTGAGTTGCATGGCCGCTGCTTGGTTGAGCGTAATACAAGACGAGGACCATGTCTAAACGAGATAGGCGAATACGCACAGCTACCACCTCTTGCCAAGTAGTGCGCCATATAAGAGTAACCTGGGTTTGAGATAGGCAGGTAAGCACGCAAACAATTGCTTTGATAGGGTGAACTACCGGTCTTGCACACAGTCAGTCTCGAACGCTCGGTGACATATATATGCACACTCCATTCCGGTAGTTGTGGAGCTCAGTTCGTTTCTTGTAGCAGGAGGGTCGGTGCGCATAACCGGCGAATGCCCATGCGGTATTTCAGATTGCCGAGCATTTCTGCTGATCCCGAACAGTTCCATTCAAGAGCGTAAGATGGTTGCGTATAGGCCTGGTGGTGGAAGCTATCACGGAAGATGAGACGCGAGCACTGTCACTGACGCTGCAGCTGTTTTAACACGAGCTCATGAGCAGCCATCGGAGTCTCCTGTACTCCGTGCAGGGAAGGCCAAAGGTGAGGCAGGTGAATTTCATTTAATGCGTCCAAATATTGAGGGTGTTCGTTCAGGTGTGTCTAGCCCATATAAGTGCGCGAACAAAGCCGCTTACGACAGTCATTATCCCATTTATGTGATTGTTCTTGTGACAGGTTGTTCGACAGCTCTGTGTAACGATTTGATATCGGGATATGGTACGTTCCGTGGGTGACGTATAGTAACGAGCTCGAGGTGCTGAAATTGTCATATATTCGGCGTAGTCTTCTCCTTGGTGGGACGTAGTGGAGGTGTTGCCTTGTATAGTGAAGACGTTGCCTTGTCAGACTTGCAAAGGGCACATTTGAACGCTGATGTCATTTTTTACGCCCTTTCTGCATCCGTATTCGGTAATGAAGCCTCCCTGTGACTAAGGCGGAGACATTTGCAACATTATACAGCAAATAAACGGTACTAACGAACGTCAAGGACACATCCGTAGTAGTAAATGCGAGAGGGTTATTCGGAGGGGGAACCTAATGTCACAAGGCAAGTGTGTCCTTTTCCAAGGCAAGGGACTGCAATCGCTTGAAGTTCGGGGTACTTTAGGTCTTCTAGGAGGGGGCCCGGGTCTTCAGCATCTGCGCTCAAAACAACGTTCTCTCAGAGGTCCGTTCCTGAAGAGAGATATGGCTGCACAGTTAAAGTAACCTTTTCAGAAACTTGAATTGCTAGGTGAGACTGTAGATAACTAACATCCGCCATACGAAGAATCAAGACAGCGAAAGGGCGGTGTACAGCAAAACCCTTGAATTGAGTCATATTACGGTGAGAGTCTAAGGTGCACTGAATGGCGAGATTCGGAAACCGCGCCTTGTCGGCATTCCACGTGGGTTGAGTGTAGTGATTAACGACAGTGACTAAGGCCGCCAGTGACTGGTACAGGGTAGATACCCCTCGATGGAGTGGTGACATATTTGCCATCCTGATTAGGTGCGTACAGCGGCCTTTTGGAATAGGTTGATGCCACAGGAGGAAGCGTAAACATTTTCGATTGATTGCAGGGTGTAACGCGCCGACGCTACACAGACGATGAGGCGCGCCGTAGTGGATGGCTCCGGATTAATTTAAACTGTGGAGGGCTTCAGGCGCAAAAATTTTCAAAGTGAGCATTTGGTGCAAGATGGCAGGAGCACCAGCCCTGTGGGGGACGTCCTCAGTGTGGGAATCCTGGCTGGCCGCCCGAGCTCTAGCGACAACTTGTTGCTTCGCCGCAAGGTCCGACCTGGTCAGCCGGTCCACCCGCTGCTCGTAGGTATAGGTTGGGGTTGGGCTGGCACTCCCATACTAGGTGCTGAGGGATGACCAGTGGGCACGGGTCACGTGGCAATGCCCCAGGAATAGGTTGGCTGATGGAGGTTATGATGACGGTTCTGTTAGTTGAATCAGACTGCAGTCATTAGGCTGGACATTAGGCTGGACATGGCTTTTAGGAGGACGGCGCCGTAGTTCCCATGGTACCGTTCCCAGGTAGAGGAGAAGCGAAATGTAGCGACGCAGCTGTTGAAGAAGCTGGGCCGGCTCCCGTAATCACCCGACGTTGAAGCTGACTCAGATGATCGCTGCGGCCGCAGCCTGACCGCCGTGAACCTGGCGAGATGCTCCACGGAGAGGCTCCGCAGTGAGGCCGCCAGGAGACGGCGAACCGCTCCGTCCCTGAAGTCGAGGTGCTAGATGGCGGTCTTCAAGATACGAAGCAATGACTAGTCGTTCATACGACCAAAAAAAGACGATATAAATCTTGTGAGTGGTGTATATATATGGGCTCGATTATTCCGATACGTCTTCGACTAGTCTTGAAGCTGTCTTGTTACCCCGACAGCGTCTTCTATGTTTTGTTTTTGTTTGTCTCCACTCGCGATCTCGGGGGGAAGAGTCCATATATTTGGTTTTGTTCTATTTTTATCTCGTTGGTGTTGGCGAGGTTTCTTAATCCGGTTTTTATTATCGTAAACGCGAATGTGGCGTATTTATTAAGAACCGTTAGTTTTTGTTTATGTACCTGTGTTTTGCCCAAAATCTGCTCAAGGCTACCTGTGTCTGAATAGAAGGGGTAGGAGGGTGGGTGGCTTTTTTCCTGGTTCTTCCGCCCTACACGGGCCTGCCATTTTCCAGAAGTCACCTTTCGGGCACCGGGAAAAGGGCCAAGTTTTTCCCAATCAAGAAGCGTGCGTTCCTGTCGGTGGTGCGCGGCGGCCAAATGAGAATTGCCCGATATACACCGTGGCCAAGCGCGGGCCTGTGTGGATTGCGGGTCCGGCAAACAGGAGGCGATGAGGCCAGCGCGGCGGCGGCACGGTTGGCCAGGCTCGCCTGCGGCTCTATTTTGAGCCCTTCTTCGGAGGAGTCAGCATCCCAGCGGAAGCCGTCCGGAGGCTGTGGCCCTGCCGTCCCAAGTGCGCCGCTGGCGTGCGCCGGTCGCCGATCAATGGGGCAGCGCCAGGCCGCTCGCGTGGCTTCGGCCCAGCGCCACTTCGGGCTTTATATAGATGACGCGCGCTGGCCCAATCGACGACCGTGGGCACGCACCGGCCAGATCGACCGGGCCACCTGGGACCCACCCTGGTGGCTCACCCGCCGACCCGGTCACTCCTGGACGGTGGGGGCCAAGGTGCTCCCATGCCGTTATCGGGAAACCCCGCGCACCATGGGACGATGAGGGCTCTGCACCCTTGCACCGCAGAACGTGCTGTGGGACCGTCGCCCAAATCAGCCGTGGAACTGCGGGACGCATATTCCAGGAATGGCTTGTGGTGTGCCAGAGCCAATTGGCACCCACCAGCCGGCACAGCAGCGAGATATGGACTACGTCCGGGTTACCCAGAGGCTTCACGCGAAATTAGCACATCGTGCCACGATGGGGTGCGCAGATGTAATTGGACAAACAAAATTTTGCGTGAGCTTTCTCGTGGCACTCACCGACGGGAGCAATGGTAGGGCGTAAATTCGCTTATCAATTAAGGGCGACCGCATTTCTGCCCATGTGGCTTAGGTATCACCTCATAAATATTATCAGCACTTCTTTCAAGTTAAAACATGCAATGCCCATATATCCCGTAAGCATTATCAAAACACTGCATTCGTGGCATCAGCCAGCACGATTTCATCGAACCATTAGCCTATAAAAGCCTGTTGACGTTTTTCACTGAAAAAGCCATCCCATTATCAATAAATCTTCACGGGCTCACAGCAGCTGTTCTTTCCTAAGTATTTGATAATGTAGAGGTCATACATTGTCAATTGACTATGGGTTAGTGATTTTAATTAAGCTTCCATCAGCCGAAGACTACAACACCTAGAGGTTGATTGTTTTTTTTTTACGGATGATGCTCTGTTTTTTATCTATAACCCCTCCTTCACAGAAGTTCTTTCGGGGTGTTACATTGGCGAAGGCGACCCGCACCGGGATCCGTCGCTTGCGTCATGTAGTGGTAGCGTGGCGTACGAGCGGCGAGTAGAAGCAGCTGCCTTGGTGTTGACGACAAACAGTCGAGGCAAACTTGACTGGTTTACTGCATGGCAAGAGGTGAACAGCGACGATACAGGAACAGCACTCTTCCGGCTTACAGGTTCGTGAAAGCCGGAAGTGGCGGCGCGCGTTTAGTTTGAAGGGGGGGAAGAGATTTCAGTGTGCGGCGTCCGCACGCAGATGCAAGTCTCTACACCCAGAATACTTTGTTTTGTATTTTGCAACTGCCGCGGCTTGAGTCAGCCCCAGCGGGGCGCCCGCGCGGCGGACACACTCCGGCCTGACGTAGGATGTTCGAGGAAGGCAGGCTTTTCCGGACAGAACCGGAGAACTTTACCGCACTACCCCAACTTGTAGCACACGCGCACAGGGTGATGGCGCGCTGAATCGTAACAAGGATATGCTTGGGTGAATGTTAAATTACCCTCCGTATAATCACTTAATGCTTTATTCGCAATCAACCCTCAACAAGTTAATCTAATTAACTTAGTGTCGCCAAATAAATCGAGCCCGCCCTCTTTGTGTGTTGGGGTGTGAGAGAAAGGCAAAGGAAATGAAGGGAACTGGGGATATTATTGAGCTCAGCAGGGAGTGCACCTGCATGCAACCCACTGCCGGGGGTATAAGTAGAGGGTCAGTGGAAGGATAGAGCAGAACGCGAGAAAAACAGAATGAAAGATAGGTCTAAGTCAGTCCGCGCACGTCAGTCGAATAGTAGGGCAGCCCTCCCTCATAAAATTATGCGATACATCACAAAATGACCCGCGTTACGTCGCAAAAGGAAGCAGTGGCAGCATGCTCGGAGAACGTAAGAAAAAAAACCGCAGACCCAGCGATAGATAAAAGACGTCGGCTATTTTAAATACGATAAACTTTCTTGGCCTGATAAAACCAGAACATTTATGTCTGTTTTTATGTATGTATGTAGGTTTGCGTGTATGTATGTATGTCTATGTTTGTCCCTCGGTTCAGGTATAAGGCTAAAAGTTAAGAACTCTTGAGGGAGACACTTATATAGGCACAATTGTTGAGCAAGAAAGACCACTGCTTTGCTCGTGCCGTGAAACGCGGGGAAATTGCATTGTCTTAAAGGGAAACTGAGGCAGTTTTCAATCTGCTGAATACACAGAAATTCGGAAGCGTTGACCTTAACACCTTACCTACGAGGTCTTTTTCTTTTTTTTCGTTGAAATAGCGGCGTAATAGGCGAATGAACAAGCGCCATCGCCACGCCCCCGCGACGCGCAGAGCGCAGGGGCGGAGGACGGCACGAGGGTGAAAGGGGTCGTGGTGACGTGATTGATTGATTGTAGGGTTTAACGCGCCGACGCAACGCAGGCGATGAGGCGCGCCGTAGTGGAGGGCTCCGGATTAACTTTGACCACCTGGGGATCTTTAACGTGCGCCGAAATCTCGTACACACGGGCGTTTTTGCTTTTCGCCTCCATCAGAAAAGCGACCGCCGCGGCCGGGAATCGAACCCGCGACCTCGTGCTCAGCAGCGCAACGCCTTAGCCACTGAGCCACCGCGGCGGGTCGTGGTGACGTCGTCGTGAGGAGCGATCGGCAGCCGCGGCAAGTGTTCGGCCCCTGCTGCTGCCTTTCTGAGCGTGCCGTCCGCCAGCGTTTGCTTTACTGGGCCCCGTGCTGTGTTTTGTTTTTATTTAGCAACTAGTAGTTGAAACTTTTAAGTGCGAATGCACTTCTTAAGCGAGCCTGAATCGTCCGCCGCCGTAGTCCGCATAGCAACAGCTGCGGGTGCGCGCGCTCCTCGTCTTCCTTGGCAACGGGGGGAGATGGGCGCGCGCTGCCTGGCCGCTGACATGGCACATACCCACGTGGGGGATTGGCCAGGAATCGGGCGTGAGAAGGGCTAATGCACCCGCTTAAAGGAGTACTGACACGAAATTTCAAAGCTGAGATCCGCTCTAGCAATCAAGTACAACGACAACACAAATAGGTGTCTGTGAATAAATGCATCTTTCTTTCTTTGTAGTTGTGTGTGTGTGTGTGATCTCTCTTTCGCGAACATTACCGAACCGCGCAAATTCAACTCGTGCATTTCACATTCTTCCTCTCGGGGAAATGCGGGGAATTTTTTTCAGTGCTGCGTTGTACTGCTTCACAATCGTGCGGAGGAAGCGGAGTAACCATGCCGAGGTTCTGCTCGGGATTCGGTTGCAACAGCACCTATGGCCGCGATAAAGTGGTCTTTCACAGCTTCTCGCGGGAGCCGAAACTCGCTGCTCAGTGGGTTGCTACTGTAAAGAGGGAACACTTCAAGCCCACAAAGGCGAGTGTGTTGTTTTCCAGACATTCCCAGACAGGCTGCTTCTAGGCAGTATCAGGGTGCCATTCTGTCGAAGTGCAACCTCCAGCACAGCCGTGTTGAGGCACACATTTTTTTAGTTTTCTGGTGGTTGTGGCGCACCTGGGGTGCCTTTGTCTCTCTCCAACCTCCCGTATCTCGTGGCAACAGCAGCAATCTTCTTCGTCGGTCATTGTAACGCAGTGCGCGCATGAGCACCTGTTATGAAAACGTGCTTATCGTGATATGAGTGCCTCAGAAGGGATCACTACTGGCTAAAGCGTTTCAATATAGCTTATGCTGAACTAAGTGACGACGCCACTGCAGTTACAAAAGCCCCAGCGGCGGGATATCGGCTCTAAAATCTGGAACAGCAGTGGTGACGTCGCAAAAAACAGCTGTGAGGAGCGGCTCTCTCTAATCAAAATTGGAGTATCGTGTGCCGCTGCACGACGGAAGCCGTTCGTGCGTACTGACGTGTGCGCTGCTTGTACTGTATGTAACTCCTCAACTTCTTGTTGGATCACGGACAAAGAAAAAAGAGCTGTGCGCTGGTGTCGCGGCAGTAATAATATGGATGTTATGGATGAACCCCCGGCGAAAAGACCTCTGTAGCACTTAAAATTTGCATATAAATTAGTGCGTACGTCAGCAGAAATTTAACCTCTTCTAATAAAGAAGGCCTTACTTTCCAGTTCCACCATGGTATTGCATTTTCGAGAAACACGGTGCAAGAAAATGGAAATTAATTGTTGTGGCTCACGACGCCACTCGCTGTTTCGAAGGAAATTTTCCATTGCAAAGGTAGTTGCTTCTCAAAATCAGCACCGAAAATGATTCACAAATCGCATACGCAAACCATACCCCCTAAAAAAACCGCTCAAAAAAAAAAAAAAACTGACTTCGCCGGAAATTGAACCCGCGAAGTTGAGCGCACGGGCGCGACGCGCGAAAGCACTGCGCCAACGCACAAATGGCGGCGCGTTGCAAAATAGCCTGGGTAATAGATGGAGGCCCATCCTTCCGTGTCATACGTCGGTGTTTACTAGCTGGTTTACAGAATTCCTGGCTGGTAAACTGAAATTTCTTAAATAGCGCTTGCACAGCAAGGTTCCCCGAAGCCCCCACAATAGCTTATTGCCATCAACTCCACTACTTCGCGAAAGCGCTCGCAAAAATGTGTGTGCGCGGCTGCGACTGCGATTTCCCACTGCGGGGATAGTGCTTGCCCTACTTTGGTTTTATGGTTCACGTTAAAAACCTTTGCCGATATTGATTCCTTATTACCCAAATTACCCTACGTAACTCTTCTTCTGCACGAAACTGACCTTAAATTTTCTACAGACGAGCCGATCGCACACGCATTTACAGCTTGCAGCTCCGGGGTAGCGGCGTCGCCGAAGAGCACAGCCGAAGCGTCGAAAGCCAAAATACGGATTGCATTAGCGCTAGTGTTGAGTTGCATGGGCTTCGTGGACCTTACTGAGTTTATTACACTCCAGAAACTATCAAAATAGAGCCGCATTCATTGCGGCACGGATGTTGTCGGGGAGCAGTTTTCGCTTCGCGGTCGATTCCCGACGACGCGTCGGGCGACCGGTCGGGTTACCGATTTTGTTGGCTTCTTCGGTCGGCGAGTCAGTCACACTACGGCGACTTTCCATCGGCCGACGTGTTTGTGTCGCCGTCGGCGTAGTGTGACAGCGCGGTCGGGCAACACGGCAGTTGGCCGATGTTTCGGCGACTCGGCGGTTGAACAGGCGGGTGAACGTTGCCGGTTGGGACACGTATTCCTCGGAAGTGTTGTTATCGTCGCCGGCACTTGTCGCCGTCGCCGCTCGTGCACGGGCGAGAGGCTTGAACAGTACGGGTGTACGATAAACTCACTACTCGGACTGGCCATCGTGGGATCAATTAAACAAATGCAAATACAGCGTTTTCTACCGCGACGACCCGCTGGGAACGCGTTTCGTGCTCCGCCTCCTCCGAGGGTCCTCACGACGACGTCACGAAGACTTGACCAATCACGAACGGCGGTGAGGTTCGCCAAATGCCCCTAGGCACCCGTTGTTCATTTTTGCCAAAATTAAAGGGGTCCTGAAATACCTTCCGTCGATGCATGGATGTACATGTAACCAAATAATACAATGTATTAGCAATCTCCTCCCGCAAGAATTTTGTTAAAGCGGTGAGTATTAGCTGAGAAATCGTAAATCAAAAACCGTGCATTATCGTCGCGCCGCGTTTCCTCCTCTTTTCAACTGTTGACGGCGCGCAAGCACTCCCTCCCATGATGCTGCGCTAGTCAGCGGTGACGTACTTCCGCATTACGCTCCTCCGACTGCCGTCTGCTACGGGCAAGTTTTGTTGACACCATGAATTCCGCACTCCGCTCAAGGATGGATAAGCGAACGAAAAATCTGGCCGCATGTGTGCGGTGGCCTGGCCTTGCCCTTTCGCGGTGTGCGTTGCTGCAGTGCAGCACGTGACTTTTAATCGGCGGCGAACTCGCAGCCGTTGGGGAGGATCTTGCGCTCGGTCCCTTTCATGCACCGCGCACTGTTTATCCAAAAAGCACCGTATCAGATGTGGCCCCGCTGGTGCCGGGTCTTATTTTGCGGTGGTGGTAATTCCTGCCGGCGCCATGTGAAAAAGACATTTTAAACCGATACAGAACCCGTGCACAAAACGCTTCAATCATGTGACCAGTTCAGCTTGGGGCGACGCGTGGTGGAGAGCGGCAACGTTGGCAAAACATGCTCTGGCGCGGCTCTGAGCTTTCTAGCGCTGGAGCGAGCGCCTTTCTTTGACGATCTCAAACATCGGTTGCCTTGGCAACAAGGCACAAACCGCCCCAGAGGTCAGTTACGGTTGCGTGATCCTGGTTCAGCTCGGGGCCCCACCTCGCGACATGTGGGCACTGCAGACGTAGCACTCACCCTCATTAGGAAGTGTGAGATGCGTTTGGCATTACAGGAGGCGATGGTGTGTGTGTTGTGGCATCGCCTCCTTGTTGTGGACGCCTTTGTTTCGCGATGAAATGCGACGTTGTGCTTCTGCGGGTCGATAGTGCTTCCCATGGTCTGGATTATCTTTCTCGAGCGACGTACGACTCAACCTCGCATGGGGTATGTGCAGTGTGCGTGGCTAAAAGCCATCTCGGCTTGTGCGCCAGAGTTAAGTGACTTGCTGTGCATCCCCGCAAACCGCGCGCGAGGTGAGTGCCGAATTTATTACGGGCAGGCGGAGGCAACCCATCGTCTGTAAATCGTTGTTCAGACTTGCAACGCATGTTGTGCCGTTGTGTTCGTTCGAAACGCATCTCTGGATTGTTTTGAAGTTGAATAAAATGTGTGCGTCAAACCAGGGCATTCGGCTCAGGGCGTTCTCTGCGATTGCACGAAAGAAGTGCCACGGGGCTTCAACGCTTTCTTTATGGAACGTACTCCGGTAAGAGAATATCAATGTCGTGTTATGGCCGTGTTGCATTCAATACGAACGGTTAAGCGTTTGTTTACACTTGTTTCGTTTGTCGTAAAATGTCCAAGCACTCCGGCACTCCGCTGGCAGATCAGCCGGCGAGTCGACGCTGAGCAGACGACTCATCTCTTTGCCGGAAGTGCGTGAAAAAGCCGCCCAATAGCAGGATGTCTAGCTCATGACGAACATCTGGGAATCGATGATGTAGACATGTGAAGATGGCGGCGTCCAAAAACACGAAGGAAAGGGTGAGAAAAAAGCGACAAACTTTGCAACAAAAGTGTGAGCTTTCCGCTGCGCGTAAAAGAGTAATACTTGGCCCAGATGACCTTGACGACCCGATCTAACAATTGCGCTACTTCATTTAGTGTGCTCAAAATGCCTTTCAGGGCCACTTTAAGCGCTTTGTAATAGTTTATGCCAAGTTTTGACTTGAATTTCGAATTCGCCGTGTGAAAAATAATAAAATGGGAGCGAAAGCTCTTTTTTTTGTTTATCGTGCGTGGGCGGAGCGAAAAGGGAGATGAAGAGCTTGAGTGGTTGGCGGGGGAGAGAAGAGAGCGGTTTACGTGGCAAAGGCGGCAGAAGACTACAATCTTTCGACGACATTGGCAGCGCAGTGAGCGGATACGCGGCCAATTTCTTTTTGTATAGTGGTGTGAGGCGCCCTACAATTTCAAGTAAACATGTAAGCATTCATAATAATAGTTAAATATTAAGCCTCGACTTCACCGAACTAATTCAGCAGAAGAAACGGACTGAATTATTCGGATCTCGGGGTGGGGGTTCAAATGCCTGTCTTCCTGTTTCCAGAATGAATGCCAAGTATCAAATTGGTGATGCGCGCCCAACCAGTTCAACGGTTTGCGTGGCCTGTTAAGCGTATACCCATGCGAGCACTGTGAATGAGCTCACCAACTTTCTGAGCAAAAGAAAAAGAAAGAATGGGACGGGAATTTTTTGGCTTCGAAACGGGACACATTTGCTATAAATATACCTGAAATGGTTTCGACCGCGTAAAAAGAGCCATTAATTGAAAGATCTGCAGTTTTATCTTTTTTGTACGATTAACGTGACCGATTATCTCCATCAGTTCGTTTGCTCAAGCCTTCGTGGATTAACCAGGTTAAAATTTTTAATCGACGTCGAGTCCATTCTGGAGCCAGATTCTGTATTAGGTTGTTTCATTTTTCTTCCTCTAGACATTTCTGTGATACAGACAATATTAATAACTTGCTTATTTTCTGGTGATTAGGTAATTTTTCTCGAGGTAACTAAAAGTGATTTTGTGAACAGCGACAGCAACAGTTCTGAAGTCATGTACTACGTCGTAAACTAATATTGCACAGATTGAACCAGCTTAACCCTGAACAAAAATAAACTATAGCCATGTTCCTGTTCATGGCCCTGCTATTTTGTTTTAGTTTGTTTTTGTATTTCATGTCATAGTCCAAAAGAAATTATGCCCATTGTTAGGCCTTTATTTTTTATAAACAAAAAAGACACTTTCACGCCTGTGAAATCTGCTCAAACAGCGGAGCTGACTACGGCACGCTGGCGGCCACTTTCCGCAGTGGCGGGGGTCACTCACAACGCCATTCGCAGCGGTATCTACGTACTCGAAGCTGACTCACCGAGGTCTATTAGTTTATCGGTGCATATATGTGGGGGGGTAGTGCACCCCGTGCCCGAGCGCACGGACCGAGATCGCGACGCGTCTTGGAGGGCCGGCGGTGGAGGGCCGGCGGTGGGCGTGTAGGACCGAAGGAGTGCGGCCCCTAACAATTGTGTACGGCAACCTTTCGTTTGACTACGGAAGTGGTATTTGGCGTCTTCGGGACGCTGGTGGCCACCTCCCGCAATGGCGGGGGTCGCTCACAACACCACTCGCCGCGGTATGTACGTACTCGAAGCTCACCCACAAAGGTCAGATAGTTTATCGGTGCATATATAGGGGATGGGCGGGCGTCGCGTGCATCGAGCAGTGGACGGCCGTCGAGGCGGTGGTGCCATCCTTCGGCCCAGCGGTGTATCCTCGCCTGGCGAGACGAGCATCAACGTACATTGCGAGCCAGTAAACAGCTCCGCTCTTAAACATTCCGGTGCAATATATATTCCAAGAAAAAAAATTCAGTGCCCTTTCAGTGTAACAGGAAGGATGACCAGCAAAGTTCTGCGCAGCCCAAAGAGTGCACGAAACCAAAACAGGTTTGTTGTTATTTGTGATTGAGCATACTTTCTAGCTAATTAGCTGAATAAAATTTGGAAGCACTCGAGTTTTATTCTAGCAGACAAACATGCGGCTGGCCGTTTCCCTCTCGCGTCATAGGCACACGTGCGGTTTGTGTTGGTGTGCTACTACGTAGCACACCAACACAAACTGCACGACCACGGCATGCAGGTCGCAGTGGGCCGTGAGACACCCACCAGCACAACGAACATGTCATTGGTGTGGGCATGAGGCCTAGCTCCGCCTTCAGGCTCCGCCTCCCTATAGCCCCCCCTCCCCCCCCCCCTTCCCGTGCACGCATAAACCGGCAACCGTTGATCTTCACGTGCTTAGACGTGACAGACACCGGAGATAACGTTGTTCCGAAAGCCCTTCAGGCTGACCAAAATAATTTCGCTCCCGTCTGCTTTTCAGGCGGACAAGTTGCTCTTCATCAGGGAGGGATTCGCATCTACTCGATGGCAACGGCAACGGCGGCACGTTCTGCTTTTCTTCAATTATCGCTCTTATGACTGGCCGAGCGACACGCGCTTGTCCCATAGCGAGTTAAAAGTGCAACTGCTGGTAACGGCGCTGAAAGTGCAACTGCTGATAACTGCGCTAAGCCGTTACCAGCAGTTGCACTTATTAGCAGTTGTGAAAGATGCATGGGTGGGGGCGAGGGGTATGACAGAAGGTGTGAAAAAGAGGTCGGCAGGGGCGAGGAGGTCCGTAGAAGCGGTGCCGAGTAAAGCGGCTTCACCCTAATGAAAATCTGGAGGTTAGCCATATGTAGCTTCTCTGTAAAAGAAACGCTTTCCATGCTACCACTGCCATGTCCACAATGATTCGTAGCATGATACGTACCAGTGCTATAGTAGATATTTCGACGAAAATTACCAAATTGGACTTCCATTGACAGAACAGCTGGTGTATGAAAGATCGTGAAATGTAGCGCGTGAGTATTTTTAAGAGTTTTAAAAATATTGTTACTTCAGGTTTCTTACGAACCCGTGGCGATTGTTTTTAATGGAGTGGTGCGTGATTATAAATCGTATGGGGTTAGTTTAGACATAATTCCGTTTAAGTTTACACCTGCATAAATAACAACTGTATGGGCATTGTGGGCTTGAGTCCAATTCTATTTTTTTTTTACTAGTTTTGCCCTTTTATGCTGAAAAAAATAAAGTCTGAGGTACCCGTTCTACGTCATTGAGTAAGCCTTTGTCTCGTGCCACTGTTGCACACTGGGAAACGACGTGAAGCAGATGGCAAGGACCGCCAGTGTTAAACGTGATGGCAAGCGTGCATCATGAATCACTTCCGTTATGAGCGGTTTGAAGCATACATAACCCACGACATTGTTCACTGCCATGCTTCAGCATGTGAGAGACAGGTGCTAGCAATTTATAAAACAAAGAGAGATTTATTGCGTTGTCCCAACCATGACATATCGCGTGCTTGCTTTTTCGTATTTGTAACGGAGAAGGCGTTCAGTGTAAAACGCGTCTTTCTTAAAGATCGCCACGAGCAGGGGACATAGCGCTGTGAACTTTAGGTGCGGTAGCAATTAGGCGGGTTTTCACTATATCGTAGAATTCATCCATCCGTGATTCCTTCTGCGCACAAGCTAATCCTTTTCCTTAGATCCTTGTAACGTCACGGGCCTGCGTATGTCGCACCAAAATTTTTAGAAGGCTCAAAGGAAACAGAGGTCAAGGGTCTGATTGGTTTACCTCAAGCCGGAATCAATCTTTCGCGGTGCCGCCTGCTTCTGGGCCAACGGGCCCTTTCCCACATCGCTCATTTTTCGCCCCACTCGCGGGCGTTCAAACTCAAGCGTGGGTGGGAAAGTTATACGAACCGTTTAGATTTCTCGGTACTGCGACAACCCTTTCTCTCCCTTTTCTGAAAACACACGACTCACTTCAGTGCGCGTGACCTTTGGATTCCTCGTTTCTTGCGCGTGCGATTCCTTTTTCTGTTGGCTGGGAGACATGCGACACGAAGTGAACAGCAGAAAACTATAATGCTAATAAGAGACATTTCCCAACAAAGCAAAGTATAATTCTGCTGTTATGATTCAAATATTGCTTCCTCGTATCAAATTAATCCGCACCTCTTGAAACAGCGCCGAAGAAACGGAAGCATCGAGCGTCGCGGGAAATTGTAATAACCCAACTCGACAAGGCCGGATAGTTGAATATATTGCGAAGGGATGGGACAGCGGCCCCGCTTATGCGCAGGCACGCCTTCGCTTGCTGCTGGCACAGAGAAGTCAGAGCCGCGTTGTTCATAACCATACACCTAAGAAAGTAAAACATGTTCACGTCGGACGCACGGAGCACCCTACCGGCAATACGCGCCGAAGGAACATTAAAAATGAACAAGACTAACTCTACTGCGCCCGTGACCAGGGTTTTGGATGGAAAAGTCTGCGGGAGACTTTCTCCGGTTTCGGGAACTGACGATTATTATTATATCTACGCTTTTCGATTACTTAGGCGCAAGCCGTAAAAGCAGCCCACATTTAAGCATTTGATATCCCCTTCAAATGGTAAGTTAGTCCCTTAGCCGTATATCTGGTGATTTTAATTTCTAATGAAAGGATGAAGTCTAGAAGAGACTGCGAATAGAATATGAGCTAGGATATTTATTTAATTGCAAAGGAGGGCCTAAATTCTTCAACATAATTAAAGTAACAACGCTAACTTTACCGTGTCGTGCCTCCCGAACCTGATGTCCGCTGTCAAGGTACTTCGAACTGCATTTAGGCGGAAGAAACGAGAGTTCTTGCGTTATTCTGCACACAAACACATTGTTCTAGTGATGTAAATGCTTCAAACCCGCCGTTACCCATGCCTACTTAACGTACCACACAACACAAAAATCAATGCTGGCTTTGCTCATCTGACTACGGGCATGTACAGTCATCTGATAGCTGGTTAGCGAGCCTCAACGCTTTGACGTTATTTTGTTTTATAGTTTTTATTTTCCCTGGTGAATCTTTATTTTTTTTCATCCGTGCAACCAGTCTCCTTTCAATCGGCTGGGCGGTTACCAACAACGTTTGCTTTTGCTTTGGGATGTATTTTAAATGCAGAGCATTTCTTTAACTCACATGTAGCGTCCGATGTCCGTCCGCAACAGCTCAACGCGCAGGCGCGCCCTCTCCCCCACTCCTCCTCTCCCGCATCACGCTACCCTCCTCGCTCTCAACAACAGGTCCGCACCCCTCCCCTACACTATATAAAAAAATAATACTTACCGGCGCCAGGTTTCGATCCCACGACTCTGCGGGCGGAACGCAAGGTACATGGTGCTCTACCTACTGCGCCACAAAGCCGACACAGAATGGAAGGCTACGAACGCGCCTTATATCCTTGACTTATTCAAACTACGTCAAGAAGCTGCTGATACAACGCATTCACTACCTGTGGCCGGAACGCGAGGTACATGGTGCTCTTCCCACTGCGCCACAAAACCGACACAGAATGAAAGGCTACGAACGCGCCTTATATCCTTGACTCATTCAAACTACGTCAAGAAGCTGCTGATAAAACGCATTCACTACCACCAACTCCCCAAACACTAAACGTTAACGCAGTACACCCACCCCCTATGCGACGCATTTACTCGAGTCCCCCTCGCGGGGAGATGGGCCCTTTTTTGAGGGGGCACCGCAGTTGGACAACAAACGAAGGTTTAAGAAAAATGGTGTACCATTAATTTCGTGCGTTTGCGGGTCCTCTTTATTTGTTAGGGGTAAAAATATGGTGCTGTTCTTAAAACTGCCAACCGAGGCAGAACTTGCTTTATATTACCGTATATGAAAAGGGTGGGCTTTAGTTTCATCGATGAGAAGACATTGCAAAGCAGATTAAAATCTTTTCCCAAGCAAGATACGTTCAAGCAAGTAACGCTTACCAAAAGCCCTCTAGCGGCCTGAAGACATTGATTTGATTGATTGATTGATTGATTGATTGATTGATTGATTGATTGATTGATTGAAGGGTTTAACGCGCCTACGCAACGCAGCCGATGAGGCGCGCCGTAGGGGAGGGCTCCGGATTAATTTTGAGCACTTGAACATCTTTTGAGCATCTTTAACGCACGCCGAAATCTCTAACACACGGACGTTTTTGCTTTTCGCCTCCATCAGAAAAGCGGCCGCCGCGGCCGGGAATCGAACCCGCGTCCTCGTGCTCAGCAGCACAACGCCTTAGCCACTGAGCCACCGCGGCGGGTGCGGCCTGAAGACAAGGTTTACAGAACCCTTTGTTCACCATAAACATTGTTATTGAAAATTATGGGAGACAAATTTGGCTGAACGTAATTACCATAAAACTCGGTCGGGAGAAAAAATGGGACAACATAGATATCTTCCAGAAAACGAAGGGTACAGTTTAGTATCCTGTATATAATAGGTGCTAGCGCTTTTACCTTGCTTTACCTGGATTAGATTTATACAACAAAGAAATATGGACTGGTTATACTAGGGCCGCCTGAGCTTGCGATGTTACCGAGCGCAATAAAAAGGGATCGGCGGTTATTTAATGGTCATTAACGCCGCTGCCGCTTTAACTATCATCATACAATTGCGCACGTTGCACAACTTTCGTTCCGTAAATAACAGCGAACACTGCCGTGCCTACAGTGTTAGTGGGCAGTTCTGCACTATGCCACCTGCGGAACTGCAGGATCGAGTGGAACGCAAGCTCGGGATGTCCTCAGCCACACGACCCCTCACCCCTCGGTCCAAATCTAGATGAACTTAACGACGGAAGTGAGTGTCTGCGACCATTTGAGTCTCCCTTCTCTACAATCGACACTCGAACATTGCTCCCGTGATTACTTTGTCGATATTCTCGACAACAACCAATTTGACATGGGCCCGTTTCGCGCCATGCGTGCTGCCTGAGCAGAGCTCGGAGGCAATAGCTCGTGCGGACAACACTCGGGAACCTCTAAGGCCTGCGCAGTTGCGTTGTCACTCAATTCAGCTGGTACGCTGAACGAAACACGCTCAGTTGGCGTCAAAGTGGCCAAATGAGTGATCTGGACGACCGCCGTAAGTTACGGATATCCCTTGCGGATATCACTACGCAGGTACACCCCTTGAGAAATACTCCAGATATAAAATATAGGTCACCTAAGCACTCCTTATAATGTAGTGAATGCGAAAGGAGTACCGTGATTTGTGGAACTGATATGCCGGTTGTGTGTGCGCCACCATATTCCACAGCTGCTGTGGACGCAGACAGTTTAGAGTCCATCGCCGCGCACCGCACACCGCACCGATGACATTTGTAGAACAACTGACGCGTGGAAGGTAGCGCGTTCATTAAGCGCACAATGACGTGTGAAGCCTACATTGGCACGTGTCCAATTGTAGACATGCGTCCTCTCAACACTATCGAGGCCATTCTTTTTCCTTTGCGACGTATCCTTCCCTTTTCGATTCCTATGACCGAGATTCTTGGCCAATCGTTCATGTTAGCCTTGCATATACACTATCAGCGCGAACGGGCTTTATACTCACATACGCGCTACTTGTGTAACAACCACGCTCACATTTCTCCGGTAGTATTGAGTACACGTCCGTAGCACACGTTACCTAGGCTACAACTCATTCGCTAGGCTCACCTTTCGTCCGGTGTAATCATCGAGCTGGGGTTGCGCGGCGGTTCCGTGCTTGTCTAGCATTCCGATGCACCGTGGTTCGAATCGGAGCCTGCGAAAAATTCACCCGATTTTCTTTGAAGTTGAATTGGTTTCTGTGTCTGTAGGAGCTTCTGTGAGAAATGTGGCGACAATCCCAGCAATCATTGGCCCCCCATTTTTATCCTTAGAGGAGGAGGAGGAGGAACAACTTTATTAAAATCACCGGCAGCTAGGACGTGGCCGCTACGTCGCGGAGACCTGCCTGGTGCCCGGGCCTACTCACGCTTCCCAGGTGGGGCTGCGTTTTCGGGCCGCTGGCGTGCCAGGGCAGCCTTCGCCTGCTGGACGGCCTGGATTTGTGCACTGCTGTCTTTAGCGTTCATGGCCTCTGTGATATGAGATGGCATAGTTCCTTGCGCTGCCTCAGCAGGCTGTGTCCTGCAGTTCCAGAGTATATGGCTGAGTGTCGCACGCGCACTATCACATACACGGCACATTTCACTTTCGTATACACCGGGGCACAGATGTTTTGCAAGCACTGGGGTAAGGAGCGATTCGGTCTGTAATTGTCTGTAGAGAACTGCTTCTTCCCGATTTAGATTTGGGTGAGGTGGCGGACGTCGTCTTCGGGTCTGCCGGTACCACTCCAAGATTTCCCCGTATGTGGTGAGGGGGTCGGGCATCTCTACGTCGCCGGACGGGTCCGGTGAGGAGGCCAGACTCGTGGACGCCGCGCGTCTGGTGAGCTCGCGCGCGGCGGAGTCGGCCTCCTCGTTCCGGTTCGTCAGTCCGCTGCGGAGGCGCAAGGGACCTACGTGGGCGGGGAACCATCGGAGTGCCACCGGCAGCGCGTTGGTACGCGCACTGCACAGCACTTTCACAGTGTTTGGGTTCACTTGGTTGGTTGCGTAGGCCAGCATTGCCGACTTGGAGTCACTTAGTACCGTGGTTGTTTGCGGGTCCACGATGGCCAAGGCTATAGCCATCTCTTCGGCTTGCTTCACATTGTGCGCCTTGAAGCTGCTAGCTGACTTTACTGCACCGTCCGTGGCCGCCATCGCCACGGCAACGTAGGTATTTGGTCTTCCCGGATAGGCCGCCACGTCCACGTAGGAAGCGCCAGTGTCTGCGGCGTACGTAGATGTGAGGGCCCTGGCCCGAGCGAGCCGTCTTTCTTTGTTGTGTTCCGAGTGCATATGCTTGGGCAGCGGGTGCACGTACAGTCTCTCGAGCGTGCCCTTAGGCAGGGAGGCTGCGTGGTCAGACTGGAGCTGCCTTGGTTGCTGCTGTGGGCGCAAGCCCAGGCGCTGTAGGATGTAACGGCCTGTCCGAGTGGTGGTCAGCCTCTCGAGTTGTGCTGTTTGCTGTGCTTCGGCAATCTCCTCTAGGGTGTTGTGTACCCCTAGTTCTAGGAGCTTGTCTGTGCGAGTACAAGCATATAGCCCCAGGGCTGCCTTGTATGCTTTGTGGATGAGCGCCGCAATCTTCCTTCGCTCGGCGGCTTGCCAGTTGTGGAAGGCCGCGACGTATGCAATGTGACTGACGACGAACGATTGAACCAGGCGCAGAAGGTTTGCTTCTTTCATTCCGGCGTGGCGGTTGGAGATTTTGCGTATGAGTCGAATGGCCGCCGTGGTCTTCGCCTCCAGCTTGTGGATCGTCAGACAGTTCCGTCGATGGGCGTCGAGGTAGAGGCCTAGGACGCGCAGGGTCTGGACCCGTGGGATGGTGGTACCGTCTCTTGTGTGTAGTCTTATGTTGTCAGCCGCGGAAGCGCATGGCTTGCGTTCTCGATGCGGTAGGATTAGGAACTCTGATTTGGCCGGCGAACAGACCAGACCCGTGCCTTCTAGGCGGGTCTCCACTATTTCGATGGCACGTTGCAGGGTTTCTTCGATGTGGCCGTCGCTTCCCTTCGCTACCCAGAGCGTAATATCGTCGGCATAGATGGTATGACCAAGGTCCGGGATGCTTGCGAGGTGGTTGGCCACGTCGATCATTACTAAGTTGAACAAAATGGGGGAGATCACCGCGCCCTGCGGGGTCCCAACACTGCCTAAGGTCTTAGGTGATAGTTGGGTGTCTCCGGCATGGATGGTTGTGGTGCGGTTTGACAGGAAGTCTTTGATGTAATTAAATGATCTTTCACCCATGTTTAGCCGCGAGACCTGGGTCAGTATCGCCGCGTGGCGGACCCTGTCGAAGGCGCTTTGTAGATCTAACCCCAGCACCGCTCGATTGTCGAGGGTCGGGGAGTCGACTACCTCGTGTTTGAGCAGTAGCATCGCGTCTTGCGTGCCTAGCTTTGCTCTGAAGCCCACAAGGGTGTTGGGGTACAGTTCTGCCGTTTCTAGGTATAGCTGCCATCTGTTCAGTAACACGTGTTCGAGCACTTTGCCCACGCAGGACGTGAGCGATATCGGACGAAGATTGTCGACGTGCGGGGGTTTGCCAGGTTTGGGGATCAGGACCGTCTTTGCTTCTTTCCATTGTCTAGGTAGCCTGCCCGAACGCCAGCACTCATTGAAGCAACGAGTGAGCGCTGTAACGCCCGAGTCCGGCAAATTTCGCAGCATCTTGTTTGTGACGTTGTCGGGACCAGCCGCCGACTTGCAGTTTATAGTTTGTAACACCGCTCGTACCTCCCACTCTTCAATGTCCCGATCGAGAAGGGCGTTCTCGTCCCCCGCGTATCCCGGGAACGCCTCGGGTGGGGTGGCAGGCAGGTAACGTGCATCTAAGCGTTTTCGGACTTCGGCTTCTCCGAGCTCTTTCGTGGCTCGGTGCAGGGTTCGTGCCAAACTGTGGCGTTGCGTACCCTTGGATTTAGTCTCGTCAAGTAGGTAGCGTAGGAGGTTCCAGGTGCGGCTCTTATGCATCTGTCCGTCCGCTTCCTGGCAGACAGCGTGCCACTGCTGCCGACACAGAACGGCGCAGTGCTTCTCGATCTCGCGGTTGATCTTGGCGATTTTCTTTCGTAGCTTGGTGTTGTGGCGCTGGCCCTTCCAGCGCCGTCGTAAGGATTGACTCGCCTCGATCAGGTGCGCCAGGCGACTGTCGACGTTAGTAACGGATTCGTCCGTTTCGATCTCTGAGGTAGCCGTTTCCGTCGCCGTCCGCAGCGCCTGCGTCCACTGCTCGATGTCTTCAATGTCTGTCGGCACGCTTTCCATGGACGTGCGGAAGGCGTTCCAGTCCGTGATGTTGTGCTTGCGCGTATTTGGGGCCTGCATTGCCGACCGTAGTGGCACGAGCACCTCGACGATGAAATGATCGCTGCCGAGGCTCTGTCCCGTGTTTCGCCACCGGGCGTGCATGCCGTTGCGAGCTGGTCTGTAGAGCGTGAGATCTGGGTTCGTGTCTCGGTGGACCGACGTGCCGATGCGGGTAAATGCGGCGAAGTCGTTGAGTATGTGAAATCCGGCGTCTGTGGCTTCGTCCGAGAGGTTTCGCCCTTTGGCGTTGGTCACGGTGTAGCCCCAGTCTTGGTGGGAAGCGTTAAAGTCACCACACAAAAGTATCGTATTGTCCGTGGCCAGCTGTCGGGTCTTGTGCATGAGTGTGCGAAATCGTTGTTGGTAGTGCTTGGGATTGCTGTAGATGTTGACGATGTACGTGCTTTCTTTGCGCTTCTTGCCGGTAACGAGTTCGACGACGCAGTGTTCGATGGCACTCTTGCTCAGGAGCGCATGTTCTACGAAGGTGATTCCCTTGCGCACGAAGGTACATACCCCCTGGCTGGTGCCTTTCCCGGCCGCGCGAGCGCTAGGCGGGCTGGCATGTGATCGATAGCCAGGGAGGGTGGGAGGTGCTTCGCTGTGCGTCTCCTGGAGAAGGATGACATCGGGTGGTCGTGGGGCTTGTTGGATATGCTGTTGTAAGACTGCTCGCTTGAAGTGAAAGCCGTTGCAGTTCCAATGCCAGATCAGTAGGTCACGCGGAGAATTCAGTGGTTGTCTAGCCATACTGGGCGTTACACAGAAGATGATGGATTGTGGGGACCGGCGCCGAGGGTAGCAATGGTGGCTTGGATCTGTAGTAGGGTTTCCTGCATTGACTGGACGGTTGTCTGTAGTGACTGGGCGGCTACCTGCAGTGACTTGATGTCTGCCTGCATTGTCTGGCACGTCTGCTCAAGTGCCGTGAGACGCGTGTTGATATTGGCCTGGGTCGCTTCGAGTGCTGCGAGGCGTCTGTTTGTGGCTGCTTCAAACCGGTCGAATCGTTCTTCGAGGTCGGTTCCATTTTCACCCGACGAGTCGGGGGCGCGGCGCTTGGCGCAGGCTTTGCGGACCGTGCATGCTTGGTTGCATGTGCCTTCTTCGGTTTCGACGGATGACGATCGGCTTGACGGCACTGACTGCCGTTGCTGCAGTTCGATGAGGCGCGTAAGCTTCTCATTGATCTCGGCAATGGTTGCATCTTGCTCGACTATGCGCTGCTTGAGGCGTTCGTTCTCGACGCGCAGCGCGTGCACTTCACTGTTTTGTGGCGACTGCTTGGCTTGTGACATTTGCGCTTGCTTGGGAGGAATAACATCAGCTGCGGCGACGGCGGTCGCGGCGGCAGGAGGCTTGACAATGTCAACCCACGCGACGCGCTCCTTTGATCGCGACGCGTGCCCTTTACGGCTCGGACCTCGGCTCACACTCCGGCGCTGGCTGCTGCTGCGTCGGCGGCTGCCGCTGCGTTGGCGGGAACGGCTGCGCCCTTTGCCGCCCGATGTCTTTGGTTGCAGCTGCGGGTATTCCGCTAGGCCTAAAGGCGGCGGTTCCTGGGCTTCGTTCAGGCGCTCCCATCGGCGGCGTGTAACGACGTACGGGGTCTTGTAACGGTTCGTGCAGCCCGTCGCCCCCGTGGGGTGCGGGCCGCCGCACAGTTTACATTTAGGCTTACAGTCTTTGCCGTGGTTTACGCCCGGGTTTGGTGTTCCGCAGGCGAAACATACTTTTGTATTGGGGAACGGGCACACGTCGGTGCGGTGGCCCACTTTGCCGCATTGCCGACACACTTCGTAATGTTGCCTGTATAGGCTGCACTTGACGAGTATCGACCCGTATTTGACGTAGTTCGGGACTCTCTGGCCCGCGAACAAGACTATGATTGTGGTTGAGGTGCCAATGCGATGTGCATCTAACGCCAGTGGATTGGCCGGGTTCACAATGTTTGCGACAATTTCTTCGGCCGTGTCGTCGACGGCAATGCCTCGTATGATGCCCTTCGCCGTTCCGTTGGGAGCCGAGCGATACGCACTGATCTCGTAGTTCTGACCGCCTACGTGGAGGCTCCGAGCGCCGGCGTACCGCCGTGCCCGTTCCTCGTCGGGGGTACTCACGATTATGATATTTTGGGCCCCGTTCGTGCAGATCGTATCCCCTTGCGTTTGCGTTTTGGGCATTCCCACAGCACCTAGAACCGCCGACATTAATATTGACGCCTCAGTCCGGGCGACGTTCAAGCCGCCACGTGGCCGCATCACGATCTTAATGTCTTCCCTCGGCAACGTACGTGGCATGCGTGCCGCTTTAACGAGACGGGTCGCTATCCTCTTCGCGTAGGCTGCGCGATTCGGAACCGCTGGCTTCACAATCAATGGTGGGGGCGACTCACCGCTGATGTCGTTGTTGGCTGATAGCCGCTGTCGTACTTGCTTGCCGGTGACCGTCCACCCTCCGGCGTCGTCCGACGACGAGAGCTCGACTCCGGTAACGGCGACGGCCGTTCGTCCAGAGCTTCGGTCCACTCGTAGCTCTTGCTCCGTTGTCGCTGATTCGGTAGTAGTATTAGCACCGGTGTCCATGTCCATCGTTACGGCTGCAGGGTCCATCCGTGGGCTCACAGGCGGGGCTGGGCGGCCGTCGCCGCTGCAGCTCGGGGCCGTACTCGTGCTAAGCCTAGGTTAGGCTTAGTCGGGCGGCCACGCCGGGATCAGAAAATCGGCGATAACTTGCCAAATTCTCGGGTCTCCGGTCGAAATTCGGTATCGGCGTGGTCCGTGTACCTTACTGCGTTCGATGGTAATAACGAAACCGTGCTGATGGCTAATTGGCGCTCGCTAATTGTCATTAAAGCAGGAGCCGACGTGAGGCAGCTAGTCGAAGGAATGCAGCCTGCAGCGCCCCCCTTTTCTTTATCCTTAGAGCAGACGACCCTTTTGTGCGCCATGAACGCAGAATTTTCGATGAGCATATAGTGTTACGATCACCGCGCCGCTACCCTTTGCACACGTGCTGCAAGTTGGTGTAGTGCGGGGAAGCTTAGTGAGGTTGGCGGCAAAGCCCACCTTCCTCAGACGAGGTACGACATGTAGGAGCGTGTCCGGCGGGCGGGCCCTTTTTGGGTAAATCAAGAACCCGGCAATCGCAAAACCAACTGTTCCACGTGTTGGGACATGAATCTGTGAGCGGATTCCGCCGGCGGAGATCTCTCCCTTTCCCCTTCTCTTAGACTCAACATGCGCCGGCTAAGAGCGTTCTTGTGTGAAGAGCGGGGACGAGCGTTCTTGTGTGTCTGTAGTTTGTTCGTGCCGTGTGCTAAGGCAGCGGAAGCGGCGGTACCATTGCCGCTTCTGTGTATAAATTCTGTGTATAAAAGAGGGTATATAATAAATGTATACCCTCTCAGTGTGTCGAATCCGTGGACATGTGGGGCTGAGCTAAGTGCGCCGTCTGCCCGTCGGCGAGCCGAGAAAAACGCCAAACAGACGCACCGGAAGCACCCGAAACGACAGAAACGCTGCTTTGCCTTCGATGTACGACACCTTATGGCACCACCATCGCCCCAGGGGTAATGCGCTACATATAAGCGCTAGCGTATCGTATTACTCGTGATGCGCTAAGAAATGTGACGCGTTACTGTCGCCTTTTGTTGCATTCATGTAAACGCGGCTAGTGGCTATCTAATGCTTTCGCGTTAACCAAGTGGCGGCTACAACTGGGCTGCTGTTCAGCGTGCCCAGAACTGCAGTGTTACGAGGCCGCCTTTGTTTAAAAGTCCAAGGGATACTTCACTGTGTTGCGCAGATTTCGACATTCACCAAATGCACTCGTGAAGGCACAACTCTGAAGCGCTGTTTTGCAAGGCTGGAGCTCACGTCTATGCATACCTGCAGTTCAACGACCAAACAATTTGCCGAGTCTGACCACAGGACGGCTCTGTAACTGGGTCGAGGTAACCGTCTTTCCAAAGTAGTAGTTTATAAAGCTGTAAGAACCTTTGATCGTTGTTTGTCTCCTCAAAGAAAGTCTCAATAGATGTTCTTCAAAGCAGCGAGCATTATCCCGAAAAACGTCAGCACACTCGGCTGTAATATACGTATATTGAAATAAATAACACGATTTTCTACCTCTCCGACTGACGTGGACCTAATAATAAAATTAGCAGTTTCAGTTTTAACATGAATGGCGTGGAGGCACCACTTATGCAGACGTTCCGCCAGCCGTATGGGATTGGGTAAAGCGGTAGTGAAGTAATCTGCTATGCAAATTGGCTAAAAAACACCGCAGCAGTCTGGCAGTTTGTCTGGCAGGACAGACCGATCGCTGTACCACGTTTCATTCCAACAGACATTTGAGAAATGTGCTAAAATAAAATTCGGAAGGATCATATATTAGCATCTCTAAAAAAATAGCACCTATTACGACTATCAGTAACTGTACAGTTAATTACTACCAATACATTGGAAATGTGTGTACATCTACGGTAGATTTAGTGTGTATCGCATGCCTAGAATGGCTTCACCAGCATACATCAGCTCTGATTCATCTCCTGCACTACATGCATCCGTCCTTAAAGTCTTTCCTTTCATCACCTCTATTATCGATCGTTCGTTGCCACCATCATACAGGATCAAACTAAACGAGATGATTTAATTGGAGAATTTCCATGTGTACGTGCATTGCGCGAGTGGAACCTGATCCGGCACCTTTGCGTTGAAACAATGCCGCTGTACTACAAAATCAAGTTGCCTCCAGGAACGCTTACGCGCTATTCCTAAATCGCCTAGCACGTGCAAAGCTCTCATTTTGCCCACTCTGTATGCGGACTGCGCCCGACGTTGCTGATTCCTCAGCGAATACTTAAACCGAGCGCACGCAGAGTTGAAAGCAGCGACAGAATCTCAATTAGCGCGAACGAATCCTTATAAGCTTAGCCCTGGCTTCTACAAAATGTGCCAGATATTTCTTGAAAAGTCAGAGGGGAAGGGGGTCTTGTTCTCTGAAAGCGGTGCAGGGTAAGCCGCTGTAATGAGATGTGACTCGCCGCATAATTTTGTATCAGTCTAAGGCATGCAGTTTTCTCGAATAGTATCGGCGGTGGGGTGACGACGTTTTTCGGTCAGCAGAAACAGCCGGCCTGAAGGTCGGTCCTGAAATAGCAGGCGCGGGAGACGGGGCAGATTTTCCGCGTCGCTGCCCCTGGCCACCATTCCCGCGTTGGAGAAAAGCGTCCTGACAGGATATTCGGCTCAAAGGTCGACGGCACCTACCTCGGAATGGCAAAACATTGCGTCTCCAGAGTCTGGCAGTCGAGGCTTTGTGGCCGGCGCCTCCAATCTCGGTACGCCTGACAGCTCAATCGTGTAAGCGGCTGACGCCGTTATTAAATTCTTGTTCAGTGTAGCGACGAAAGCAGCTCGCGACGCTATGTCAGAGTTCCCGGGATCCGCCATGAGTTCAACAGATTCAATAAGGCGAACCTATTGGTGTCCAGGCGGTGGAGCTGGCCTGCAAGCGCGCAGATAACGGTCAATACAGTTGGTGAGCGACCGGCGCGGCTCAACGGGCGGGCAACCGGCCCGCTAACGGCAGCCGGTTTTCACCTGGGATTTACCCTTGACACCCGGTGACACTGCGAAGACGTCGAGGCTCAGGTACGTTCCGAATTTAGGTTTACCCTGGAGTTCGTCACCACTACAACGCATGCTTATATGCCCTCAATGTGGCCTTGTATACAATGAAACACATTTCGTCCGTCTTCCATTTTTCGGTGTATACACGTAGTCCTCCCTTGTGTATTTGTTTTGTACACGTGTGTTGAGGCTCGGTAATTGTCCTGTACGCCAGTGGAAGCAGCGATTTCGCTTTTTGCGACATTAAGGCAAAGTGCACTATTTTCTCTTCCTTCTACATGCCAGTAGCAACAAGGGGATGTCGACACGCGAGTTTCTCTTCTTCAGCGTGAAGCTTTTAAAGGTGTTACTGTAATACACAAGGACCGTACCCAGACGTATCTGCAACACTATAGTAACAGGCTGACTCCTCGTGCGCGATAGCATACAGGTTACAATTCGATATTACCATTTCAACCACGTTACCTATCACTAACCATTTAGCATCATCGACCTTGAAATTTCTGCTTTTCTCTGGGTTAGGGCTCCTAATACGCTAATGAAATATTTACAGTGGGCTTATGGTTCGTTTTCAACATACTGTGCATGCAGGAACAGCTCAATATTCGAACAGTCTTTTCGCATTTTAAGTTCCGGGGTAAAACTGGGACCTTCAAACAAGCTCATGAATATCAGAGCTCAAGTGCCGATAAAAGTTTACGGAATAGTTTCTACCTACACATTGCTGACTAGGGATAGCAGTCCTGGAAACGAGAATTGATGGAAGATCCATTGGTAGACCTTAAAGAATGCGCGAGCACCTCACCCCTCTTTCTCACAAACTAGAGGCTCTGCCCGATGAGCATGCCCTGCTCCGGTTCAACAAGGCAACAACACGACAACCCGGCGCGAGCTCTGTCAACCGTGATTTGCATTTTAACTGACTCAGTGGTCTCGTTTGCTCACTTTAGCAGCGACATTGCCTTCCTGTCGTTCTTCCCCTTGTTCACCAGCATCGACATTTGGTCGCCGTCATTCGCATAGATTCCTCTTTTGCGCCTACTCGGCGCTGCACTCGCTTTCACAATATATTTTACTCTGGGACACCGAGTGACGTGCGCTTCGAAAACGGGAGGCGGCGAGGAGCCGTCGCTCCGGAGCAACAGGCCTTCAGCGCGAGGAAGGGCGAAGGCAGTGCCGCCTTTAGCTGCTTAGCCTTACATCATCCCTCTCCGCATGTTCTCCCTCGTTTTCTGTTGTTCCAACTACTGTTGCTCTCTGCCCGCGGACCGACTACGCAGATTTTCGCCGATGCGCACAATTGCTCACGCACTAAAACTAGAATGGGCGCTTACTAGTGACCGTTTCGGAAAAAAGGGGACTGGAAGAGTGTGCATGTACACACGCTTGCACGCGCGCTTAACCACACGCACGCACGCAGACACAAACGCACGTACACGCGCCTACACGCACGTGCAAGCGGCCAGAAATGAACACGCAAACACACCTACAAAAGCATACGCACACGCAAAGACCCATAAATGCACACACCCACGTCCATACTCGTCGACTCGCATACATGCACACTCGCACGCCCATACCCATCGACTCGCACACATGGACACCCGCATGCACATTTAAGCACACGCATTCTGCACGCAAACTTGAATCCCGTGCAAAACAGACCATAAAGCCAATAAGGAATGAAACATTATTTGTCTAATACTCCTTTCCGTCTTACTGGCCGAGAGTCGACGGGTTGCAAGTTACTGACTTCAAAGAGAAAGTAAAGTTGTGGTAGAGTTAGTGTTAGCTAAAGAGGTTAAATCCGAGGCTGATCGCGCGATGCTACGCCGCTGACGTGTTCCTTATGCCATGGAAAGCTACGGATTAATTGACCAACTTGATTGCCAGCCGAAATCTACTCAAGACATTTTAGAAGTATCGGCAAACACATTAGCAACGTTCTCTCGTCATAATTTTTTTGTATAGTTCGCAATCTATGAAAGCGCGCAGTGCACAAATGCAAAGCTGCTCACACACTTTCCCTTCAGGATACATTTAGCGCATTGTGCGAAACGAAGCGCGGATTTTAAAACCGCTTTTCCAGCAGTGGCTTAGAACTAACCGAGGGCGACATTTACATTGTATGCCGAGAGATGTGCATAATTCGGCTCTTATGTGCAAGCACTGCTTACTAACGACTGCGGGGGACGTTCAGCGCAGGCACGCTGAGCTTCGCCGTGCCAAATACAGCACCGACGTAGGCCCCGTAATCCCCATGTGGCGTTGCATTAAGCACAGTTGGCCGTGAAAACGATAAAAAGAGGCGGAAAGTGCAGTTGGTACGCTTCAGTGGCATGACAAAATAAATGCTTAAGGAGGACGGGAAAAAGCGCACATTGTGGCTAGGAGATCAGTGGAGGGTGGATGGGTTGCGGATAAATTTCCCCTAACTCACGCGTGCCTTACTTGTGCAGGGCCAGAGCGGAGCGATATAGTCCAACATAATCCGGCTGCGTAAACAGCACGCCTGTGCGATCAAAGGGTTTTCTTTAGAGGTGGCAAGTGTAGGGTGGGTTTGAACCGTGCCCCGAACCGGGATTTGAGGGGCGCCGAAGCAGCGCAGCTGGCGAAACGACGCGGAAATCCAGAGGCCAACCCCGATAAAACAAACGATAAACCGCCGCCTTCCTCATTTTTTTTCTCCTCCCAGTTCGCCTCCATTTTTTATTCGTCATGATGTGCTATGCAAAGGCGGTGGCATATTCGCTTCCTGTCTAGCGTGTCAGGAGTTCCAAGGCGGTGTACGGGGCTGTCTTCGATTCCGGTCTCAAGTGAGTAATGCTGCGTCGTCGCCTTCCCGGGCCTCGATAGCTGTACAGGCGCCGGGCGCAGACCGACCCGCCAGCTCTCAGCGGGGGGGGGGGGGGGGGGGCCGTTTCCGAAAGCAACGGGGAAACAAGACAGGTCGTGAAACGGCTGTCGCGTACTGGGCAGCGCCGCGCCAAGCAATCCCATTGAGGATCGCGTATACGGAGCAAGTTCGAGACGCTGAATAAAACATGCCGTCAATAGCACATCGCGCATCGGTTTACTTGAGCAGAGGAAATAAACGTCAGCCGGCGATTCATGCATTCTTGCGACTGCGCGTCGCGCTTGGGGGATTGTAATACACGGGACACAGTGGAGACGCTCGGATCGCAATGGCTTAGTTAGGCAGATTAAAATGTACGCTTCAAGAAGAGGAAACTGGCATTGATGGCTCAAAGGGTTGCGCTCTTATATAGACCTTTTGAACTTCTTAGTTCTGGGCGCTGCCATTTTATCAGTGGGGTGTGCTAGCGGCCCTATAATTCGCGCAGTCGACAGGAAGATATCACTGGGCATACGCAACACAGCCCAGAACATGTCTTGATCTTAATAAATATTAACGGATAAAAAGGTGCATACTATCCGGTTCTTTTGTAGAAGAAGCCGTTTCTCGGGATGGTGCGCATGCATTATGACGGTGCGCTGGTGCGCAACGCGAGCTGAAATAGAATGGCTTCTTCCGTATAAAGGCCAATGTCCCATGGTATTTGCGCATAGGTCCTATATTTTTTCATTGACGTAAGATTGTGCTACATTGACAATAAAAATGACGGGGAGGGATACGTTGATGGCAGATGCTTGTGATCGGTGAAGGTCCATTAAGGACGTTTACATCATAAACAACACATGCGCGAAATGACTATGTAATTGACGACAACACATCTCAGCTCTGCCTAGGATGCACACTTCGGCTGTTGCTTACTTATATGGGAACGCGTGCCCACGTGATGGGGAAATAGGTATAAGTGGTCCTCCTTCCAAAAATGAACGCAGTTATGAGTGCAGCGGTGCCGTGTCTTTCCTTTTATTGCGTCATTTGTTGTTTACGCTGCCTCAGTATGAACGTGCACCAACTAGCGCAGTTGTCGGTATTATTAATCGTAACGCAGATTTTGTGGCGAACCCTTTTTGCGAGATACCTAAGCATGGTCAGTTTCACGGCCTTTCCTTCGACCTCTTCTAACGAAGGAAAGATCCACAGATATGAATGGCTATCCGGCCGACATGGGCCTTTTTTTTTTTTGCTAGGCTCAGTAAAATCTGCTAATCGAAATATCGCTCATGACTGGGGTTCGAAACATCACCACCCCGTTCCTATACGCATCACACAGCTGCGGTGGGTAGTCTACGAGGACGTCGCTTCGAATCATAAATATTGTCCTATCATTACTCCCAGTCATGCGCTTTATCCCACTTCTTATCAGCCCTCCCAGATCTGCAAGTTGCGTAAAAGAAGGTCGCGTCGCCGAAAAGACGTGGAGGAGGAGGAGGAGGAATGAACGTCCCTATGAAGAAGTTCGCCTTGGGGAAGAGTCCTTATTCCAGGACCCCTTGAGACCGTCCGGCTTCTTGGGCTCTCTTCACCAGCCAAAGCTGGTCATCAGGGTCCGAGCTGGACAGTGCTCTCTCCCAGTGCTCAGGGGAGGGGAAGGGCAGAGGGGGTAGGTCAGGGTTTTTATCACAGCCCCACACAATGTGGTAAAGCGTGCCCGGAGCCTCACAGAAGCGGCATTGCGAGGAGTAGAGGGTGGGAGCCAGAATGTGGGCTCTAGTTGGGTGGGGAAAGGTATTGGTTTGGATACCTCGAAGGTGGTGTTCTTGTTCTTTGGTTAGATTTTTGTGTGGAGCAGGGTACATGGTTCGCTGCAGGCGGTAGTGCTGCGTGATTTCCTTGTTGGACAAAAGGGGACAGTCCCGCCGCTGCTCGCCGAACTCCTGACTAGCCCGGTGTGTCAGATCGCGGGCATGCTGATGGGCAGCTTCGTTGCCAGGCACGTCGGCATGGGCGGGAGCCCAAATAATCCTTACGCGGTGTTGTGGAGGATTCTGCAGCAGAATTTGTGTGGCGGGGGGTGAGACGAAGCCGCTGGAGAAAGTTCTGCATGCTTGTTGGCAGTCCGTAATAATGATCTCTGCAGGGGTTTGAGCAATTGCTAGGGCTATGGCCGCTTCTTCTGCCTGTTGTGCATGGGTGGTAAGAATTGATACACTTGTGAGGAGGGCTTGAGCTGTAGTCACAACAGCAGTCATAGCTCTCCTCCCGGGATAGGAGGCTGCGTCTGTGTATACTGTGGTGGCGTTTTGGCCGTACCGTTTGAAGATAGCTTTAGCTCTGGCGTCTCTGCGATCCTGATGGTGCGTTGGATGCATGTTCCGGGGTAGTGGGGCCACATCAATGAATTGGCGGATCTCATGCGGAAGGTTAGTCGAATCGGCCTGGGGATGTTGAAGCGGTGAGCGCAGGCACAGCTGGTTCAGAATTGTCCTGCCGGTGGAGGTGGAGCTCAGACGTAATAATTGATTCATATGGTGAGCTTCGAGGAGTTCATCCAAGGTATTATAAACTCCCAAGTGTAGGAGTTTCTGTGTCGAGGTGCTGACAGGTAGTCCCAACGCCAGTTTGTACGCCTTGCGTATGATAGTTTCTACCCTGTCTTTTTCAGCCTTCGACAGCACAGCGTAGGGGAGGGCATAAGTAACCCTAGAGATTACAAAGGCTTCGACAAGTCTTAGCACATCCGCCTCTCTCATACCTCTAGTTTTTGTGCTGACCCTGCGGATCATGTGGGAGACTTGCTCCGTGGTGTGCTTAAGTCGGTCTAGCAGTTTGGTGTTGGAGCGATCCGCTTGTAGAAGCATGCCTAAGATTCTCACCTGCTGAGTTGGAACAATAGGGTGGCCATCCACTTCTAGGGAGATGGTTGGCGACCCGGGAGGGAGTTTTTTACGTGGTGAGACGATAAGCAGCTCAGATTTTTGCGGCGCACACATACGGCCATACTTAAACAACTGAATGGCCTTAACTGCGGAGAACGCACCTACAAATACATTCGGGACTTCCTCGACGACCGAAAAGCCATTCTGAAGGTGGGAGATTTAAACTCCAATACAGTTTCTCTCGGCAACAAGGGCACGCCCCAAGGTGCGGTCCTTTCCCCCTTGCTGTTTAATATAGCTCTCATAGGCCTCCCTCCGCTCCTGGATGCCATACCAGGCATACACCATGGATTATATGCGGATGACATCACCATATGGGCCACTCATGGGTCAATGGGGGAAATGGAGACCAACCTACAACAGGCGGCCGACATTGTCAGTGAAAAGACGTGGCATAGTATTAAAGCGCTCTTACACCTGTTTAACTCTGTTCATGGCCGCCTGGACGGTTAATTTCCAGAGCAAAAAATGCAAGTTAAATAAACCATACGGTGTTGCAATAAGAGACTGCCGGAACACAGTGTGGCTTTGACGTAATTAAGAAACCCACTCTTCGTCATACAGCTGCTCTGCTGTAGGCCACCAGAACCAAATGAACAAAATTATTTCCCCAAAAAGAGGTTCTGCATGTAAGGGAAAAGCCTGTTGCACTTGGTGACAAAGACTTGAGCCTGTGTCAGGTTCAGCGTTTGCGTCAGAGTTTTTCTTGTTTGTGTTTGTCTACTTGCATGCCTTACTTTGTCAAGCACCCGAAAGCTTTCGAAAAGCTTTCTGGTCATAAAGTTTTATACCTGCGTAGAACTACGTCCAAATCATATATTGAGTCAGAATCGGAACAGTGTTTGACAGCGCATGTGCCCGCCCCATCACGGCGTTTCAGACCATATTGAAACGTATTTTGATGCGTAAGTGAACCTCGCTGCGATTGGTATGTTTCCTGCATTTTTGATGCCAGCGCTGTAGAGTGAGATGGCCCAAAGTCGCCGCTTTTCCGCCCGGTTACAAGCTTTCTTCTCGTCTTCGCTCAACATTGGTTAATACAACGCGTAACGCAATAATCCTTCCTCCTTTCGCTCCCTCCTGTCAGTGAGCGTATAAGTATCTCAGCGCTGTCGCACCGAGAATCTTACCGAGGAAGGCCCCGCGTGGTCGAGCGCAGCCTGCCCATTTATTCGTCATGGTGCATTAACCTCCTACAACCCACTTAGCGTGGCGGAAATGCACAAAGAAGTCCATTGCGCGTATCTCCTAAGCGCGAGAGCGAAGTCAGTTTTCAAGCGGAACACCTCTCGACGACATTCAACTTAGAGCGCTAGCAGAGGTGAAACAGCGATGGGTCTCGTCGCGTCTTGCGCCGCCAAGGCAGAAAAATTGAAAAGGGCGCAACGGTCCGTCGCTTAGACGGCTTTTTTCTAAGCCTTCCCGTCACTGGGATTACATGCCTTCCCTGCACGGGTCGTTGTCGCCTTTCCTGGGGACAACGCATTTGTATAGCGTATACGGCGTCAATGCCGGGACGGCTTGAATAAAAAGCGAGCCGGAAACAATATGACATGCGCTTTAGCGCGGGCAGAGGCCGCATGTCTTCGCAGCTGTCGCTGGCATTTCAGGCCACCGGACATGCCGCGGGCACGTTAACAAGCCGCTCAGTACGGGCTGCGGAAAACAACTGCAGCGCCGTGCACGTGCGTTTGAATGCGAGGACGTCTTTTCCGCTTGGTTGCTGCATTGCTGTAGGGCACCGTTTTCGCGTATTAGGGGTGTTCGCGTACTGGGGGTGTGGAACTGGTGTGTGCTGCCAACAAGTGCAACAAAAGAGGAACTTTGAAGTGCGTGCCTCGGGAACGTGGAAACACTCGCTCTCGTTTCGCGTAAAAAGCATCGCATAAACGAGGTATTTCGTTCTTGTTTTACGCAGCTAAGGGTCCCAGATTTTCTATTTCATTGCGGACACAGTACCGCGATAAACTGAATTTTCTATAGGAAAGAGAAAGCTTTTAGAAGAGTGTGAGTGTCATTTGTACCTCGGAGAACACTAACTTTGCCGCACGAGATAAATCTATATAAACAGAAACACAAAGACTGGTAAGAAGGAACACTGTAATTGTAATGGAGGTGGAAGGAAGGCGGCTACAGCATACCAAACCAAAATACGCCTTTCTAGCATCCTTGTATTACTGCGCCAGATGTCTTCGATATAGTATAAGAACTCGGCTTGAAATTGTCGATGAGAGCCGCGAATCAGTGATCCAGAGAGAGAGAGAGAGAGAGAGAGAGAGAGAGAGAGAGAGAGAGAGAGAGAGGAGAGAGAGAGAGAGAGAGAGAGAGAGAGAGAGAGAGAGAGAGAGAGAGAGAGAGAGAGAGAGAGAGAGAGAGAGAGAGAGAGAGAGTGAAAGAATCAATTTTATTATTTCAAATCATGTTATAGAGAAAACAGCAGTTGAAACCCCTCAGATACCTCGGATACTAAATTTTCACACGCAGTGCTATCAGAACATTTTGGCAAATTAAGCTGCTACGATTTCATCCTTGAATTTGCGGTTTGTCGTCAGGGCATGAGCCATACATACCAGCTTCTTGGTTTCCGATGTTTTAATATGCTGCTTATGTGTGTGTTTCCTTGTCAGCTTTGCTGAGGAGTAAGAGAGGGCACATTTCTAATGTGAGAGGTCGAGCGCATTGTGTACACGATTATACGGGAGAGGGGGGGGGGGGGGTAGGGGAGGAGAGTGGAGGGGAGGGCGATGGCAGTTATCGACGGGAATCAGTATACTTCTCAGAGTACACTGTACTTCTTCCCAGTGTCTCCTCGGCATACTTCTGCAGCCTCACACTCTCAGTATGCTTCTCAGTACAGTCTCGGTATACTTCTAAGTATCTTCGGAGCGTTATGACCCACTGTATTTTCAGAGATTTACAATCGCCGTCAAGGCGACATAAAACGTAGTTATTAGTGCAGATCTGTTTTATCGATATGTTTTTCCTGAAGTCATACTTGGCGCTTTAATCTGATTCATATGATGGCATACCAACTAGTCGGTATCGAAAACTTAATCTACTTCTCAGTGCTCGGTCCAGATAGCATCACCTGCCAACAAGCGGGAAACTTTTTCAGTACTTTTTGTTTCACCTATCAGAAAGCGTGTCATTCGAGCATATTTTTCGAACTTCCTCGATTGACAGCTGTTTATATAGTAGGCCAGCTGCTGACAAGGCAGCAATAAAGCTCCGAATATTCTCAACTTCACCTTTTTACGCTTGAGTGTATATGATGATGTTCACCCCACAAACCAACGGACGCATTGAAGATTCACATCGCGGGGGTATATGATGGGAGTACTTCGCGGGTGTAGGTCAGTGATAATCCTGCGTGCTGGGAAACGGGAAGTCGTAGGAGGGTGGGCCTCTCCATCGCGGTGCCTATTCTTTCGCGTCCATAAGCTCGTCGAGGGTGTTGTGAATACTCGTGGCTCCGAAGCCTTCGGTAGATGCGGGGATTGATCGGAATGTCGACCGCCTGTTTGCATGTCTGTATACGCTTTAAAAATGATGCTGTTGAGCTGCGTTGCCACTGACTGGCGCATCATGCGCTAGCATTGATTTCAGATTCCTGACTCGCCAAAAAAAAGGGTGCCATCGTTCAGTTTTTCGTAAATGTACCCCGCAACACTGACAAAACCATGCACCCCTCTGTCAAGCGACGATGATGGCTGAACGCGAAGCTTTCTCGTGACCAATTCTTTCGTTGTTTTCTAAGCTTTCCAAACCATTTCGACAACGTCGAAATGAAGCAAGTGGATAGACGCTGGCTTCAGAACGCGGGGGCGCAGGTTCGATTGCGGCCACCGGAAGCGTTTTTTTTTTTTTTTTACTTCGGCGTTTTCTCGTCACAGACGCCATCAGTGAGCACACTAAAGCTTCGCTGTAGTAAAAGCCTTCAGTCGTACGTGGAAGCACTGCGAAAACTTTAGTTATCGCCTGCACAGCTAGAGCAGCACTGCGAGATTTGCTGCTCGCTGCAGGTACGCATTCCAGTTTCTGCTTTGTTCTTGTTGCTGATTTTTCAAAATGGGTATCGAATGCATTTATTGCTGCAGTTGAAAGGATACCGGCCAACAGCCGTGGCGTAGCTTGAGTGACATCACCGAAACGCGCAAACAAGGCCCAGCCGAGAAAGAGGGAAAGCAATTTTGAGCAAGTTTCTAAATTACCTGTTGGGCGTGGAGCACGGGCAAGCGTAAGACACATATTCCACAACGCGGCAAAGAGCACAGTAGCCCAGATAGCCAAAGTATTGAACGCGTTCTCCGATAGCGTGCTTTCAGAATCCACTCTAGAGCGCGTTCTTCCCTACTCTCATTCCTAACATAAAAAATAGCCAAATTCAATAATAGTCAAACTCCTCCCCTATGTTTTCCTTAACATTCTTGACTACCGGCTTTCCCTTCTGTATTAATTCAACCCACTGATCTCTTCTGTCTCTCACACACACACATTCACACTAATATATATATATATATATATATATATATATATATATATATATATATATATATATATATATATATATATAGTGTGTATATGTGTGTGTGCGTGTCGACAGAGAGAGGGCTTTTGATAGCAATGCGGATGTCAGGCTTCCTTCTTGCAGGACTCATCCCGGCGTTACCTAGTTCCTCATCGGATTTGTGTTCTCGAAGCTCAGCGGCTATGGTATTCCGAAAGCACAAACCTTGTCCACCACCCACCGTCTTTTTATGACGCTTATTCTCTGTCTTGGCGCCGCATTACTTTGGAATCTAACTACATACTGTCTGCACTGGTTGTTCCAGGCAATTATCACTAGACTTTTTTTTTTAAAGCTTACGATATATGTACGATGCGATCCTCGTAAAAATACGCTCAAAGCGCTCGCCACATGAGGCTCTCAGTGGATCGTTATCTCTTGGCAACAGTGTTAGTGCCAGTGTGGAGGCCGTACTGTGGAAGCGATGCCAGGAGCCCACTTGAATGGAGTTTATTGGGAAGCCAGAGGAGTTTATGCAAATCACCCGGCTAGCGCATAATCGCAACCGTTACGCTCCTTTTTTATCCCGAGTGACCCAAATGGCACCTCTGAGGCAAAATGAATGCACGGGTGGCAGAGAAAGCTAGTGCCCCGCAGTCTCCTCAAGTGCAGTGGTTTAGCGCGGGATCCCGAAATAGCGCGGCTGCCCCACACGAGGTCATTAAGACTTCGTAATTAAGTTTGATGGAAGAACGAAAGAGAGTTCCGTCGTGATACACACGCAGCGGCGGCTACTTCGACATCACAGTCTCACTATCGAAGCTCTCGTACAATGCAGATTGCGTCCGTTGGCTTGTGGGTGAACATTCAGTGTAGGTGAGGCAAAGTATTTCATTATTCCTTACTTTGCACGTGTCTTATCGTAGTCACAGGCTGTGTTTGGTATGCAATAGTACCAACCCTCCGCCGATCTTCAGTCTCGCAATTCAAGCGTTCGCCATTTGCAACGCAAAGAGTAAGTTAGAGTTCGGAACAAACAACCGAAAACATTTTAAAATCCAGACTAGGCAATTTAGAAACAGGGTGAAAGTATAACTGAGGCATAACACCAAGCACTTTAATCATGTACGTTTGACTGCATTATATGGTTATAAAATGATTAATAACTTTCTGTGTAGCTTTCTAGTCCTTTCAAGGTGTCAGTCGACAACAAATGGTGCTCTATTTGTTGAAGAATAAATAATTATAGCTAGCTCTTCTCCTTCCCGTTTTCTTTTCGTATTTCCGCCACTTAAAATAACGTTCAAAACTGATAAGACAAAGTAACGCCCCCCCCCCCCCCCCCCCCCCCTCTTCCCCCCCTCTTCCCTGCGCACTAGCCGTCCAAGCTGTGGGCTGCTGCCGCCGAGAAGGTACAGAAAGGATGAACTGTCTATAAACATTGCCGCCTAAGACCTTTCGCTAATCTTTTTCGTATTTTAATTGCAAAATGTCGCATGTACATGGTGTACGCTGGCAGAATACCGCCAGCCGTAGTGTCGTATACTGCCGTGAAGGTGGGCGTGCTTACAGCCGCCGTATCATCTCCACCTTGACGAATAATTTGACTGCACTCCCTCACCAAGGCAAAGAACCTCATTAAAGCCGGAGATGAAACAATGCCTACTGCGGGAGGTAAAAAGATGCTGGTTTGGTAATTCTTACTGAAATGAAGTTAGTGTATTTTTAAGTACCAGTTGTAAATGTTTTAAAAAGGTGCTGCTACGGCTGAGCAATTGCGGACGCTCTCAGCAAACCTGTAAGCCCGCCGGTTCTTTGCCAACTTTCCCTCTCAATCCTTCACTACTTCTCATTACAGCTTCATTTGTTATCATAATCTGCGGCTACCCGCTGTAACATCCAATTGGCCAAGGCACCTGCTCCGTTTCATGTCGTTCATCATCCCGATCAGTACTCTCCTTAAATTTTGAAAACTTGCTGGTTTGCCGGACTGGCTTTAGCAGTCATGGCAGTTTGTACAAAACTTGTGCATGCAGGCTATTAATGTTTTTCTCTCTTCTGTTTTGTGTTCTGTTTTACCTCACTCCCCTTCCTTTTGCCTCCTCTCTACACTGCAAGTTAACTAGCTATAACGTCGTACTTGTTCGCGAGCATCTCGTGTACGTAAGAAATAAACTGAATCGGTAATAAGCCTTGATTCTAGAGTAAAAAATTCCCCGCATTTCCCCGAGGGGAAGAATGTGAAAGTGCGAATGCAGGAGTTGAATTTGCGCGGTTCGGTAATGTTCGCGAAAAAGAGATCACACACACACACACAACTACAAAGAAAGAAAGATGCATTTATTCACAGACACCTATTTGTGTTGTCGTTGTACTTGATTGCTAGAGCGGATCTCAGCTTTGAAATTTCGTGTCAGTACTCCTTTAAGCGGGTGCATTAGCCCTTCTCACGCCCGATTCCTGGCCAATCCCCCACGTGGGTATGTGCCATGCACAGACACCTATTTGTGTTGTCGTTGTACTTGATTGCTAGAGCGGATCTCAGCTTTGAAATTTCGTGTCAGTACTCCTTTAAGCGGGTGCATTAGCCCTTCTCCCGCCCGATTCCTGGCCAATCCCCCACGTGGGTATGTGCCATGTCAGCGGCCAGGCAGCGCGCGCCCATCTCCCCCCGTTGCCAAGGAAGACGAGGAGCGCGCGCACCCGCAGCTGTTGCTATGTGGACGGACGGCGGTCACCGGAATTCAGGGTCGCTTATAAAGTGCATTCGCACTTAAAAATACGACGGACATTGTTTCCGTGACCATTTGAACGGCAATCAGTAGGCAAGAGGGATTACCATGAGTAGAGTCCCTACGTGAGGGAGCTGTTTTCGCCCTCAATAAGGCCTCAGCTTTGGCGACAGGCTACATCACAAGTTACAAGCGCCGAACTAGGGAGGAATTCCTCCGGGATTTTGATTTTTATCTGTCGCGTTCTCTATGATGTAAAGGCAACCACGTCGGACACTTGCGCAGTTTGAAGTGCGGCATTACCACCAGCAACGTCAAAATATGCCTATATCCCTTATTTTTACGATGCTGGCAGGATTGAACAACTCTACAATAAGTCCCGGGCCGCAAGATACTCTACAGCTTCAAATAAGCCTAACTCATATGCGCTCCCCACCCCCCCCCCCTCCCACACACTCACACATTTCTATTCACTCTTTTCTTATGAGCTGTCATCGTTACAGGGCCCTTCTGAGTACTCTGACCAAACACCCCGCGACTCCCGCTCTCCCCCGTCCTTACTTTAGCAACCACCCTGGATAACTATAGCGGTCGCTGAAGCCGCTCAGCGGAAAATCATCTCCACGTTTCTAAGATCTATCCCTGTCGACGTCTCACAAGACCAAGATTTAGTAAGTTTTTTTTTAACGGGGGCATTTCTTTTTACGGTAATAGTTATTCCTGCGGTAATGATTGAACAGCCGAGGGGCTGCATTTCTTTGGATAACAAGAGCCAGTGCGTCGACATTTCTGGGGATTCTATGAGAGCCGAAATTACGAAACATGGTTGTCTTCAGCGCGGCCTGATCCTGATTTCGTCTTTTCAGCATGCAAACACAAACAGAACTGCAAGAGCTTGGTGAAGGTCAGGAGCGGAGAATGCCTATGCACCGTATACTAAACGATGCGTAAACATATAGATGGTACAAAAAAGGGTAGAGCAGTGCTAGTTTTCTATATAAATGAAAAAAAAAAAAAACGCGTCAAATTGTGCAGTAGCGCGTTAACCGGACCCTGGCACGCATCGCCTTACCATGTTCAAGGGCGTCAGCGAACTAGCGGTCGCTTTCGGTGTAAGGCGAAGAAAAGAGAGAGGGTGGAGCAGGGACGAAGAGAAGAATGGAGTCCGATGGCGCCCGTCGCCACGGACGTCGGCGCCGGAGTCGGATGGGCCGGCCGACGCGTAGCACTGGGCGCCCAGAGGCCAGTCACAGCGGCGGCGGCGGCGGCGGCATGACCGAAAAAGTACCCGGCCAAGCGTGGCCCACGAGTGCAGCCTCTCTTTCGCGGCTTCGTTTATCGATGGCATCTTCGGCGGAAAAAGTCGCCAACGAGTCATCATTTCCACGCACTGTAGCGAAGGCACGCACCGCGTTCCATTAACACAATGACGGGCAAAAAGAGGGCAGCGAAACGGCCTCGATCTTCTCCCCACCGGCCTCCCGCTCTCCTCCTTGAGCGATGCGAGCAGAAGGGAGGATGCGCCGCGTAGAGGGCCAGGTCGTGGCAACATGTAGGGGAGAGGGGGGGCTAACGTATATACCTACGAAATAAAATAAACCACGGAGGCTCGGACAGCCCAAGAGGTCTGCGGGAGACAAATGTGGCTGATAAAACAGCGAAATCGAGGAAGAGAAAAAGTTACAAGGAGGCTAGGAAGGAGGGGGTGGGGGGGGGGGGGGGTTGTGGAAGCGGGCTTTCAGTTATTTTATATCCCTCGATTAGGTCACTCCGCCATCATTCGTTTTCTCTGTACAGTAAGAAAAAAAAAAACCTGCTCTCGTTTTTCTGAACGAGCCTGTTTTTCTGGACGAAAGCCTGTGAGAAAATGAAGCAAATGAAGGTCCGGTTTCGTCTTTAGTTTTTGTGCCCATCTGCATTATTTTTCCTTCAGAGGCTAACAAGTACAGAAATACTGAAGACCAAACGTACACATAAAGTCAGCTTTAATTATCAACAAGTTTGCGCGCACACTTTAAAGATAGCCGAGGACAGGAAAATGGCCGTCATCTCATTTAAAGGCAGTTGTAACTTCCTTGTTCCTTTTTTCTTGCAGACGACATGAAAGAAACGCGCTTACAAAACTTTCTTTCGCGAAGAGGTGAAGTGTCTGGCACTCAATTTACAGACACAAAAGGCGGGTTTAAAGCAGACTAAAACTGCTGCTGCGCTTTTACTTTCATCCTTTTTTGTATCTTTATGCTACTCTCCGGTGCCTCGGTTTAATGTGCGCGTAATGTTCTCTCATCCTCACACGCTGGGCTTCTTCAGCATGAGGATATGGGCTACCATATTGTCGGAACAAGGCGCCGCTGAATTAACTTCGGCTGGTACTTGCGTGCACGAAAAGTAGTTGACCTTACCTTGAGACTGCTGTTCTGTGTAGTGGAAGCTCCTTTAATTTTTTTGTAGTAAGTGGGCTTGAGGCGAGTTCTTATTGTTCCGGAAGAGCTTACATGTAGGTGAAATTTTCCTAAGAAATTGCGAACCCCGTGACAATTGTAAGTGCGAGCGTTCTACCATACTTAAAGAGGTTTTTATGAAACCCAAACAGATTCCTGCCGAGCAACGCAAAGTCTATCCCTGTGTGGCCCGCATGCTGAAAGAGCTTAATTCAAGAATCATCGGGTTTTTATTGTCTATCGAATTGGTGACGCATTAAGTCGAGCCCGGTGAGAAGCATTTGCAGTAGTTTGTCAGGGAACAAAGCGAGGGCGGCGAAGAAACCGATAGTTTGGGGAAGCAACCGATAGAGAAAGAAGTAAACCGAAGTTTGCCGTCAGAACTGGGTTGGCTCGAGCTTCTGCGGGGACTCTGAGCCTACGGCTAAGTCAAGTTGCTTCCAGCGAGTGTATCACCTCGCCGGAGGGCGTGGTGTGGACAGAAGCTGATCTAGAGCTTAGAAACCTTGAGCCTTCCACTCTTTTAGTCTCGCCAACCTAGGATCTTCGGTTGTGGGCAGGGGAAAACCTTCTCAATGCATTCTCATCCTAGTGTTGCCTCTACGTAGCCCTTCAGGAGGCTGTCCGCTTTTTCACTCACCATTATGCTCCTGTCATATTGCTCGTGAAATCATGATCCGTAGTGGAGTATAATAATCATTGTGCAGTGCAACGGAATGAATCCTCTGCTGACCACCAGTGATAAGGGGTTTGATCTTTATTACCCAGCTTTCATCGGCAGCAGCGAGCCATTGCCCCGAATCTAGAACAAATAATCACGACTAGACCAATCACAAACTGAGTGCAATTATGATAGGAACAGAAACAAACGAGAATAAACGTGCGCAGCGCACCCAACTGCGTTAATAACAAATACGCAGCCTAACAAAAAATTAGCAAGTATAAATCTCACTGTCCTCAAACAGAAATAAATAAAAAGAAATAGCACTAATAAGACCTGAAGTGTCTCAACGAGAATTTTTGTAAGAAGTCCCTAAAGCAAGCTTGCGAAAATCATGGCCCTGAGGTAATCGGTTGCCTCGAAACTAGCGGTGTCTCTTTCAATGTACGGGATACAAAGGGATGAGCGTTCTCAGACGGTCGATGCTTTGATTTCGCTGTTGTGCGGGGAGTCGGAATGGTTGTCTTGACGCGGCTGAATTATGTTGTGCGTGTCCCATGCAAGCAGACTGCAACACGCTTCCTCCGTTCACCAATAGGGAAAACGAGACTAACGGCACGTCTTCCTAATTAAAAGCCGTGTGCATTGTGTTCCTGATAAATTTCAGCTTTCTCTCGACCCTGCTGCGGCCAGCAATTTCGTCTCCGCAGCGCCGAGCTTCGGCCGTACGGGGTTGGGAGAGATCACCGCCATGAACTTTGGGAAGATGTGCACGTCATCCTCGCACGGTTTGTCACAGAGAGTTAATCTGCTGAATATGGAAGCATATTGTGATACTATGATAGTGTAATCTATCGTCCTATTACGACGTGAACAGGGTAAGTCAGTGAGGGTAAGGGCCCCTTCAAGAAGTCTGCGAATATGGCGCAGCCGCGGTTCCTGCAATCAGCGTGACTCTTTTAACCACGAGCTGTTAATCCTGCTTATGCATATACGCAAGTGGCTGCTGCACTCGTGCACGTTGTTTCTGTTTAGCTTTTGTCGGATTTGATAACATCGTGGAACATCACCGTAGTTCTCCCGAGGAAAGAGATACAGAATACGCGTTTTTATTGAGAACACATGGAAGCCTTCCTCAGTTCAGGGTACACCTTGATCACTTCAACTGTCCTTTCAACCAGCTGGCCAAGGCTCTTTCACAAAGCTCGTGAGTGGCATTTGGGTTGGGGTAGGGTACTCCGCTACATAGTCGATGCCACAGCCCTTCACTGCGGGCCTCAGCCACGTGTCTTGGCACCAGGTGCAGCGGCACTTTGCTCCTGACTCGAGATGTGACGCTAGTGCGAAAAAAAAATCAAAGCTCATTTCTTACGAGAAAGATGGTTATAACTCGAAGCTTTCTCCCACGCAATCTGAGCCATATTTCGAAATGGCGCAATCGAATAGACGTCGACTTCGTAATGCGAGATACCCAGGTTCGATGCCGACCACGGGAAGCGTTATTTTGTTTTTCTTGAGGCGCTTGATGGGCATTGTAAAGCGAAGTGTAAAGGTGGCGTTCCTGCAGTGCGTATTGCGCGACGAACAACGCCCACAGTAAGGCATAGAAAACTTCGCTTTAAAAGTGGGCATGGCCACTACTTGCACTCCGCGAACAGCCCCACTCCATCACATGGCGCAAGGACGAACTTTGGTCGGCGATCGCACGTCTCACCGAAATCACCCGATTAGCAGTACATCACAAATGCCGAGTTACTGCTTTTGACCATTTTGTTTGTGTTTCAGCAACATCAATACAGATTTTAACAGCTGCTAGTGTGAAAGGTAGAATTAAGGAAGACAAATAAAAATAGCTACGAGGAATATGTTTTGTAACGCCAATTAGGACTGTTGTTGCTCTGCGTGACAATGGCGCAGTTTTCCCAACACTTGCAGACTATTCACGGTGAGCGCGACCACGAGCGGCGCTGCGAAACGCTTCTGACGTCGGCTCAAGGATACTGGTACTTGTCGCCTGCTTCACCCGGGCTCGCACTCCCTGCTGGTTCTTCGCGCTCGATTAACGTTTGATTCTCGCCCGCAACACATATTGCGTGCACATAGCGTCTTATCAAATATATAAAAAAAAGCTCAATCTATTGAGGCAGTAGAAAAACTTGCCATCGCTCTGGCCGCCACCACTAGAAAAGGCAACATCCCTATAATGACCGACTCCCAAGCCACCTGCCCAAGCTTCCTGCTAGGTCGCATATCACCCGCGGCTCTCCGAATTCTGCAAAGTGTGCATACGCTCCCGGTAATGCACATCATCTGGACCCCCGGACACGAGTCCTTCGAGGGAAACGAGGTGGCACAGGCCGCTGCCCGCGCTCATACCCACTGGGTCATTTCTCAATAAGGCGAAGACACGCAGCCCTTTTGCTCCCCCAAGCCCACTACTCTTATTTCATACACGGGCATCCTCGCCCAATACCGCCACGAACGACGACAGTTCCCGCCACCACATCCCCGTTTATCCAGAGCCGAGGCGACTGCCTTCCGCCGACTTCGAATTCCTATCCTCGTGCTACTCCTCTTCGTGCCAAGTCTACCCTCTACTACGCTACCGGTAATTTCTGTTCCCAACCTAGCATCCTGTATACCAGTTGGTATCGGAGTGTCAGAAAACCCCATTCCTTACCCCAAATTCTCATCCAACGTGGGCGAGCCAGCTGGCCTGCGCCGACCTCTCAATCCAGCGTAGCCTGGTGGAGAGGGCCTGGGCTGCCAGCGCGGACCAGGGCTTCCCGGACTAGAGGAGGCCCCCCACCGTCAGGGCGCCCAATCAACAACGCCTGAAGCTCGTCCTAAAGTTTTCATTCGCTCACTCAAATCGCATAAACACGCTCAAGGCATGATTTCAAGTAGGGTTGTTTGTCACCACTCCGGGGGAAACATTGGCGGCTTTGCACCATTCACTGCGAAGCCGATTCCGTGCGAAGAGTGCTCAGTCCGAGTTACTTACTGCTACGAATATTCGAGGCATTGGCGTCTCTATCAGCAATCTTTCAAACTATGAGAACAAGCCAACTGCTATCTTAAAACTAAGAAAGTGCGAGACCTGTACGAATTACAGAGTGGAAAATGACAATTCCAGAGTGTAAAAATATGAAGCAGAGTGTAAAACAGTCTTTGTAACCTTGTGGAATGACGAAAGTATTGTATCATCAATTTACGTTGTCATGACATGTCATAACATTATGCAGCGTGCACCAGCAAAGGTCGCAAAAAATGTAGCCTGAGTTCAGTATCACCTTCCGTTTGTTCACGAAACAAACGTGGTTTCAAACTCCTGCGATATTTGTTCATCCGCCAAAATGGGCGAGTTTGAAAGCAGAAACTGTTGCCCCGCTCAGGGGTAGTGTAGTAGACGACAGCGGCGAGTCCCTAAGCTGACGTCAGGAGCCAGGGGGCACCACTGAAATATCTTAAGGGCTAGTTTCAACGAAACTCTGTCTACAGCCCCTGCAGCCTATTCAAATTCTTGGTCGACATTAGTTTCGCCGAGTATTCGTAATTTAGTCGAACGTAGCAGTCGTAAATTAGGGAGAGGCGAGTGGGGTCCATGAAGGCCGCCTTGAAAGGCATCAGTTCTTTGTATATCTACCAACGTCCACGTTGAGTCATGCTAGAATAGATTATTTCACTCTATGTAATGTAAATAAAAAATATGGCCACAAAGTCTCTCATTCACTGGAAGGACCCAAATCTTCTAATACAAAGCAAGCATCTTTACATCTTTTCGTCATCACTCCCTGGGTGCCGCAGTCCATCACATCCCCTAACGGAGATTGTCCAGACTACAATCGGCCCCTCCAGCGTTGTCTCTGCCTACTGGACACGCATCTTCACTATCATCGTGCCTCCTGTAAAAGACATGCTCACTTTTAAAGGGGCCCTGAAAGGCGTTTTGAGCACACTAAATGAACTAGCGCAATCGTTAGATTGGGTCGTCAACGTCAGCTGTGCAACGTATTACTCTTTTATGTGCAGCGGAAAGCTCACACTTTTGTTGCAAAGCTTGTCGCCCTTTTCTCACCCTTCCCTGCGTGTTTTTGGACGCCGCCTTCTTCCAATGTCTACGTCATCGATTCCAGATGCTGTCATGAGGTAGACATCCTGCTATTGGGCGGCTTTTTCACGCACTTTCGGCAAAGAGATGTGTCGTCTGCTCAGCGTCGGCTCGCCGGCTGATCTGCCAGCCGAGTGCTTGGACATTTTACGACAAACGAAACAAGTGTAAACAAACGCTTAACCGTTTGTATTGAATGACGGCCATGACACGACATCGATATTATCTTACGTGAGTCCATTGCTCCGTGGTCCATACCATAACGAAAGCGTCGAAGCCCCGTGGCACTTCGTTCGTGCAATCGCAGAGAACGCCCTGAGCCGAATGCCCGGGTTTGACGCGTATACATTTTATTCAACTTCAAAACAATCCAGAGATGCGTTTCGAACGAACACAACGTCACAACATGCGTTGCAAGTCTGAACCGCGATTGACAGACTATCAGTTGCTTCCTCCTGCCCGTCGTAAATTCGGCACTCACCTCGCGCCGGGTTTGCGGGGATGAATAGCAAGTCACTTAACTCTGGCGCGCAAGCCGAGAAGGCTTTTATCCAGGCACTCTGAACATACCGCATGCGAGGTTGAGTCGTACGTCGCTTGAGAAAGATAATCCAGACTATGGGAAGCACTATCCACCCGCAGAAGTACAACGTCGCATTTCATCGCGAAAGTAACGCGTCCACAACACATGTAGGCGATGCACACACACACACACACACACACAACTTCGGTCGCTGCCTTGGCTCAGCTGCAAGCTTCGTTCGGACAGTCAGCGATGTTACGACGATACAGAGCTGCGTGAGGGCGACGTGCTAACCACTTGACGTATTTAAAAACACAGGGGCGAAGAACTTGGTTCATCGGAAGCAAAAAATCTTTCCTCCATCTCGCGCTACTTGCCGCCATGTTGCGGCCTCACGTACGCACTCTACTTTGCTGCTAATAGAGATTTTTAGTACAGCGTTTGTTGCCTTTGCATAAGCTAAACGCTAAATTTTTGCGTCCCGCTACGTAAACACCGCGAGGGGAGTTTTAGGAGAGCGTCTCATCAGTTTTGCGTAGTGACACGCTAATACATACGGCGCCATCTGTCGAATGTTTTGCGAAATGACTCGCCGGCTGATCTGCTATCGGAGTGCCGGAGTGCTTGAACATTTTACAACTATCGAAACAAGTGCAAACAAACGCTTTCGCGTCAGTGTTGAATGCCACACATGGGTGCAGCTTGTCAGAACACAGATGCTCGCTGCTCGAGTGCGGCGCTGGTTTGCTCTGCGCCTTCCCGTTCATCGCCACTGATAAAGCGATCCGATCCGGCGCGTTTTGTGCACGGGTTCTGTGTCGGTTTAAAATGTCTTTTTCACATGCCGCTGGTAGGAATTACCACCGCCGCAAAATAAGACCCGGCACCAGCGGGGCCACATCTGAGACGGCTTTTTGGATAAACAATGCGCGGTGCATCAAAGGGAACGAGCGCCCGATTCTCCCCGTGCGGCTGCGAGTTCGCCGCCGATAAAAAGTCACGTGCCCCCGATAGCAACTGCAGCAACGTACACCGCGAAAAAAGCAACGCCAGGCCGCCCACATGTGGCCAGGTCTTTCGTTTGCTTTTCCAGACTTGAGCGGAGTGCGGGATCCATGTCCATGGTGTCAACAAAGATGAAGAGGCCGAAAGAGCTTGCCCGTAGCAGACGGCAGTCTGAGGAGCGTAATAGCGGAAGTACGTCGCCGCTGAGGAGCGCAGCATCATGGGAGGGAAGGCTCGCGCGCCGACAACACGGAAGAAAAAGTTGAAAGGAGGCGGAAAGATGGCGCGACGATAATGCGCGGTTTTTGATTTACGATTTCTCAGCCAATACTCATCGCTTTAACAAAATTCTTGTAGGAG